>NW_017731609.1:1899632-1922884 GCF_001890085.2 Hipposideros armiger | reverse complement strand
CCCAACCACTGCCCTCCCACCCCCGGTATCATGCTTATCTATTACAATTCCATTGAATCCGTTCCCACCCTCTACTACCACCACCATATCTTTTAAAAGCAGTGGCTACCACTGGTGCTCTGAAGAGGTAGAATTTCCACTGCTCTAGTTGTGGCCAAGAACTCAAATAATGCAGGTAGAGATCTAATTACTTAAATAAACCTTGAGCATGTCCATGATGAGATCATGTCCATGTGTGAGTAACATTAGATGCATTTGGCATTGGCTAGAGTTTATTTTTAACCTGCTTCACTTTGAGAGGTGATCATCTCTAGAGTCACTCACGCACCAGTAAATAAATTTGCATGACGTTGATCTATTCTAGAGTGGAATGCATCCTTTGTGAGTGCTGTGGAAGCTGTTCTTTACAAGTTGGAAGGACATGGACATGGGATTTTAGTGTGTGGGAGAAAACAGCTCCACCCAAATACCTGTATTATATTCTCTAGAATACGATTTTGTTGATTTTGCTGTTTCCTACAATAGATGGGGATTTTTTCTTTTTTTAGAGTACATCTTTAATATTGGCACTGGATGGGGTATTGAAATGAACTGATTCTTTCTTCCTTTCCATTTTGTCTCTTCTTTGGGCTTATGATTTAAAAAAATGCATTTGTTTTATTTCAAAGTTAGATAAGCATTTGCTTGAGAGTTATCAGAACCACTGCCTGAACAACTAAAGTACTGTTATAATTGCCTCTCACTCATCCCAACTGCATATGTCTTTTGAGACTATAGAGATACATTGGCTAGTCTTTTGGTTGCAAAGAAAGTCTTGGAAAAGAATAAATGAATAGGTTTAGAGGAGGGTCTGAAGACAATTGGTAAATTGCACACACGCTCGGACAGAGTGCAATGACATAACAAAACAAACAAAGCCTCAAAAGTTAATCTTAGGTAGAACAAATGCTTACATGTTTAGTTTTATCTGTTTTCTTAGATAATCAGTTTTCTATTACAGAGTCTGTTATCTGGGTACTAAAAATGATGGCAAACCTGCACTAGGATTCTTTGCCCTTTCTTCTTACCCAGTTCCAGAATATTCCGGAGTTGAGCCCATGTTATAGCTTTGTGTTCTAAATGTCAGATCCTCATTGGGAGGATCCGTTCTGGGGGGTCTCAGCTTTCTTTTCCCACCAGCTTTTCAGAGCAGCTCATTCTCAGCTTACTGTTCATCCCACATTTAATGGGGTAATGGCATTGAGTTCTTGGGCTTTTCAACTTAGCCTGAGGGGCCTCATGCCTGAGAATTTAAATCTCTAGTGAGCTTCCCACTATAGCTCTAATGAGATGATCAAGAACCACCTAAGGCTACATCCTAAATTATGGACCACTGATGGGAAAGACTTATCAGCTGACCAGGCCAGGGGACACATACACGGCACCTTTACATGTTTTACAAAGTTGATTGGTGTGATGTAGTTCGAGTTAGCATTTAGCTAATTATAGTTGAAATATATGGTGCACTGACAGTACATAAATAGACACAGGGAGAATTTAGGGAAGGAGTTATTTGAAACTGTTTTAAAATTCACCTTGTACCTTGAAATGAGCTGAACATTTGAATCCTGTTTTACATTCCCATGACTCTGGCTTCTTCTCTCCCCATGCATCTAACAATGAAGTTTTTTTTTTTGTAAAATAAATGAAGGTGACTCATTTTGACCGATGCAAGCCAGTGAGAATTCTTACCAGTGCTGTTTGCAGTCTCAAGTCTAAGGCTACCAGGACAAGCAGTATTGACTCGACCTAGGGAATGAAGTTGGTAAAAGCATAGTCTCCCCACTCTCCAACCATATCTGCAATTCACCTTTTTGACCACTTGTGTGTCTGACTAACAAACCTTATATTTTGTTTGGATTTAAACTTCTTATCCAGTGAAAACCAGCAAAACCATGCTCTAATTCAATTTTTGCATTCTAAGACAGCTTGGATATTTAGATGCACTTATAATACTCAGCTTTAATTTTGGGTCTTTATATAATGTACTCTCAGCTAACTGAGACAGTCGACTTACAGCGGTGTCAAAGGGGGAAAGCAGTGAACCTCTCACCAAGTCCTTAATATAGAAAGAATGCTTGGCTGTTCTGGTATTGTTTCTGTTTTGATTGTCTGTCAGGAGCTTCCTGTCTCTTGGCTAGACATTTGAAAGGAATCCCAAGGAACCCCTTTGTTTTCACACTGAAGAAAGAGACAAGAGAAGAGGAGAGGAAAAATGGGGGCTGTTACAAGGGTTCCTTGAGGGAAAATTGGTAGCGACCAGAAGGTGAGGTTTGTTAGGAACGTTGAGGCTGGTGTGCTCCTTGGTGAGGGGGTCTTCTTTGAGAGTCCTTTGGGAGCTGCCTGGCAGTTGATGAACTTAACATTGAGCTTGAACCCATTTATAGGTCATGAGCACTGTAATCTCTCACCCTCTTTTTCTCTCTCTCTCTTCTTCCATCCCCGTTCCTGACAACAGAGCAGTGGAGCTAAAAGAGATTCTGAAGTGGAGTAGGGGGGCGTGAAATGGACAAGGTTCCTGTAGGACTGATCAGAAACTGAAGCGGAGACACTTTGGGAGATGGAGTGGGAGGAGAGCAGGGGTGAAAGGTTAATTTGTCTTTTCCTCCCCTTTGGGAATTCCAGACCCTTGAGGGCTTCCCTGTGGGTTTATGACTTGAGACCTCCCCCAGGCATGAGAGAAGGGCATTGTTTATTTTTTTTTTTAATCCAGATACTTTCTTAACTTCTACCTTGTGCCGTGTAGGCTTGACCCAAAAGCGTACAGTGAGGGGCCTGAGGATGGGATCTGCTATGAGAAATAAACAATGAAATTGAAAGGGAAGATGAGAAAGTTTTTCTTTCTTTATCAAACAGAAATATTTGCCTAGAGAACAGGTTTTAGTTTTTTTTCCAGACTTTGGAACAAGGATAACAGTGATATAAAAATGTTTTGTGAAACTTATGAAAAAATGTTGCTGTAGAATATTTGGCAAGGAAGTTATAGTTCATAAAAAACATATTGATTTCAAACTCCTTCTAAATTTCTGAAAGAATAATTGAGAAATGAGATTTGCTCAAGAAATAAAGTAAACCTGAATTTCTAGCTTAAAATGGGAAAAGAATAGAAATGTCAGCAATAATGAAATGAGAAAAATAGCTCCTGATCCTTATTCGCTGAAAAAAAAGGGAACATGTTGCTTCCCCTGCTCCCCCCGCAACGCTTTTCTTTGGAAGCTGCTGAAATAACAGACTTCACAACTTTTGAATGAATTTTCTTACTACAAAAGACAATACAAAGAAGGGCATTTTAAAAAAGAAAGGCATAAAAAGTAGAGAAAAGACTGATGTGGAAAAATGTGTTTTTCTTACAGTGGACTTAAAAAGCCTGAGAGGAGATCACCTGTTATCACAGACTTTCACGAAAATTAGTGTTCCAGATACACTTCAATACTGTGAGAGTCACCTCTGCCACCCTCCTTTGTGTGACCAAGAAGTTACAGTGTTCAACAATACATCCAACAATGATGCCTCGACTTAAATATGGAGTCAAGGCTTTCATCTTAATGGGACCATCTGTCGTAACCAACAGATGCACTGGAGTGGTTTCTGCTGTAGGAAATGTATCATTATTTATACTACCCTTAAATAGGCCATACAAAAACTAAACAAATAAAAAAATGAATCCCATGTTGTGTCTAAGAAAAGGTAAAAGCAATTTATGATTATTTTGTAGCCATGACTTATTTATGTCCTTGGCAAAAACTGAGTGATTTGTGTCTAGAAATCTTAAGTCCGATGATGTCTTTCCACAGAGGTCCAGAAAAGGAAAGGCGCATGGAGTTGGCATGACTTTGCCTTTTCCCTCCCTCTATCCTTTCCTTTATGTCTCAGTAGCAGTGGCTCTAGATTCTGCTTCCCAAGCAAACAGTCTCTTACATTGATGTCAATCTAATGTTATAACCGTCATTTTGAATCTATGTAGGAGTTGTTCACAAAGATATTAGCGGTACAGAAAGCAGTTTGTTCTGTTTTTTTTTTTTTTTAAAGTATTTTGTGTTGTCCCTTGACTAATTGTATCTCATTGGTGTCTCGGCTATGTGTATGGTTTTCTCTGAGAGTGTGTCAAGTGCAGAATCTCTGTCCTGCTGTGTCTCTGGGAGCTGCCCGACTTCCAAAAGTTCTGCCACCTTCAGCTCCTGTCTATGAACAATTGTGTTTGTTGGCAACCTACGTCAAAGAGAAGTTGTGGAAAATGTGCGAAGTACTTATAGAACACGTTGGGCATCCTGGAAAAGACATGCAATGTACGTACGGGAGAGCGTTAGTGTGGAGCCAGGCTCTGAGCAATGCTCAGGCTTCACATATAATTTTATCTCTCCATCTAGGGATGAAGAGCTTGACAGGCTGGTGAAAGATGAGTTTCTGGATTGCATATTCCAGATTGCGCGCATGTGTCATTGTGCAAAAGGGCGTGCCTTCAATTATGGCCTCTTCATGCCTTAGTCATGGAAAACCTTGTAGAGGAAGTGGAGTTTTAGGATGGTTTTGAAAGATGACAGGAAGAAAGGTGCTCAGTGAATGCAAGACGGAAGAGAAGCGCTGGGAATGTAAACAGTGACACTAAAAACAAGGAGAGCAGAATTGGGAAATATTATGTATTAAAGGAATATGAGTGAGTAATATTAACTGAGAAAGATAAATTTTAAAATCTTCCCAGGAATCTGATCAGAAAGAGGCTTTTCCTAACTTCACAGCTGTAAAAATTAATGTTATTCCTTTGAGTAACTCCAAGACGGAAAACCTCAATTTAAAAATACAGGCAGGTGTTATGGCAAGTTTGTAATATATTCTAGACAGTTGTTTTTTTTTTTTAAACTTGGAGGATGATAATCAGTTACTAGTTATAGGATATGACTCATCATAAAATAAAAAAAGCAACTCTGACCTATACAGTCCTAAACATATTTAACCCTTAATACGTTTTTGATTAATTAAACACATACATAAAAAACCACAACTAACTCAGAGGCTGCTTGTAGGCTTGTTTTGTGAAAATGATTATGAAAAAATTACAGATAACAAAAACATCCAAAGTGGAATTGGCACTTCACTTTGCCTTAGGGCTGGTCCTGATAAATAAGTGATGAAAGAGAAAGGAGACAAAGATGGATTAACAGAGTATGACAAAGAGCCAACTTTGTCACCAACATGGACGCCCTGGCAGAGAGCATACTGCTTTCACAATATTTCAGTTAATTCTCAGGCCCAAATGTGTAGGTCTATCCTGAGCAGGGGTTAACTGGCTCAGCAGCATCTCCAGGTCAGAGGAGCTAGGAGAACCTGGAGACTTTTCAATACAAAGATGAAAATTGCTGTCTGGAATTGGAAGAGCTGTGTTTGAAGTCCATTGTCACCACTTACCAGCCAGTGTCACGGTCATTTTTTATTCCCAGTCTCATTGTACACACCTGCAGACAGTAGATAGTTTCCCACCAGGGTTGTTATAAGGATCAAACAACAAAATGTGTTTAAAAGGCCTTTAAAACCTATTTTCTAAAAAATAGAGAGAGACAAAACACAAATTTTTGTTTGACTTAGTGGTCGGAGGAGCAGGCCAATAGTAACGTTGCTTTGAGTTCTTTATGATAGAAAACTGGATGCTACCTGTGTAAGGTCTGAAAACTAGGTATAATTAGGAGTCCTTTGAGAGGGAACTTGTTAAATAAAGGGTATCGATACAACTATTTCATTGAATTTCTATAATTTGGCAGAATTTTGTGTTTAACTCTGGAAAGCCTCTTTCAGTTTTTCTGAGGTCTTCCCAATTCTCAGCCATGGTGAAACTGGGCGTAATCATTCTATTATGACACACACTTCCCTGTTACATTAAAGCAAAAATGAGTTTGCCAAGAAAAAGGAGCTTTTCACAGAGGGTGTAGTACATGTTGTGGGAAAACTAGTCTGGCTGGTTCCACTTCAGCTCAATCTTTCGAGTGCAATTTTTGCTGTCAGTAGTACCAACGAATATTATAGCAACCATCACCCTAATGCTGGTTCCTCATTTGGGAAAACACGCGTACACACACACACACACACACACACACACACACACACACACACTCACACACACACACATTCTGAGAGTCACCGGAAAATTATAAATTGACATAACTTCCTAGATGGCCTGAGGACTTCAAAGAGTTAGAGAAACATCAATCAGATAAAAACCTGTGTGGTGTCACCTATGTTTTAAAAGGTTGCCGTCATGTTTAAATAGCTGGCAGGTCAGTCTTTTTTTTTTTTTTCTTCTTCTTCTTTTTTTTCTTTTTTGCATGTGTAGCAAAACAAGCTTCAACAGATTGGAAAAATAGAATTCATTTCTTTCTGTCATTTTTTGGTTTTAGTTTTTGCTGCCCTGTTCACCCTGGAGGTGGTCCAAGTCTGGCCTCCCACTGTGTCCAGGGTGCAGGGCAGGGGCAGAAGCTGCGAGACAGACTCTGCATCATTTCTGCCTAAAAGGGAAGGACTGGGGCTGGAGGTAACTGCAGCAGGTTTTTCTTCCCAGCCCCCTGCTCTGTGCCTGAATGCTGTGAACACGATCTTCAGCACACCTTGTCATCAGAGGAACTTTCTGGAAGCCAGCCAGCTGCAAGGCCCAAGGTCAAGCAACCACCATGACTATCAGCAACAAGGAGAACCTTGGGGGACCCAAGGAAGTGACGGCAGGTGGAGAGGCAGTTAGCAAACTCCGCAGAACTGCCGGCTCACTGCTGCGGTGTTGTCCATGGCAGCGGCTGCTGTGACTGCTGGGAAGGTTTTATCTACTGATCAACACAGTGTGCCAGAGGGCTGATGGGATAGCCCGCTTTGGCAGAAGGTTCCAGCTGTAGCCTGCAACTAGACAGCAGAAGGAAAAGGAAAATGATTCTAACAACAGACCAGCAGGGTCGGTCCGCAGAGCACAGACACCGGGTCCAGGCCTTGCCTGCTCTATCCCAGGCTCCAGTAGCTATGGCTGCCTGCTTGCATTAATTACCTCTCATTCCCAGATGCATTTACTCCAAACTACCTTTAGGGTTCAAAGTGCAGGAACAAAATGACTTGGGTTGAAGGCAATTAACAAACAGGTTATTTTAAATTAACAGACACTTTTACCAGCTGGTCCAAATAGCTTGTTCATGTCATGGCGGAGTTAGCAATGACACATATTCGGTGAAAGGACTAATGGGTCGCATTTTCTTTGGTGATGTACACCAATTTTATTTTGATATTTGAATATTTCATTGAGACATATTTATCAAAGAGTTAAATCAAAGGGAATAATAAAACAAAAAGCTTACATAAATTTCTCATAATGTATTTACAGATATTCTAAAATTTTATCTACAAAAAGGATGACTATTTTTGTATATAAAATATGTTAGAATTTCTGTAAATACATTATCAATTTATTGTCAGTTTTTTTTTAACTTTGAATTTTTCGAATATCCCTATAATATTTTAGTCATTATAATTTTTGGAATATATCCTTTTCCCCTTGTGTTGTACATGGCTTTTTTCTCCTATTTTGAAACTAGGCACTATGTTTTATATACCTTGTATATAGTGGGGATTTAACAGTGTTGAGTAGATAAATGAATTGCTTTACAGAATTAAAAATAGGTGACTCCGGGAGAAAATCCGGGAATTTTAAGCCCCAAAATTTTAAGTTAATAATATGCTACCTATTGCTTCATAGAAGCATTCTCCATAGGATAATGGGTTCCTCCACAGCATTTAACATTATTTGGTTTACATGCAACTTTTCAGGAACACTTAACATAAAGTGGGAGAATGCCCATTGGGTTATTGTGGGTGGTAATGACATCTGGGAAGTAGCTGTGTTTTAGTGTCATTTATAGCAGCAGTAAACACATATTGATTAAAATATATACACACGTGCAACCTGTTCATCAATCTATTATTTAGATAGACTAAGTAGAGGTGGTGCTCTTTTGCTGTTTTGTGTAGTGACTAGAACTCTGTTGACACTCATTAAAAGTTAAGGATAGTAACGTCTGGCTAGCATGCAATGAAAAATTTCCAATTTGTAAACCATTAAACAGAAATGACAAAGCATGAAATGCCAGGTAAAATGCACAGAGATATTTAACCTGATATAAATATATTTGGTAGACTTTTTTCCTTAAAGGTTTACCATTCAATACTGACCCCTTATCATAAAGAACCAAGACAAAGGCTCACAAGTTCATCTGTTAAAATAAATTAGGGAAGCACCTCTAAAAAAACCCAATAATTAAATTCAGGGCTGTTGTGAAAAAATGAAATGTAGAAAATATGATGTGTTAAGACATTAAGACTGGTTATAACCAAATTGTCAAACTGGCATAGCATGAATCTACTGTGAACCAATTTCACTATTAACCAATTCTGAATTGTATTTTTACCAGCTGGATTCTGAATGGGGGAAGTTAGGCTCTTTGGGAAATTCATCGACTCTTCCAGTACAAAAAAATGACATCCTGGGGGACAAACTTCTATGACAAAGGCTTAGGATAAGAAGATGTAGCAAGGGCTTGGTGCTGTGGCTAATAGAATGCACTGACATTTGAGAATGTCTTTTACTAATTTGCTTTGCTTTCTGTTCCTTCCTCTGTAGGTGAACAGCACCCTCTGCAATGAGACTCTTTAGGTCTAACAGTCTGTGATTTTAAATAAGCAACTTCCTTCAGAAAAGTCATTTGCGTTCAACCAACAGATTGCCATGATCATCAGAGAAATAGATGGACAGTCCAAAAATGAGCACAAGGAGCCCTGGAGTAGGAGTTAGGAAACCCGGGATGTTTTTCTGCCTTTATTTCAGCCTGCACTTTATTTTCCACTTTAAAATATGAAGCAGAGCACAATCTTTACCTGATTTTCCTGGGTGCTGTGAAAAAAAATACAGTTTCCTACTTAAAAAAACACCTTTTTGTTTTGAGAAAATATAATAATTTATTTTATACACACACACACACACACACACACGCACACACATTATCCAAAAAAAGATACCTAGGTTTTGGTCCTATGGGACGCCTGATGTTGTAGCTATTGGCTTCCAAAACACATCAAATCTTCTTTATTTGTCCTATGTTTTTCAGTGTATGGAAAAAGTTTAAAACTTTAAACTTAGGAAAAAAGAATGTCGCAAAGTCAGGCCTTGATTTTTATGTCACACGAATAAACTCCCAATCATTATTACATGATTGTTTTTCCTTGTTTCAGATAAATAGAAAACAAGTACACTGATTGAAATATAGGCAGAAATAAAATCCACCATTAGTACAAAAACCTTTAATCAGGTTTATTTCAATGTTCCCATTTGTGTAGCAATGTTATTAAAAAGCATCTGAATAACTTAAGCATAAAAGCTGGAATGGTTGCAATCATGACTTTTGAAAGGGAATTGCATCCTTACAGGCAATTTTCCTTATCTCCCATATGCAAGATACAGTTGACTTCAGAGCTCCCCTTTTCTACCTCTCCCAGCAAAGTGGAAAGGAGAACAGAATCTAGAGCAATGAAAGAAATGAACAATCAATTGAGCCAATTATCCAGTATTATTAGTGGGGAAACTGAAGCAGAATATGTCACTTTCTCAAAGTCACACAACTTAGTGAAGGCCAGTCTCAGAGTTGAATCTCACCTTACAAAGGGGGCTTTTTCCACTGCACCTTCTGGTCTTGATGCAATAATCCTGACATTGGAAGATAAGGAAATGAATAAGGGAAAAGGTCAGTACTGGCTCTACCCTTCAGATAATCCATCTCCAGGCAGAATCTCTCACTGGGCCTCCAGGTTTTACCAGTTTGTTTTGCAGATGATGTGTCATTCCTTCCCCTTTTTTATCAGCTCCACTGCAACACCCTTACCATATATGATGTGACCTTGGGGAATTAAACAAATAGCTTCATCTTGGAACACATTTGGAAATTTCTGGCCTGCATATTCTCAACCTCTCTCTCTATTCTGATCAAGCAGGAAACAGCCTAATATCAGCAAAGCCTACTATAATTTTCACAAGTACACCTTCCTCCTTCCAGACTCACCACATTACTGGACTCCAGGAAACCTGTAATGAATGTAGCGGAGCTCCCTTTCTCACCCAATGCTTGTTCTTTAAACAACAGCAATAACAACATTCGCTCTGTCCTGCTCTAAAGAGGCCATATGTGTAGCAAGTTTCCTATACTATCCACCAGGCCAGGTCCCTGGAGGGCTTCACATTCCTGTTTTTAGGGGACACCTGTCATGCTCCAGGACCCCTGCATTTTCGTAAACACAACTTATTAGAAATCTACTCTGCTTAAGCAAATCAAGATTTGGAAAAGTGGAACTATTGTCTCTCCTTCCACCATCTTGAGCAATAGTCCATTTTGTGCAATCAGCTGTCCAAGTCTATTCAGGGCGTTTAACCCTTTTTATTTATTTCCTTATCAATTATTTATTAATTATACTTCAGAGGACTTTAAGAAGCAAAGACTTGTTAGCTTTAAAAGAATATAAAAAGAAGCAACCATAGAATAATTTTATAAAAAATAGAGTTCCAAAGTTCTAGTTCAATGTTCTTAGTACTTCTCAACATTCTCCAGCATCAGCAGGTGGTGTTGGGATTAGAAACCACAAGGCTGCAAATTACTAATATTTTGTTCTGGAAATGTCAACTATGAAATTAATTTGGCTAGTATTAAAAATGTCGGTGCTAATTGTAGCCTCAGTAGATACAATAAGTTTTATTAGCACAAACTACACACTTGTATAATTATTATTTACTTGTAATCATCCTATCAATTTGCAAGAATTTTTTTCCTCTGCATTTTTTTCCTCTCACCTATCAATATCAAAATAGCAGCCAAACAGCAAGCAAACTAATATATTTGAGAAGCATAAATAACTGATGGGGGGAAAATACATCTTAATTTTCAAATGGGGGAGTTTTGTGTTCTAGACTTAAAAAATGCTAGAAATAGCAAGATCCAAAGGCCACTAAGAATTTTAAAATTATAAGGTTTTGAAAATGATTTTGGATAATAGCTGCTTTTAGGCCTTGACTGAAGGAGACTGAGACTACAACCTATAAAATATAAAGTGGTCTGAGCCATATTGTGCAGGGAACAACTTTCTAGGCTGGGTTCCCACACCATCTGGCAGGATCAGATAGGGTGAGCTTCATAACTTTGTCCTCTAGACATGCCTCTTACAGCTTTGTCGTGCAGGTAGCAAGAAGCACTAAAATGAAGGAGGCTGTCCAGAGAAAATGCAGGAAAGAAATGAGTTCTAACGGGTACAAGAAAGCTGGGTTAGAGATCCATTTTATAGGCTTGTTTTCAACAAAGCACAGTGCTCAAGGATAGAAAAGTTCAATAATCAAACTCGTTTTGTTTTGCTGAGGACCATACTGCATTATTTGAACCTCACCTGAAAGCAAACACCATGATGCTTAGAAGTAGAAATACAGAGTTTCAATATTTAGTACGAGGGTTCCCAATATCAGAAAGTGCTCAAGTTTTTTATTTCAAGACAAATGCTTTGGCATAATAGACTCCAATGACATTGCTGGTTTTGAACATTTTATACCTCCTACAATGTGATAGGTTCTTTTGTTCAGGTATGTATTGACTTGAAGGCAAACAAAGAATGCTTTTCTAGAAGGGGCTATAGTTTTAATTTTTAACCAGAAGGAGCAGTGGTTAGTCTTTACCAACCTTCATAACTATGGGGGTTAAAATTAGAAGGAACCTTAAAGGTTGCTAGTCTCTAACTCCTTTTTTTAATTAGACGGTGATCATTATTTAATAAACATTGACTAATCTTTTAGTAGTAGAGTTCTCAGAGTAAATAATTGTTATTTTTGTGGCAATAAACAGATACAAAGCCAGAATATATAGAACTATGTGTATAATTTTCTATTTGGAAAGTTCTTCCTTTCTCTTCCTCCCTCCCTCCCTTCTTTCCTATGATTGGATATAAAGTCAGCTCTCACTTTTCCATGCGGAATGAATTGCCTATCCAATACTTTTCAATAATTATCTCTACTGTCTTGCTTCCAACAAGTCAGTGAGAGTCTTAACTCCAACAGTAGGACTTAGAGATGAGGACCAAGGTTGGGCACAGGGTTGCTTGCTGATGTTTTATTGTAACACAGCCTCTTTGAATGGGGCTGTTATAGATAAATATGGAGCACACTCTGTTTGCAAGATGGAAAAGAAAAACATTTATTTGACAAATGGACATCTATTATTTATACTTACTTCTAAGTTAATAGAATATTTTATTTCTTTGTGTCTACCAGATTTACATTTACACATATATTACATGTATACATACATTATATATGTATGCAAACCTAAGGCAAAATTTTATTGAAGATAGTGGGAATTCCTTCTTTAAAAAAAAAATGAAGTAAGGTATATATTGCCTTAATTGCTATGTATCACTTTTACCAAGTCTGGAAAAATCAAGTCATCCCAACTTTATTGAGCTAGGTACTAAAATTTGCATTTTTCAATTCAGTATCTTTCTGGTGGACCAACGATATTGGTTGAGAAAAAGGCATGGGAAGAGATAAGATACTCCTTATCAGACTGAACAAATTCTGAGTCAAGCTGGAAAATGCCTCAAGGTGCTGTCAGAATCAAATGGAAACATTTGTTACATAAAGCCTAAAAAATCTTCTGAAAATTACTACAACTTCCCCACTGCATTCTTAGATATAGATTGCTAAAACGGTCAAAATCCACAGGTATGGAATAAATGCTAAAGTATTCCACAAAATAAAATAAAACATAATGTTTAAATAAGTAAGTAAAAATTTGACCTACTGGTTTTTTATCTGCACTCAGTTTCAGATAGTGACATTTGATCCATGAATTTCATGGTTAGAGGCTGAAAAAAAATTTTAAGTTTTAAAGTTTGAATTGTAGTTTTTTTTTGAAAGTCTTAAAAATTCATAAAAGCTTGAAGAGATACAAATGTATATTTTTATGTTGGTTAATTCATATTTTGCAGTAGCTATACTCTTTAAAAGAGTGTATTTATTAAAATGCTTCTCTACTTCAATAAGGAAATTCTTTATATTCTAATTATTCCTGTAAAAGTGGTATCTGAAAAGAGGTATTTTTGCTCTCTTTTTTTCCCATCATATTATTTTGGTGAGTATATTCCTTTCCTAAATTAATAGATAGTGGTATATAATTTGACAAACTTCTTTGAAAAGCAAGTTGGGAAATTTTAAAACAGACCTATGTGACTTGCTCACCCATGAAGGTGGAAATACTCGTAGCTTGAAATACAGATACACTACCTTTTGATGAACTGGTATTTTTCACTATTACATGTTTTAGATTCTCCCCACCCAGGGATGTACATTGTTAGTTTACTTCATCAAGCCTCTCCTTATTTAAATCTTCTCTTCTTTCTGAAATTACCTAACTCCATTGTGTGCCTGATAAAAAATACTACACACCAAATACCTACTTCCTCAAGAGTAGGAGTGGAAGGTGTGGGTAGAAAGGAAGAGCCGTGATTTCTTCACGAATAGTCTTCCTGTATTCCCCTAGCACCTTGTTCCTCTGTTACCACATGTGTCATTGCCTGTCTTGTACTGTGTTATTTATGTATCTGTTTCTTCACCTGGCAGAGTTCTGTTGAATTGAACTGAGATAAGTAGCCCTGGCTGAATATTCTAAGTTTTTCACTTTTTCAATAGATGTACCTGTGTTTATGAGCGTCATCAGCTCCTGTCTGCTCTGGAACAACTATTTTCCTTGTCTAGGGCCATTTCCTAAAAGTTGACAGAAACTCATCCATCATCAAAATGTACCAGAGGGCCAACGGATTTGAGAACTGAGAGTAAGAGAGATGTCTTCTTTAATTTGGAACAAATTTGCCTCAGGACTGGGCCATGCCCCTTCTCACATACACGGTCCTGCAAGAACTCTACCCCTGTAGGCATTCTGATCTTGCCTGGATTTCTCAAACCTAATTTAAATCAGGGTGTGAGTGGGTAGGTGAGAGTGTTCAAAAGGAGAGGCCCCTGAGGCTTCTGGAAACTTTCTGTTTCTAGGATGTCAACTTGATGTTTCCTGGTGTCTTCAAGCCAGCCAGCCTTTTGGTCAGGAACCAGTGTGGAATGGTCGGAGGTGCAGGCTGAATCCCAGGTCTAGCACAGACCAGTTGTGTAACCTTGTTGTCTAACTTCTCTGCACCTCAGTTTCCTCATCTGATAAGTAGGTATAATAATAGTACCTGTCTCATAGGGTTGTCATGAGGGTTAAATGAATTAATACATGCAAAACATTTAAATCTATGGCTGACATCTAGGAAGCATGTGATTATCAACTAGTTGCATGTATTACTGTATAGCTTATTTGCTTCCAAAGTTTTTGTTTTACTTTTCCTGTAATTCCAAGAGGTTAATCAACTACTGCAAATGACTCATGCTCCCATGTTTCTCAGGTGAAAATATGCTAACCAGTCATGAGGTGAGAATGAAGAAAGAAAACAATAAGGTCACTTTTTACAATTGTGTCTGTGGGTATCTCTGCTGTTGATGACCTAAGGACACTAGAGTCTTTTGCCTACTTTGAATTCCTACAAAAACAAAACAAATAAAAAAACTGAAACAAACAGGCCTCTCCCCCCAACCCCTAAAGAAAATTATTATGTCGCCTTATTTTGAATTCAGGCAAAAATTGAGAAGCTATAGTAGCAGCTCATGAAGTAAAACATTGCTTACATAGTTAGTTTAATGTCAATGCTCAAAAAGGTGAGACAAGTAATATTTATCATTTTATGCACCCTCCTGAATTAGGTGGTTTAAACAGGAAAACAATATTTACATATACATATATGTGTAAGCATGTACACACACACACACACACTTTAAAATTGTAAAGCCAATGAGACAATTAGAAAACAGAAGACAACAAAGTTCCAAGGATAGGCGTGTCACCAGGTGGTCACATATTTGAGAAGAGGAAGAAGCACATTTTACTACTTTGATAAATATCTCCAAATATATTATTTTTTCTTTTACAAAATCAAAATGGGAATCACCATGAAAGGCTTCAAGTGTTTTATTTAATGACCTGGCTTCCCAGATGCTGGTCTACAGGCAGTGACATCACTGACTGTTCCCAGCAGGCCAGGGACCTCCTGCTGAATGACTGGAGAACATAGGCCAAGTCTGCAGAGGGAAAAGGACAAGCAACCCTGAACGTGAAATCAGGGACCTAAGTATGTCCTCAACTGACTCTGTGACCTTGGGCCATCCAACAGCTTCTCTCTGTGCCTCAGTTTACTCTTTGTAAAACAAAGAAATGGGCTTAAGTGACCTAAAGTGTCCTTTCTGCATTGGAGATAGAAATAAGAGAGGCAAGTTTTACTACCCAGACCTAGACCAAATCTTACAGGGTGAAATAATTGTGTATGTTCCCAACTTTTACTTTTGCTTGTTTTTGCTTCTTTTTTGACTGTTTCATCACCTGTTATTCCTTATCCTAAGAGATGGATCAGTTGAGTGGGAGAATGATTGAATAAGCGAAACCATCATTTTTATATTTATCCTTGAGCATAGCTTTCAGATAGTTCTTATGGGTGAGGAGTTATATCCCAGTGGTTTGTTTTTTTATGTATTTTCTTCCTTTGGCCTTTCTGATCCTTTCTCTATTAGCAATGGAAAATAAACAACTCATATTTCAAAATGTATGTGTCCCTTTGTTATGTACACACATACACACAATGAAAAGTACTAAAAATGAACATAGAGATAGATGGTGCTTCTCTTTTCAGTCAAGTTGTGTAAATGCATGGAGCATTTTCTCATAGCACCTTCCTTTTTTGCCCCTGTAGGGGAACGTACAGTCCCCTCCCCTCAGTTGTTAATGAATTGAAGCTGAAAAGCAACTCGAAGGATGAAGTTGTCAGTAAATAATAAATAATTGACTCATGATGACACTCAGCTTCTCATCTCTTAATGGCTGTTATTGCTGCAGGAGGGGCTCATTAGTTCCTAGGTGTGGTGTTCCACCAGGGCCAGATCAGTTTATCAGAGACCAAATAAGCACATGTGATATAATTAGAGATGTGTGAAGCGCAAAGCACCTACTCTTCCCATTTAAAAGAAAAACACTCACTTTTCCTTGGCAGCCACACCTTCTAATTACTTGCAAATGTTTAAGACTCATTATCTTCAAAGTTTAGAGAAAGACAGAAAAAGAGGGGGGAGAAAGAACTGATAGTGGAAACTCTGAGGATCAAAGGCCCTGGTTCACCAGGTCAGTGGGGCTTTATTTTAGGCAATTCAGAAACCCCATTGTAGAGACAGTGAAGTGACAGCTATTTGGCAATCCAGGTGGCCTGGAGAACAGAATGTTGTGTTCAGTTCCACTGCCTGTGAGCCAACTTTTCACCTGTCTCCTGTGTTGAGCAAGAGGTGGTGGCGGCGGGGAGAAAAAGGTTAAGTTTTCTAGAACAGCAGTGGTTAAATACTGCCACCTCTCTTTCCCTCTGCTGCCCCTGGTCCAGCTTGCCTCTCTGTAAGGTGAGGCTACCTTCTTGAACTTTAGACCTTGGCATTTCTCTCTGTGAGTTCCTGAAGGTCATTGCTACTGGGTATCAAGTTCACTAAGGGAGGGCTTGCTTTACTCCAACTGCCGGTAGACCCAGGCCTCATTATATATTTGTTTAGGCATTTTATGTAAGTTTTGCAAGAGATATGAACTTCCTAGTTTCTCCCTGGTGAGTGCTCAGCAAATGAAAGACAGGCCAAGACTTAAAAAGGGGAGAGTATCCAAACAATCATGATGAGAAATCGCTGAAGCATGAGCTCAGTGAATTCAGCATGTCATCCCTATATGACATCAGAGTTTTGGTTTTAAAATGAGAGCAACAAGATGTACTGAGTCTCCCTGTTAAGTCTTTCTCAGTTGCACAGACTGCTGAGACACTAATAGTTTCTTCTTTTTTCTGTTTCCCATTGTTTCTGCATCTTAAAAGATTATATTCTTGAAAAGGAGAGCTTTTTACAGTCTTAGGAATATGTATGTACAAATAAGTAAACATTGTTGTTCTTTATCTCTGAATGCTACTCTGAGGGCATATCATTAAATCTCCTTAAAGGATTTTGGCCTTTGGACAAGGATACTAAGGAAGTTCCTTTGACTATGGCAGCCCATTGAACTATGGAAATATCTCTGGAGGTTTCATGACTACATTAAGAGTACCAAAGATAAAGAAAGTATATACTCTGGTCTGAAGTTAATTCACAGATACAATGTCTCTTTTCGTTTCTTTGCTTTACTTCCTCCCTCCTTCTTTCCCTTTCCTTCCTCTCTTCCTCCCTTCTTTCTTTCTTCCATTACTCTTTCCTCCCTCTCTCCCTCCTTCCTTCCTTCCTTCCTTCCTTCCTTCCTTCATTCCTTCCTTCCTTCCTTCCTTCGTTCCTTCTTTCCTTCCTTTCTTCCTTCTTTTCCTTCCTTCCTTCTTTTCCTTCCTTCCTTTTAGTTCTACCAATATCAGGCACCCTTTTCCACTTATGAACTATTTAAAGAAATCTTTTCTCAATGATTCAAATAAATCCTGGTGATTATCCTTTCCAACCTCTACTTTTTTAGGGGGAATAATGAAAATTACAAGATACTGCATAATTCTGAATTAATTTAGGGAGAAATATTTTCAAGTAGATTCCTCTGTCTCAGGAATTTTTGTGTTCAGGGTTATCCTGTAAAAGCTGCCATTTTCCCACTTAATGTTCAGTCAGCCATATCAAAGGTTTTACTAGAAGATGCTCTAATTAACCAAACAGTGCCTCTATTCCTTTGAATTTTTATGCTATTTTAAACCCTTTAAAATGGGCTAGATTTTTAAACTTCTTCCCTCTTAAAGTTAAAAAACATTTTTAGTATCTGTTAAGTGTTCATGTTGTGCTCAGTACTTATCCAGTGCTATAAATGTTGCACTATATGAGAACCATATGATATAGACTCTCTGCTGAGGGTTTGGCACGCTAAAGAAGAACGTTGTCCTCATTGTTTGTGTGTATGCAGCTCTATGTATGAGTATATATAGTATTTCAGTTACATATATACATATATATATCTCAAGTACATAAACAGACATATACCCATCCATATGTTTTAAACCAACATTGCACACATGCATGCACACAATGACGCATATACAGCAGTCCTTCCAAATTCTGAAACTCTTAAGGCCTTAAGAAAAACACATGGTTGAGGAAATAAAATCAAAAGTGACTATTAAAACTTTATAAATTTCATTAACATAAATAATAAATATCAACTGTGATATTGTGATCTGTAATAAAAAATGTATATTTGGTCTTCATCCCCTTCCTGGCACAGAGCTCTTAAAATCATTGGAATTTCTTAAGTGATGAGAGAGGTGTATTTTTTATGTCAATGAGATGACTTTTGGAAAGCACCTAGATAACCTAAGGGTGAAGACTGGTTGTCAGGAGAGTCAACCATGTGATTAGAGGGTTGGAGCTTTCTGTCCCACCCCCAACCTCCTGGGAAGGAAGAGGGGCTGGACATTAAGCTCAATTACCAATGGCCAGTGATTTAACCAATCATGTCTGAGTAATGAAGTCTCCAAAAAACCAAAAAGGAGAGGGTTCAGAGAGCTTCTGGTTTGGTGAACACATGAAGATTTGGGGAAACTGGTTTTTTAGAGAGCACATGGAAGCCCTGTGCCCTTTCCTCATGCTTTGTCTTATGCATCTCTTCCATCTGGCTCTTCCTGAGTTATATCTTTTCATAATAAACCAATAACCTAGTAAGTAAAATGTTTCTGAGTTCTGTGAGCCACTTTAGCAAGTTAATAGAACCCAGGAAGGATGTCATGAGAACATCTGGTATGTAGCCAGTTGGTCAGAAGCATAGGTAGTAACCTGAACTTGCGATTGGCACCTCAAGTAGGAGGCAATCTTATGGGACTGAGCCCTTAACCTGTAGATTCTGATGATATCTCTGGGTAAATAGTGTCAGAATTCAGTGGAATTGTAAGACACCTAGCTGATGTTGGAGTGTTGCTTGCTAGTGTGACAACTGCCCCAACACCCATCACACATACACACATTACAATTGGTGATTAGAACTTTCCCAACATTAAATAAATCCCCCCAAAATGACAATTTGTAACATAGGGTGTGGTGCTGTTTATTTCATTTGCCATCATTTGCTCACTTAGAAATTTTTCAACAACTCCATTCACTGAATTTTTAATGAATTGCTGCTTAGCAAATAGGTTAGCTTCGTTGAAGTCAGTATGGCACACTTTTGTGCCTTCCTGGTTTCATGCATCTTGCTTCTGAGTGTCTTTTAGAGTCTTACTGAGGCTTTGGGGATATCCAGTAACTTGGCTGCCCATAAAAATCTCACTCCAAAACCTGAGTCGTTTACCCCTCTGCATACTTCTCAGCTATCTTTCTCTTGACAGAGAATAAGGAGGGATGCCCAAGGCCATCTTCCTTTATCTTCCTTAAGACTTCATTGCAAAAATCATCACTCCTACTCTGGCTCTATATGATTTTCTTCTTTCACTTTCCCAGGTTTTTTTCTTTCACTAGTCAGGTCTAACAGGAGTGGTATACAACTTTCTATGCTAGAACCAAGAAGACATGAAAAAGTAATTTTAAAAAAATTTTTGCTAGAAATTTATATGGAAGAATTATTGTCTTACTATGAATATTTGGCAAGTTATATATAAAACTGCATATATCATGTTTTGGTATCTGTCAAACATCTAAGAAAAATAATAATTACCATTTTGTGTTTATGATTTAGTCGTTTAATAAATATTTATTGAAGATCACCTATGTGCCAGAAACACGGAGCTCTGAAAGGAGAAGAAGACGGTCTGGCTCTTGCCTGCAGGGAGCTGCATGTCAGGCACTGTGTGAATGCTTTAGGCGCATCCTCCTTTCATCCTTATAACAACTGTATGAAATAGGTCTGCCCATTTTACAGGGAAGGACATGAGGTCAAGTAGAACTGTTCTGAATCAAGCTGAATAAAGTCTGTGTGATGCCAAAGTCACTTACTTTAAGCACCAAATGGTACCTACTTTCACCTTACTCTATTCTAGGCCTTGGGCTCCTGCCAGTGGGTAAGTGGGAGAGAGGTAAAATGACCCTGCAGGTAACCACAGAAGACCAGAGGTTGGAATGATGACATGGTAGGCAGAACACTAAGATGGCCCCCAAGATTTCCCTGGTGGATACACCTTGTGTGATCCCCTCCCCTTGAGCAAGCACAGAGCCTGTAAATATGATGAGATGTCACTCTTCTGATTAGGTTACATTATATGATATTATCTGTCAAAAGTGAAGGGATTTTGTAGCTCAGTTGAGTTTGAATTAATTGATTGGTTGGGCCTCACGTTATTAGTGAAGCCCTTAAGGACAGAGGCTTTCTGATATATAAACACCCATGATGTGAGGGGGTCTGTGGGCAGGAGGTGTCTGGGAGCTGAGAGCAACCTCCAGCCAACAGTCAGCAAGGAATTGGAGACCTCAGTCCTACAACAGCAAGGCAATGAATTCTGCCCATAACCAGTGAGCTTGGAAGAGGACACTGAACTTCAGATGAGGTCAAGAGCTCACCAGCAACTTGATTTCAATCTGAGACCAACTTCCTGACCATGAAAACTGTGAGATAATACATTTTTGGTGTTTTAAGCTGCTTAGTTTATAGTAATTTGTTACACAGTGATAGAAAATGAATATAGTAGGCAAGAAATATCAAGATGACCTGAAGGTCAAAAATTCCTCTCTTCCCCCCAAAAATAAAAAAAACTGATACGTCAACTTCAACTCTACTTATCTTTATCTATCTATACCAATAAAAATTAAAAAAGCAGATTAAATACTTTAACTTGAACTCTAATTATCTTTATCTACCTATATTTATCTATCTATTATCTATCTATCTCTGTGATATATTTCTCCTGAAATATGTTCACTAACTTGAGGTTTATTCTTTGGATAACACACAGTGAGTTCACTTATTATGAACTTGGTCACAATTTGTTTGACAGTTCTTGAACTAGAATCTTGGATGGATTTCTCCAATGACTCCAGGCCCTTTAAAATGATGCCAAACTTCACTAAAATATAAGTTTCCCTGGGATGTAAACTACACAAGGATGTAGGCTGCATGGGCGAGGATTTTTGTCTAGCCCATTGTTGGCACTAAATAAATATTTGCTTGATCAAATGAATCATAGAAACCCTCTCCTTTACCTTAGTCCCTTGCTATAATTTGCTGAAGATTTATTTATCTCACCCTAGTTTCAAAGTCTGAGCTCCTTACTGACCTGCTCATCAGCAACCATCCCTGTTTGAAGCATCCCTCCAGTCCCATTTCCTCAGGTTTTTCTAGGTGAAACATTAAATATCTTTTGCAAAAGAACCCTCCAGAATGCCACTGCTGTCATTTCAAGACACAGGAACGCCTTCATGTGTGGTAACAATAACTGATACTTAATCACCTTCAACGAAAGAGTCATCACCTTTTAGTGGCATTTCCAGTTTATGAAACCTAAAAGGAACTGGGAATACTCA
Organism: Hipposideros armiger; assembly: GCF_001890085.2. Lineage (NCBI taxonomy): Eukaryota > Metazoa > Chordata > Mammalia > Chiroptera > Hipposideridae > Hipposideros > Hipposideros armiger. The sequence goes on along the minus strand of NW_017731609.1, from coordinate 1,901,235 downwards.
GAAATATGTCCTAAATCTGAAAAGGAATACATGTACATCGAATAATAGTTAAACGGAATTTAATAGAGTTTATTATATTGGTAAGAGTAGATTATTGAAGCAGTTTGATTTTTTTCTGTGTTTGATATATCTATATATATATTTTTTTAGCTTAGCCATCCTGCCACCTGTTGGCAGCTCAGTGGCAGCTCAGCTCAGGCTGGGAATCGAACCAGCAGCCCTGTTGCTCAGAGCTCACACTCTTGAGCAAGCTCTTAACCAACTGAGCCACTCGGCTGGCACTTGTGTTTGATATTTTAATACAAGGTACTCAGTATCATGCTTTCCACTGGAAGCTACTGTTGTTACTACAAGTTACAGAATATTGGCACAAACACTAACTTGACTATAAGGAGGCCTGTATTCCCTGACTTCTGTTTTGTCTCCCAAATGGGCTCCTCTTAGTAACTGCCCTGATATACTGGTTCACAGGTCCAGAGCTGCTCCCCCTGTGCCATTGCTCTTGCTGTTATGAGGGGATTAAGCTGGACCCTAAGTGGACTCAATCCAATCTCAGTTCTGGTGCTATAACTCTCCCCAAAAAGCAGCGCCTTCATCAGTTTGTGTGTTTTGGTTTTTGTAACTATGTGATTGTTATGATTTTTTTTTTTTACAACGGAAGTATTAGTAATGCTTCAGAAATGAAAAATTTTAAAACTTGTATCTTCCTAAATATGTTATTACTGAAAATTCCAGCAAAGGACACATCAATACATTTTCTTGTAAATGTGTAGGAATCACTGAACTTTCTTGAAAACTAAAAATCTGATGCATTTCATCCATCCGTGTATGCACATTTTCATTCATTGAAACAACATGTATGCATTGAAAATGTAGTTAGAAAGCATATTCACAGTGAGTATTCAACAATTATTGTGCATGTGAAGAAATCTGTTATTATCAGAGTTCGGAACACTTTTGGGAATTTACTGAGCATGGAAGAATACATATTTTTCTATGGATAAAATGGCAAAACAGGAAACCTAAAAAAAAGCTCTTCTACCTTTAATCACTATGTCTTTCTGGCAGCTATCACTTTGGAAACAACTATCTAATGACCTCTCTTTACCAATCAGATCATTATCATAATGGGTTTATGTCCTAAAGACATTACATTAAAGAAGAAGCCGTAGCTAAGCTCACAGATTTCACGAAATATGAATTTAGACTTTTCTCTGCCATATGCAGGAAGTTTTAAAATAAAAATAAAGCACCAAGTCATCAAGAAAAAGTGCTGCTTTATTCATGTAGCTAAAAGTTCTCAATTTTCCTTTCATATACAGTAAAACTTTAGATTGCGAGTAACGTGGTTTGCAAGTATTCTGCAAGACGAGCAAACATTTCTAATACATTTTAACGTGGTAAACGAGCGATGTCTTGCAATACAAGAAGTTTGTTTCTGGAACGAATTATGCTCGCAAACCAAGGTATTACTATATTGTTTTTTTCTCATAGTCTTACATGTGCACTTGTGCGCACACATATACACTCACTTTTCTTGATAATGTGCCATGTACATGAGGCAAATGAATTTCTTTTTTTTTTTTTTTTAAAGATTTTATTG
>NW_017731609.1:1896123-1899438 GCF_001890085.2 Hipposideros armiger | reverse complement strand
GGCTGCTGGCCACTCACGTTGGCTGCCGGCCACACACGGTAGCCCAGGGCAGCCCACTGCAGCAGGGGCTGCAGCCTACGCCGTCGCCCATGACTCACGGCAGCCCAGCTTCAGGTCAAGCTGTTGTTCACCATCTTAGCTGTAGAGGGCAGTGTCACTGGCCCTCACGTGGGATCCAAGCCGGGGCCCTGCTGCTCAGAGCTGGTGTCCCAAGTCAGCTCTTAACCAACGCGCCACTCGGCCGGCCCTGAGGCAAATGAATTTCTTGCTCTAAGTGTCTAATTCATTATAGTTTGTTGACCCACACATTATTCATCCTAAAAGAACACAGGAAAAATGTAGTATAAGAATCACAGCTCTGTTTGAGCTGCTTTGCAGACACCCAACCAGTGCAAAATGGTGACATAAGTAATGCTTGTTTTCTCTAGGATGCAAAAGGATGTGGATTGGGAATGTTTAGAAGCTTTGCAACCTTGTGAGAGGTAGAAAGAAAAAAATAGGAGAATATAAACTTTCTCCTTAAACATCTGTACTACTTCTGTCTACAACATGTTAAATCATATGCTTGAATGTATCCTATGCCCAGCAACATTTTTCAGGTAAATTTATTTGGCTGCTGGAAAGTTGACACCTGTCAGTCACAAAAGGAAATGTGTTCAAAGGTGGGGAGAAGACCGCTCTTCGAAAGATCATGTTCCATCTTTATTATATACCAGTGAACCGTCCTGGTTCATAACGTCTCCTCACTGTGACTATGACAAATTCAGAGTTCATTTTGTTGAATCAGAGAGCTGGAACAGTCAGGTTTTGCCACTTGAAAGCTAACGTCTACTACACTTGAAGGAATCAATTTGTTCCTTCATGGAATGAAAGCCAACTGTTGTTTTCAATAGATCACCAGGAATTAGAAAGAGATAATAAATTAGATTATACTACTGGTGAGAAAATACACATGAACATACATATGTATATATATGCACATACAGGCGTGTGTATATATGTACATATTCACACATACATACATACATCATAGTTGTTACCTCCTGATGATTTTGGTTTCAGGACTGACATCGACCACAGACAGAAAAACAAACAAACAAACCAACAAACAAACAAACCAACAAACAAAAACACAGTCTAAATTTAGGAACTTGGACAAAAAAGCTTTTCATTCAATATAACTTTTGTCATCAAAATCACTTCCTCACAGATGTAGTTATTCTAAAATGAAATAAAATATCTCAAACTTTTAAAACATGTTTATAATCAGGTCCAGTAATATTACCATAGCTCTAGGTGCAAGCAAATTTGTATATGAGATCAGCATCACCCACAAAAACAAACTCATCAAAAATGCAGAAAGGTGCACAGGACTAATGATCCAACTTTCCTACACCTGATTTTAGATAACAATTCTTTGCAAATGGATTGCAAGAATCAGGAGAATATAATATTTTTTACCCAAATATCGCCCTTTGCCTGGACACATCATAAAATGATGATCTTACCTCCACAGGTAAAGAGGGAATTCAGCGAACCATAGATACACTGAGAGTTGCAGGGGTCAATTCAGGACACGTAGGCACAATCCAAAGAATGTCTCAATTATATAACTATTCAGTAATAGCCCCCATTTAGATTTGCCTTGTCCGTATTCAGAACACTTTGCATTCCATAAGTAGTCAATTCTCATAAGCCTCAACTTACTGTTCTAATTCCATTCCCCCACCCCTCAGGTAAGAAATTTGAAAGAATATGGCTTTGCCATAGCTAAAAACAAACAAACAAACAAAAAAACAAAAGAAAGATACTATGAGCTAGGTGCAAGCTCTGAATTGACCCTACAGAGTTAAAAATAAAGTCTGCATTTTTGTAGCTCTTGTTATGGACTGAATTTTGTCCCTACCGAATTCATATATTGAAGTCCTCATCCTGAATGTGCCCTTACTTGGAATAAGGAGGTAATTAAGGTTAAATGAGGTCATAAGGGTGGGGCCCTGATCTGATAGTGTTGGTGCCCTTATAAGAAGAGGAATAGACACCAGAGCTCTATCTTCACTACGTGAGGACACAGTGAGAAGGCAGCTGAAAGCAAGCTAGGCAGAGAGCTCTCATCAAGAACCAAATCAGCTGACACCTTGATCTTGGACTTCCAGCCTCCAGAACTGTGAGAAATAAATTTCAATTGTTTAAGCCACTCCATTTGTGGTATTTTGTTATGGAAGCTGGAGCAGCTAAGTTCTTTTTATTCTTCAACAGACCTCCAAATGGGTCATCAATTTCTTCTTATAATAATTCTGAGACTATCCACATAGAGGCACATAACTGTTGAAACATTGCCCAAGGGCATATATAGCCAGGGCATCTGGAGGTCTTTTCAGAGTACTCAGGATTTTGGAGATTCTGGTGGGATGCTCTGGTGGTGGAAGGTAGGCAGACGACCCTGCCATCCCACCTCATCTTACAGTGTTACTGCCCAAGTCACCCACTGCTCCTGAGGGATATGGGCCATGTCATCTGGGACCCTGGGGCAGGAAAAAATCTTTAAGAACTGAGGTATCCTTGGCAGTATTGGTTTTAGGGCATTTGTCATGGAAAAGAAAGGTTGCTCTTTATTTTCTTACTGCTTTGAATCCAATAATATACGAAGCCTGACCATTAAGTTTGAGAACTTCTTGCAACAATGTTGCTAACGTTTTTGAAATCAGAAGGATTATTCATTATGAATTTGTACCAACTGGACAAACACTTAACCAAGTTTACTATTTGGAAGGGCTGAAAAGGCTTCGTGAAAGAGTTAGATGACCTGAACTTTTTGCCAACAATTCATGGCTCTTGCATCATGACAAGGCACTAGCTCACACGGCACTGTCTGTGAGGGGGCTTTTAGCCAGTAAACAAATAACTGTACTGGAACACTCTCCCTACTTACCTGAACTGGCCCCCAATGACTTCTTTCTTTACCCAGAGATAAAGGAAATATTGAAAGGAAAACATTTTGATAATATTCAGGACATCAAGGATAATACGGCGACAGCTCTGATGGCCATTCCAGAAAAAGAGTTCCAAATTTCTTTGAAGGCTGGACTAGGTGTCGGTGCATAGCTTCCCAAGGGGAGTTCTTTGAAGGTGACTATAGTGATATTCAGCAATAAGGTATGTAGCACTTTTTCTAGGATGACTTCACGAACTTAATTGTCCAGCCTCGTATACTCAACACTACCATGGCCTCTCCACAGCTCCATTTCCCTGCGTTCTTTGTTTTTTAAGATTTTTTTTGGGAATTGGGGGAAGGGGAACAGACAAGTTGCTGTC
>NW_017731609.1:1864339-1896118 GCF_001890085.2 Hipposideros armiger | reverse complement strand
GGTAGCCCATGGCAACCCACTGCCACAGGGGCTGCAGCCTACGCCGTCGCCAGCGACTCACAGCATCCCAGCTCCAGGTTGAGCTGTTGTTCATCATCTTAGCTGTAGAGGGCAGTGTCACTGGCCCTCATATGTGGGATCCGAACCGGGACCCTCTGGCGTCCCAAGCCAGCTCTTAACCATCGCGCCACTCGGCCAGCGCTCCCTGCCTTCTTAAACAGATCAGACAGGTATGATTGAATCATGTCTTGATACTTCAGGATTATCATCATGTAGATCATTTTTTACAGAGTTCTAGAGTCCAATGATTCCAGAAAAAGAGAGAGGGTTGTAGGGCTCTTTCTATATTGAATGGAATCAGACAGCTTTTTGTTGTTTTTATTTTCACCCATACCGGCAATAGATTTGGAAATTATAAAGCACTTTCTTTGTCTTAATTAGGTGGCATTATGATACTCATTATAACAGATAATAGTTGACGTTAATCAAAACAACCAACTTTCTAATTGAATTGATAAACCAATCAGTCCCCTAAGGCGCTTTATAGCATACTATGTAGAGTGAGAATAATTAGATGTATTTGTACAATATGGTGAAAATTAAAAGTAAAAAAATATGATTTGTAAGTGTAATTTACAGTGTTGGGATTTTTTTCAATAATAATTATCATCAGTGTTTCACTGGGGAAATTGCTAGTAAAATTCACTTCACATTTATAAACTGAAGAACCTAAACCAAAAATTAAACAAACAAATACATATCTATTATTAAAAGAACAATATACACATTTGCTTATTTATTTAAACTGGATTGTCTTTATTCATTTAAGCAGCAGAAAGAAATTGTTTGAGAAGGGCCTGCTTGCAAGAAATCTACATCTCCTTCAAATGCCCAGGTATAAATACGTTTGTTCTTTTTAAAATTAGTCTTTTATATTTTGATGTGAACAGAGAGTTCTAAGCAAGTTTTGATGTGGGGGGTGGGGGTTGTAGTTAAGGGAAGGGATTTGTCAGCCATGGGGAGATGAGGAGCCTGGAGTGGTCTCTATGGGCTGAGGTATACCTGTGAGCTCAGGTTACTGTTAAAATATAGCTTCCTGTAAAAGGGGAAACGTACTAATTCTCAACTAGAGTCTCCTGGAGGGTTTGCTGGGCCCCATCCCCAAAGTTTCTGCAAGTCTTTGGTGGGGCTGAGAATTTGCATGGTCAATGAGTTCCTGTGAATTGCTGTCTACTGGCCTGGGGACCACACTTTGAGAATCACTGTTAGGGTGCTATGTAGCTCAATTTGATGAAATGTATAACTGGGTCCTCTAAATTTTCCAAGGTCAAGTAAAATCCTGGAATGGTCAGTCCTGTTGGTAAGCACAAGAGGCCTGGTTGCCAAAACAGCTTTTAAGAGATCATACAAAATCTATGTAAGTATAACTTATAAGGCCTTAGAAAAATCCTTTAAAATTTTAAAACATTCTAAGGCAAATATCTTCTACCTTAAAAAAAAATGTGTGTGTGGTGTGTGCATGTGTATGCATATGTGTATATATATGTGTGTATTTGTGTGTGTATATTCAGTAAGTTAGATGTTTTCTACTATTTTCTCCGCTTGTAAATTATCTGATATAAAAATGTGCTGGGATGAGTCCCCACTGACCCTGGTCCTATCATAGTTGAAAGTAGAAGACTTGTCAGGAAGAATAAAGAAATTATTTTTAAAGTCATTCAGAAGGAGACCTAAGAATGGAATCTAAATTTTTTATTCTGAATCTCATTTTTCACATGTATTCCAGAAAACTATTTGAAAAAATTATATTTACTAGAGACCCTATAATTAAGGGTCTTAAACTGGGTTTTCTGTATGCCTACGAGGTCCATAGGTGGGCAAACGGGTCTTTTAAATTCTTGAAATGATATATAAAATCGATTGTACATTTGTGAATTGTATGTTTTCCAGAAAATGATCTACTACTTCCAAGAGCTTCACAAAGCTATTCAGATAATATATATGCATTTTTTAATTTTAGAAAGAAAATATACACCTATAACAAAAAATTTTTATGTGCTAATACTGGCTATCTTTAAAATCACCACAATATTTATTAAAGCTATTTATTTAAAATATCTACCTACACATTGTGTTGGCCTATGTTTCACAAATAAATCAAAGAGTGGTAGTAGCTACCTCGCTTTAAAAAAAATAAAAACACCACAGAATATACAGGTGACAATAAAAACAATCGCCCAGTTGCGAAACTATGTAAATATCTAAGCCATGTACATTAGAGACAATGGCACCACTGTATTTTTTGCGATGGACAAAAAGGCAGGGAGGCTGCATGTTCTGACAGAGTTATGTCAAGTAGAAATCAATACCCCACTTCCAGTGTGTCAAGATGGTATCATGGAGATTGTGGGATTTCACTCTTCATCTTTCCTACCCTTTTCACAACCAAGTTCTCAGTTTATTTTTGAAAATGGTTCACAGGGTGCTTATGTTAAAACAACAGACATTTAAATGTTAACATTTTATTCAATGACATCTTTGATTTAAAGGGTTTCAAATGAAAAATAGGTTGCTAGTAGGCTTTAAATGATGTCAGAACAAAGCTTATCTTCACGTGGAAACAGGTCTGGGAATTGTGTTCTGGAAACTAGCTATTGTCACATTGTCATTGACAGAATGCAATTCAAAACCAAGTGGTGGGGAGATTACTTATGACTAATGACTCAAGAAGAACATTAGTGTGAAAAAGGAGCCGAGGAGGCAATGCCACAGCATCACATTCACCCAAGGAGGCTGGTGTCACTGGATGGTGAGTTTGCTAGGCTTTCAGAATCCACGTGAAATTCTGGAAGAGTCAGACCTATTGGTCAGCACAAGATGCTTGACTGTCAAGTCTATGCAAGTATGCCTTCCAAACTCTCAGAATAGGGTCTCCAAACTTGAAAGCGCTCCAAGGCAATTATCCTTTGATAAAAAAAATTAATGAATGTGATGCCTTCTCTCACCTTTCTCCTTTGTAAACTAACAGCACAATCAATTTACCATCAGTTGTCGCTCATTCTACTCCTATACTTATGAGCTCTATGAAAAGAAAAAGTGATTTACCCAATCTGAGTCTCAACTTTTCCATAGGTAACTTGTGGGGTAAAAATAGGGTTTTATTATAAGAATTAAATAATAGATACACAGCATCTGGGATATTATAAGCACTAAAACTTATTGGTTCTTTCCTTATTCTAAGGGATTTCAAAGATAGCACTCAAGCAAAACTCCTTTGTATTTTAGTCTGGATCACACTGTGGTAAGTACCTGTGAGTGAAATATTCAGTTACTTCAATTCAAATATTGTTTCTAATTTCAGGAAATCACCTACCTCTCAATATACTCTGAACATATTATAAAGATAGTCCCATTATAATGAGAGTTTTAAAAAAACAGTTTCTCTCTACAAGTATTGCAAATGTAATACATTTCCAAAAACAAACAGGAAATAGGTGCCATTGCTTAGTGTTTTGTGGGCTGGGACGTTATTCCTAATTTGAAATCATTGGAGTGGGATGTTATTCTCTTGATTGGAGAGCAGCCTCCAGGGGTATGTGTACACTCTGATGTTCGGGGGAACACGTTATTTACCACCTGTAAGCTGCCTATCTTGTTATTTTTGTTAGGAGTAAAGCTGCAGCCTTTACCTCCATTAGGTAGTGTAGTTTGGTTAATGGATGGGTAACAGGAAAGAGTGTAAGGGGAAGCCAATGTTAATGTGAACTCCTGCCGTTTTTATTATAGTGGCACCCGCAATAGTTAAGGTTGAGCAGCTGTTTCCATTATGAACTCCTATTTCAGAGGTTTATAACTGAGCTGTAAAAATTTGCTCTAGGCTAAATCTCTGCTCATCGGGTCTTAGCCTGGGAGAATTTTTTCCCCTATAACTTTTTTTTTTTGAAAAGAAGAAATCAATTTAGCTATTTGAAATAAATAATCTAAAAGCACAGAGATTTCAAAAATGCTGAATTTTTATGTTGATAATTTCAGATATTGGAATGTGATGGTAATTCTATAACTCTGACAAGAAAAGGAAATCTCAAAATTGTACCTTTCAAATGTACATTTGCAATGTTTAATGCTGACTGCTGTAATGATTCACCAAGACAAGCAATATCTTAGGCCATAAAACTAATCATGTGTCAAAAAATACCAAGATCCTCTTATCTTAATATTAATTTACTTAATAATCAGATATGGCTATGGAAATTGGGGTAGCTCTTCCTAGAACTTGTTAAATTCATTTGCATTTCAGCAGAGCAATAAATTGACATGTTAAACTGATGAATGGTTATTGAAGACGTAGATGGCATGTTTATTCATATTTTTAGAAGTCCTTGACAGATATAGAAGGGCTTATCTATGTGGGCCATAGAAAGCTTTATATACACATGATGACAACAGAAGTCTACATGACACAATGGAAGGACTACAGATATTGACATCACAGCATGTTTTAAAATACAGGTTTTATTATTACTTAAGTATGGTGAGACCAACAGATCAGGAGACAATTGCCATTGAAAAGATAGTTGGTTATATTCACAGATCCCAAGGGAAGGGTATGCCACACTATGGAGGGCCCCACAAGGAAGCACCAGGGTAGTTAGGATATAGAGGGACAGAGAGAAATTGTGTACAAGAGGCATTATCGTGGTTTCCCTTAGAAGGAACAGAAGAGGCAGAGTAAGTAAGTTTTTTTTTTTTTTAAGATTTTATTGGGGGCTTGGGGAAGGGGAACAGCATTGTGGAATTGGGGAAGGAGAACAGACAAGTTGCTGTCCTTTTGTTCTTTAGTCTAGTTGTGGAGGACGTTGCTTCACTGGCCCATGTTGGTGTTATCATTGCACTCTTCCCTGGTGAGGTAGTCACTCGCCGGCCATTGTTCGGCCGCTCATGGTGGCTCACAGCAGCTCACGAAAGCTCACGCCAGCTGCTGACCAGCTGCAGCTTATGCCATCACCGAAGACTCATGGCAGCCCAGCTCCAGGTGGAGCTGTTGTTAACCATCTTAGCTGTACAGGGCGCAGCATCACTGGCCCTCATGTGAGATCCGAACGGGGGCCCTGCTGCTCAGAGCTGGCATCCCAAGCCAACTCCTAACCAACGTGCCACTCGGTCGACTCCAGAGTAAGCAGGTTTAAGATTGTCTAGTTTGAAACAGAAATAGGCTGAAAAATACAGAGAAAAAACCAATGGCTGCTAGATGGGAAGGGGTTGAGGATGGAGGAGAAGGTGAAGGGATTAGAAAGTGCAAATTAGTAGTCATAATATAGTCATGGGGATATGAAATACAGTATGGGGAATATAATCAATAATGTTGTAATGATTATGTAAGGTGCCAGATGGGCACTAGACTTATCAGGGGGATCACTTCATAGACTGTGTAAGATACATGACCAATATGCTACATGAGGTGTGACAGTTAAGTTCATGAACTTGTTGCAATGATGTTGCTAACCTTTTTGGATATCAGAGAGATTATTCATTATGAATTTGTACCAACTGGACAAACACTTAACCAAGTTTACTATTTGGAAGTGCTGAAAAGGCAAGGCTGCATGAAAAATTTAGACAAACTTTTCACCAACAATTCACGGCTCTTGCATCACGACAATACACCAGCTCACACGGCACTGTCTGTGAGGGAGTTTTTAGCCAGGAAACAAATAACTGTATTGGAACAACCTCCCTACTCACCTGATCTGGCCCCCAATAACTTCTTTCTTTACCTGAAGATAAAGAAAATATTGAAAGGAAGACATTTTGATGACATTCAAAATATCAAGGGTAATAGGATGACAGCTCTGATGTCCATTCCAGAAAAAGAGTTCCAAAATTGCTTTGAAGGGTAGACTAAGTGCTGGCGTCAGTGCATAGCTCCCCAAGGGGGTTACTTTGAAGGTGACTATAGTGATATTCAGCAACGAGGTATGTAGCACTTTTTCTAGCATGAGGTCACAAACTTAATTGTCCGACTTCATATATCTGAAGCTGAAGTAGAATAATAGTGAATGTCAACTATAATTATGTAACTATATATAGTCACAGGATGTGGAGTACAGCATAGGGAATAGAGTCAATAGAATTGTAATAGCTATACATGATGTCAGAGGGGTAGTAGATTGGAGGGGGGAGGTTATCACATTGTGAGGGATGTAAATGTCTATTACATTGCTTTGTATACCTGAAACTAATTAAAAAGAAAAGAATGACAAACTAAAAAAAAATTGTCTAGTTTGAGTAATTTCAGCAGGCTCTGGGACGTAAGGGTTGTCTTCAGTTGTTTGGTACCTGGCCCTGGGTGACTAGGGCAGGTGGGGAGGGGTCCAGAGTGTAAGAGCATGATAAATGAGGTGGTTGGGAATGTGGGCCCTGGATTGATTGGTTTGCACCTCAGAGGTGCTCTGACTGGCTAGTTGTTTACTATCTCTAGGAACTGGCTAACCTTGTGAGAGGCAGCCCCTCCAGAGTCAGCAAAATCCAGATGTCAAGTGTCAGAATACAGATGATAAAAATCATGGTCAATACACAGTACTTGGTTTCAGCTTCTGGGCCTACTCCCTGATGTGCTATATTGAATACTAAGCAAGAATTAACATTTGAATCTCAGTTTTCACCTCAGTGAAAAGGGGAAAAATCACCGTGTCTCTATCCACCTCTCAATTGGTATTCAGATTTTTCCTCTTACTAGCTATGGGCCCTGGGCAAGTTACTAAACCTCTCTATGTTTCAGTTTCCACATCTTTAAAATGGTGAGAACAAATGGTATGTCATAAGGTTGCTGTGAATATTAAATGAATTAATCCATACGAAACAATCAACACAGGCTGGTACTCAGCAATCACTAAATTAATAGTAGTATTTTTTTAAAAAAATAAATATAATTTCCTTGTAAGCCCAACTCTCCATTGCACAAGTCTATGGACTTGGAGTATGGTGGTTTAGAAAAACTGCTCTAAATCTAGTGGTGTAGGGAGAAAAGGCATTCCCACTCCTGTTGGAGTCATCCATCAGCCATTGCTTGGTTGTTACCTTTCAGTTTAATTGCATAGCAGGAAGAGAGCTTGAGTTCCTAGGATGCTCAGTGCAATGGCAAGATAGTCAGATAACCCAAGGGGGTTGCTAAATAGGCTATCTTGCTTATTGTTTTCCTACCCATCTACTCTCTGGTCTATGTTCTGCCAATGACTGCAGAGGCCATTGACACGGATCCAAATTTCTCTTACCCAAGGCTAACATGGCCGCGCAGAGCCAGTATAAAAAACTCTTATCTGTGTAGGGGGAGGAGTTTTTGTTTTTAATTTTTATTTTACTTTGTTTTAGGAGAACACAAGTTCACCTGCTACTCTCTTTCCCCTCAAAACAAACAAACCCTTAAACCTCCAAGAGAGATAAGCAAAACCTAGCCAAGGACAGAGTAACGTACAAGCCTACAAATATTCTCTTTGGTCATTGTGGGAACTGTTACATGCATTTTTCTAAAAAGGAACAATAACTATTGATATAAAATATTTGTTTTTCATGCAACATACAACATACATGATGATAATCCTACTCTGAATTTCCCATATTTATCTAGTTTCATGGTCCAATTATTTTTTAAAAAAATAGTATGCGTTGGCTTTTATAGGGATGTAGCTATTTGAAGTTAATGGAAGAAATGGGTACTTTTTTCTTCTGAATGAAGGAAACAAATTTTTCCAATAGCTCCTGCAATGCAACAAAGATAAGTCAGTTGTAGTAAACAAACTCTTTTACAAATTGTGTTCCTAGTAACCCAGGAGACATCAACAGATTGATATTTCTAGTATCCCATAGATATTAATATATTATTCCAGCAATCAATAAAAGAATTTCTGGTAGATAGGTTTGGGAACTGTTGGGTGAAAACAAATCTCTTACCATAGGAGTAATACACTTAAAGTGCATTAGGAATCTCCAAGAAAAAGATACAACATGCAATATTTTTTATCTTATTTAACTTTTAACTGCACGATTTTTAAAGTATGGTCATGTATAGAGTGAGGATCATCAGCATTCCACGGATCAAAGTTTGGGAAATAATAAAATTGATCTGAAGAGTCTTGTGATGAGATAATCACCTCATCCTTTGCATGGAATTAGGTCATAGTTTTGGTCTATCCTTATCCCTTAGGAGTGTGTGGGGTTTCATTTAGGTTCCTGGGTGCCCAGGAGTCAGCTTATCAACAAAAATAACTTACTCTCCCAGTAATTTGTATTATGAAATTACTTAATGTCAAAGAGTGTCATAAAGTAACACATTCTGTTTTCTCCATTCATTTGTCCCTTCACACATCCACTTACTAAAGTTTATGGAGTGCATAATATTATTGATATTAGTTTGTTTTCTCAGCTTTAGTTTCTTTCTCTAGTAAAAGTTTAGCATCCATTTCAAAAGTTTAGAATAAAACAAAATGCTTGAGAAGAATAAGGAACAAATGCGGGCAGAGTTAGAAATAATGGCTGCTTTTCTAGAAAACAGGAAAGTGATCTCCAAAGATCAGTTTTGAGGCTGATCTTTAAAAAAATCTCTTTTTAAATTCTATGGTAAAATGTGTTCAAGAAGCATGAAGCAATCCTAAGCAATGCAATGTCACATCAATAGCAATAAATTGCACAGGTTTTGTGTGGCTAAAAATAACTTTGTATGTGCAAATGTAAATCATTATGAAAATGGCATTTATGTGGTCACCTCCACAAATAGCGTAGCCACATAAATGGATTTCTAAACAAAGAAAAGAAAAAAATCTTCAACCAAGTTTACTATGTAATAGTCTGAGTTTCTTCCAGGCATTATCCTTAATTGTACATAATGTCTACATATATATATATACATATATATACACACACACACATATATATATATATATATATAACATATATGGTATATATTTTAATTAAACTCAGAACAAGGATTTTCTATGTTGCTACATAACTTCCATAATTATCGTCTTAGTGTCCTATATTCCATAAAGTAGTTGTACCCTAATTTACTTAACTACATCTCTACATCAGGATGATTTCCAAATATTTGTAAGTAATGCTGTAATAAACATCTTTGAGTGGTAGCTTTTCGCCATCTTTTGGTTTAGGCAACATTTTCAGCAGTGGAAATGTGAGTGTTTCAAAGAGTAGAAACACTTTTATGGTTCTTGTGCCATATTTACATATTGCATCCCCAAATTATACCACATTGCACGGTCATCAATGATGCATAAATATTTCAATTTTCATTTTAGTCTAGACCAGCAATGATTACCAAAAGTAAATAAAATTTTGCTAACTTAATTTATATAACATGATATTTTGGTGTTTGGTTACTTTGTATTTCTTAAACTCCCACATTAGGCCTTTCTTTTTATGTTCCTTTATTAATTTTCCTTTCAAATATTTAGGGTCCTGGTAAGTTATCTATTGCAGCCTTAATATTTTTCTTATGAATTTGTATGTGCTTTTTAGGTGTTCAGGTGTTAACTAATTACAAACAACGTTTTATCCTCAATCTATTGGTTTATGTCAGTTGCTCATATGTTTTGTGTGTAAAAGTTTATTTATTTATTGTTTGTAAAGATAAAGGTAGAGATTTAATGAACTTTTTTGTTTTCAATTTCTAGTTTAAAAACTGTGATCAGAGATTGTAATCTATAATTTTCTAGTTTTTTAAAGTTTGTTGAAGTTGTTTTGAGGCCTTTATATGGTCAATTTTATAAATGTTTCATGTATACTTGAAAAGAACATGTACTTTTCAATTGTTAGTACAATGTTATATGTATGCCAGTTAGATCAAACTTATTTTTGTATTGTTTATATTTATATATTAAAAAAACCACTTTGTTACGGTATATTTTGATTACACACACACACACACACACACACACACACACACACACTCACACATTTTAAAGATTTTATTGGGGCATCGGGGAAGGGAACATTGTGTTTTTCCAGGACCCATCAGCTCCAAGTCAAATTGTTGTCCTTCAGACTTAGTTGTGGAGGGCATAAGCTCAGCTCCAAGTCCAGTCGCTGCTTACAATGTAGTTGCGGTGGGGCGCAGCCCACCATCCCATATGGGAGTCGAACCGGCAACCTTGTTGTTAAGAGCATGCACTCTCACCAGCTGCACCATTTAGCTGCCCATTGGCAGCTCAGCAGCAGCTCAGCTTGGGCGCAGCTCACTGGCCCATGTGGGAATCGAACCGGTGACCCCTTTGTTCAGAGCTCACGCTCTAACCAACTGTGCCACCCAGCCGGTCCCCTTGCTTTATATATTTTGAGGCTATCTTATTGGGCGCATACAAATTTAGAATTAGTTTTTTCTTTTGGATGAAATGCTTTTTTGTGATTACGTATATAGTAATTCTCTTTATACATAATAGATTTTTAACTGAATCTATTTTATTTGGTATTAATATGGTATATCAGGTTTCTCTTGGTTAGTATTTTTTCTAATATATTCTCCTATCCCTTTGCTTTCATTTTTCTACGTCTTTATGACTTAGGCATGCCCTTTAGAAACAGCGTAAAACTGGATTTTAATTGTCTGTTATTAAACCATTATGTTTAGACTTTATGTTTATTTTAATTACTAATTTATTTTGGCTTGTATCTTGCAACTTATTTTGTGCTTTGTTTTTAACTTTGATTTTTTTGTTCTTTTATTCTCCACCATTTTGTCTGTTTTCTTTAGTTGCTCTAAAGATCTCTTTGTCTTTGATATTCTATAGTTTCACTATAATGTGCCTTAGGGAGTTTGTATTTAGTTTTCCAACTTAGAGGTCACTTTAATTTTCAAATCTGAAACTTTGTGCCTTTATCTAATTTTGAAAAATTATTAATTGTTGTCTTTTCAAATATTACCTCTTCTCCATTCTTTCTATTTTCCAAGTTTGAAAATTTTATTATACATTTATTGTGCCTTCTCATTGTAGTCTCCATGTCTCTCTTTTTTTTATTGCCTATCCATATGTCTCCAGAGAAAAGCCTGTATTTATACTTGATGATGATAATAAGATTGTATTTGTTTTGTTTGTTGTCATAAAGTTGTAGTTTAAGTAGCCCAGCATTCCCCAAAGAGCTTTGAACTTCGCACCTCTGTGAAAGCTGGGAATGGAGTTTGCCCAGGGTGGATGGTTCTGGTGAGGAGTGTGGTGTAGTCTGTGGCTGGCCAGCTCCCATAAAAGGGTAGATAAAAAAGGTAAGTAGGGAGATCCTATTGGTCCCCATGGAACTGGTGAGGTTAGGGAGGGGATGGTTCAGGTGGACGCTGAGGGTGGGAGGGAGGAGTTAGTTTAGTCCCAAGTGGCATCAATGTCTAGAAAGGACTAGTGGCCATCGGAGTGTTTTAAAATTGGGTATTACATATGTTTGTGATTTTAAATTTTATTTATTTATTTATTTATTTTAAAAGACTTTTTAAATTGGGGAATTGGGGGATGGGAACAGCACTGGGGAATTGGGGGAAGGGGAACAGACAAGTTGCTGTCCTTTTGTCCTTCAGTCTAGCTGTGGAGGACGTTGCTTCACTGGCCCAAGTTGGTACCATCATTGCGCTCTTTCCAGGTGAGGCAGATCAGTCGCCGGCTTCTGGACGGCCACTCACTGTGGCTGCTGGCCGCTCACGCTGGCTGCTGGCTACACACGGTAGCCCATTGCAACCCACTGCCACAGGGGCTGCAGCCTACGCCATCGCCGGTGACTCACGGCAGCCCAGCTCCAGGTTGAGCTGTTGTTCAGCATCTTAGCTGTAGAGGGCAGTGTCACTGGCCCTCATATGTGGAATCCGAACCGGGGCCCTCAGGCATCCCAAGCCAGCTCTTAACCACCGCGCCACTCGGCCAGCCCTGTGATTTTAAATTTTAGAGTGAAGCATACTGAAAAGAAATTTTCCAGTTTTTTCTGTAATAAGAAAAATGAAATAAATCTGATATTAAAATAAACTTTTTGTATCAGAATACTTGTTAGGACTTACTGTGAGTGTTTCCTCTGTTGTCAAGATTCGGGAAAGAGAAGAAAGAAGGAAGAAAGAATGTGAAGAAAAGGAAGAATACGACGCTAAGCTAGAAGCTGAAATGAGAAGTTACAACCCCTGGGGGAAAGGCGGATGTGGTGCTCCTCTGAGGGATGCAAAGGGAAATCTCTCCATGTCTCTTAATGTTGCCACCATATGTTTAATTTCTTTATCTCTGCAGTGCATTCGGCTTAATTTCTTCAGCTTCATATTCTAATTCTCCAATATTTTCTTTAATTTTGTATAATCTGTTTTTTAAAAATCTAATTAATTTTTTATTGTTATATTACTTTCTAGAAGTTTATTTATTTGTTTTCCAACTCTACCTCATCTTTTTTATAGTATATTTTTCTTTCTCTTACTTTAAATTTATTCTTGTCTGTCTGTAAAATTTTTCCATAATCTGAAGTTATTGGAGGTCTAATGGTGTACCACTTTTGTTTTGTTGTTGACCCTTACTTATGGTAGGTTTTTTTCTTAAATGCTTTGTAACTTTTAGTTGTAAGATTATGTTTTGCTATGCTTTATCTGTGCAGTCCCAGTGTAGCTTGAACTGAGGGTATGTCTTTTCAGGGGGAATTTACTTTTGCTGTTGCCATGTTCCCCTAGTGTGTTGTCTTCTGGGAAAAATTTTTAGTTGCTATTCTTGTTTGGGTGTTCCAGGACCATGCTATAAAATCAAATCTTGAGCTTGTGTGGGCCTGTAATTATGGATTTTAAGGAACGCCTTTACTTTTTCACCCAGAGTCAAGGCAAAGACATTCAGCTTTCTTATCCTCTCCTTTGACAGAGGATATATTTGTTTCCTTGTCAAACTTCCATTGAACATGTAGACATTTGAGGGCTCTGACTTCACTGTGAACCTCAGTTCCAACTCCACCCCGCTCTTTTTGTGTACTCAAGGTTTTGTCTCCTGTCTCTTTATAATTAATACTGAGCCCCTAGGTTACCAAGTCAAACCCACATCCACTATTCTCACTCCTCTGCCAACTCCATAGGGTAACGGGATCATTGGCCCATTGCTACCCCTTTTTCAATTTCCTCTTTTTTTTCTACCTTTGACAATTTGTCTTACTTTCTTGTGAGTTGTGATGTGCTTTTATTAGGATTCCTGGATGTTTTATAGGAGAAAGGTGTTCAGATTATTTAACATACCACACTACATAATGGAAGACCTTTAGAAGTATTACCCCAAAGCATACATTGAAGTGTGCTATTGATGTATTTATTGCTGGTTGATGTTATTTCAGAAATGACTTTCTGAATATAAAAAACAAAACAAAACAACATTTATAATGATATAAGGAGTAGAGTAACTGCTATATGAGGGTAGATTTTGATTATTCTTTCTTAAAAGTTGAGAGTTGATAGAAGACTATTAAATTTTTAAGGTTAGGTCATGGGAGTTTGGATGTCTTTACTAAATTTCAACATAAGGGACTGCTCTGTTTTTAAGAGAAATGAAGATATTTTGGTTTCATTGCTAATCATTGGGACTGCCCTGAGGAGGAAGGTTTTGATTCCACAGCAAGTTTTCTTGTTGTCTTTCTCAGAAATTGACTTTTGGTTGAATGAACCCAGTATAAAAATTATTTTCTTCCTCTCATCTTCTAATAACGCAAAAATTCACACATTCCTGGGAAACACAAAGTGGGTGCCTCAGTTACTGCCAGGCCTGATTTCCCCCTTTTTCTTTCGGTCTCCTTGTTGCCCCTGCTCATTACAGGAGCTAGTTTGTGCCAGACTGATTCTTGCCTCTACTGCTCTTCTGTTCCCATTGGTTGTCCTTTTTAATTTTCTTGATTTCTTTTATCATTTCTTTTCTATTCATGTTGTACTCCTGTGTTTCAAAGTAAAATAAAAAAATGTTTTATCAGAATTTCTCTTAGGGAGGGTAACTTGAGTTATTTGTAACGACTGTCTTGTCAGACATTTTGTGTCAAAACTGAGACCTGTTTTGAGTGGGACTGTCACCCAGGTTTCTGAAGAAAGAGAAAGCTAATAAAACTGTTATTTATTAGAAACAAGTGATCTGGACGTTGATTTGATGTTAGGAGTAGGGAGGAGGCAGAATTCTGATAGAAAAATAAAGCTGCTGAGTCTTCATTTTGACCCCTCTCTGTAACTGAGAACATTTTATTAACATTCACTTCACTATTGGTATGAAACTAAATTGAAAAGGGAGGCACTTCTGTGCCTAGGAATATGTGAAGCACAGTGGAGATAGCTCATTTGGGTGAAGCAGCTGCGGGTGAAGGCAAGGGTCTGTGGCCATCTTCGTTACATATGTATTCAAAGAATTCTGTAGTTACTTGTTTGACTCCCTGTGGAAAGGCCTCTCAAATTTGCCCCATATAAAACTAACGAATTATGCAATTTATTTAAAATTTAGATGTCCACATCTTTTCATCTGTGTGGTGACTTTCACATTAAAAAAAGAAAAACTTAATAATTCTGACTAACTGGGAACTAATTAATAATTTGTGATTTTACTCTTTTTTGGGGGGGTTAGGGGTGCTGACCCCCGCATAGTAAAAAATCTGTGTATAACTTTTGACTCCCCAAAAATGTAACTACTGATAGCCTACTATTGACTGGAAGCTTTACCAATAACATAAACAATCGATTAACACATACTTTGTATGTTATATGTATTATATGCTTACAATAAAGAAGCTAGAGAAAATAAAATGTTATTAAGAAAATCATAAGAAAGAGATAATACTTTTACAGTGTTATACTATATTTATTGATACCTTGAATGTATGTTGTTTGTGTGCAAATTGTTGACTGAAAACAAAATCCAAGTATAAGTGAATCCGCACAGTTCAAGCCTGTTTTGTTCAAGGATTAACTGTATCCCCTTTAATGAGATGCAGGGACAAAACTGAAGTAGCCAAGTGAACTCTGATTGCATCCTGGCAGGAAATGGGGGTGGAGAGGCAGTCCCTGACCCACTCTCCCTTACTTTGGAGGGGGAGGCCCGAGGCTTTGCATAGAGGGAGGGATGTCTACATCTTATGCTCCCCAACCCCTCCTCTGGGGGAAGGGGAAATTACCCTCTCCATCCCAGGAGGGGAAGGAGAAGTGAGAGGGAGGAAGAAAGGGAAAGGGAGAAGGAAGAATAGGGAGGAGAGAGGGGCAGGCAAGGGGTGGGTAGGGGCATGTTTCCTCCAAGCCTCCTGTGGTTCTGACCGGTGGGATGTTTATTGAGACCTTTTTTGTCTCCTGGGGAGGAGGCACGGGGGCTGGCAGAGCCTGGGAGGCTGGGGGAGAAGGAGACATTTCTGTGCATTTTGATGGGGCATGAAGAGTGTTCGCCCTGAGTGCTAAATGATATGCCAGTGCATGTCCCAGATAGGGAGGATGGAGGGGCCGGCACACTGGCAGATTTCCCGGAGGGGCCGACTTCCGGCAGCTTGTGTGCCCAGGCACAGCCATCCCTACAAATGTAGGGAGCAGAGCCAGTGCCCACACCCCCTCAGGGTCAGGCCAGCCCTCGTGAGCTTGGAGCCCATCCGACACTGCCGTCCCTCTGGCTTCTTTCCACTCAACCACCCTCCTGTCTTCTGCTTCTGTATTTCTGATCCCCACTGCCACCCCATGCTCTTCTCTCTACATTTCCTTGTCCCTGTCTCTCCACCTCCCTCCTATTCAGAGGGGTCCCAGCACCCCTCTGCCCCACCACCCCTCAGACTCTGATTTTACTCTATTTAGATATTTGTACTTTTACATACAAAATTCTATGTTTAAATAAAACTTTCAGCAATCAAGGGCCTGTATAGGTTGTTTAAAAATCACCATTGATAGTAGCACTGGTCATAGTAGCTAAAAGGTAGAAACAACTCAAATGTCCAACAAGAGATAAATGAATAAGCAAATTGTGGCATAGCTATACAATGGAATATTATTTAGCCATACAAAGGAATGAAATACTGATACATTCTACAACAATGATGAAATTCAAAATTTATGCTAGGGGAAAGAAGTCAGACATAATAGGTCATATATTATATGATGCCATTAATATGACATGTCCAGAATAGGCACTCCATAAGGACAGAATGTAGATTGGTGGTTGCCAGGGACTGGGGACATGGAGAAAAAGAATGACAGCTACCTAATCAATATGGGGTTTCTTTTCGGGGTGATGAACATATTTTAGAACTAGACAGTGGTGGTGGTTGCACAACCTTGTAAATGCATGAAATGCCACTGAAGTTTTCACTTCAAAATGGTTAATTTTATGTTATATGAATTTCACCTCAATAAAACAAACAAACAAACAAACAAAAATAAAAATCATTATATTCAAGGGACATGCAGACTTGGGTACTGATCCTGGCCCTTCCGTTTCCTTGTTGCATTGACTCTGGTCAAGTCATTTCACCTCTCTGAAACTCAGTCATTATCTGTAAAATAGAAGGAATAAAAAAACCTACCTTACAGGACAGGTAACTAGCCAATATTATTTCTTTGCTTCTAACACATTGTAGTTTGAATTCAGGTAGGAACACAATTCCATTGAAATCATTAGACTAAATTATTTAGAAAACAATACTTTCCTTTGTTTTCTGATGATAATAGTAGATAGTATCTTATAGAAAATACAAAAACCAAATGAGTAAAAAGAAGAAAACAAAAATGGTTTGTGACTATACCATCCCCAAATATACACTATTGAAATATTGACTTGCAAATCTACTTTTCTGGTTCAAAGCCCTTTAGATTCTTCCTGAATTCCAGTCATCTATAATTACCTGTTGCTCCATAAATGTATGAAGTCTTTCTTATGATTCTTACTGGGAGAAATTGTGTCCTCTCCCTAGAATTCCTCCCTCAAATTATGTATCTGTCAAATTTTTGTTGTTTTTTCAAACTTATAATGAAAATTTACATCATCATAAATTCACCCCTGATAATTTTCCCAGTCCTACTACTCTGCTTCTATAATATGATTACTTCCTGTTTTTTTATGTCTTTTTCTCTCCCAATAGATTTTTGGCCCTTGATTGAAAGGTTTGTTTATTTTTAAATCTCTGGATTCTCTGCATCTAGAGTAGAACCTGAACATGGAAACTTCCATGTTCAAGACATTTATTTAATTGATGATTATATGGAACTTGGTCTAAAAGATTGATAAACTTTCTAAACATGAGAAAAGTTATCAAATAGAAAGTTTATGACACTAATCTTTTAAAAATAATATACACATTGAAATAAAGAAATATCGTTCCCGGCATTGTGTAAGAAAATGTGATAGTCTATTTTACTTCCAAATACATACCATCCTTTCAAGAGTTTATGCTGCCAACATAAACTTTATGCCAACAAGGAAATCCTTTGGTGGTCCTGTGGAAATATTTTTAACAAGTTGAAAAAGAAATCTTTCTTATAATTCATTGCAGTACTTACTGTTTTTGGTAATCTCACATAATTGTGATAAATGTGTCAAGGACATGTCAGTGTTCTAGGTTTTGTCACACAAAAGACTGAAACCAGTAACCAGTTTCTGGAGTATAATTGCACTGTGTGCTCAGTTGAATGAATCTGCATTGATGGCATTCTCTGTAACGTCACATCAAATTAAGCAATTAAATTAAATATTTGAATTGTTTTGCAAGGAGTCTGCAAAAGCTGATTCTACTTGTGTTTTTTATTTTGTCCTTAGTAGAAAAAAAATTAGCAAATGCTGCCTTCAAAGTTTATTCTTCCTCTGTATCTGAAAAATAATAGATTAGTCTACTGTCTGCAACAACTTACAAAATAAATTAAATTATTTAAAATATTTTTTTTCTGACCTGCACAAAAAGAGAAATGTGCATATTATTGCTCACACACCCTATGTGGGAGTTCAAAACTTTGGTGTTTAGAGCAGTAATTCTCAACTTTTTCTACCACAACATATGTGAGAGATAATATTCACATATTTGACACCTGCAGTCTATGATACAGATAAACTTCCTTGTTTTCCCCTCCAAGTCCCTACAAGCTTACTGTTCTCTACACATTTCTCTCCCTCTCAAAAGCATATTCCTATGCAATCAATAAGACTGAATTAATTAAAAGGATAATATTGAATATAAACTCAGTTAATAAAGAATTAACTGAATTGCAAATTATGTTTTTTATTATTAACAGTGGATTACAGCAGAACAAACTGGTGTCCTGTAGACTGGTTTTGAGTGAAAAAAATTTAAGGCCAAAAACTTCCCAAATTTTATAAGAATTATTGAAATTGGTGGGACTCTTGGAAAGGCTTTTTTTTTCCTTTAAAAAGAAGTATAATGCTGAAAGAAATTCTGGATATTTTTGGATAAATTGTAATTGTAGAAAGAGAGAGGTTGTAAATTTCATGGGATGTAGGAATTCACCTTTTATAAGGCAGTTATTTCATCTATCATGTAAGTTTACTCTAAAAGTAACATTGCATTGGACTAAGGAAAGAGAATGGATTAATGTCTTTATGGGCCTAATTTTTTAAGTTTTAATTAAATTATGTTATAAAAAAACACTTTCCATTAGTGGTTAATGAAAGTTGCTGTCCTTTTGTCCTTCAGTCTAGCTGTGGAGGATGTTGCTTCACTGGCCCAAGTTAGTACCATCATTGTGCTCTTCCCAGGCGAGGCAGATCAGTTGCCGGCTTCTGGACGGCCGCTCACTGTGGCTGCTGGCCTCTCACGCTGGCTGCTGGCTACATACGGTAGCCCATGGCAACCCACTGCCACAGGGGCTGCAGCCTATGCCGTTGCTGGCGACTCATGGCAGCCCAGCTCCAGGTCGAGCTGTTGTTCAGCATCTTAGCTGTAGAGGGCAGTGTCACTGGCCCTCATATGTGGGATCTGAACCGGGGCCCTCTGGCGTCCCAAGCCAGCTCTTAACCAATGTGCCACTCGACCAGCCCGAGGACCTTTCTTTTTTTACTCACCATTTTGTTCCCTCAATATCACATAGTTCAATGTCACCCAACCAGAATCAGTAGTTCTGATTCCAAGAACTACATTTTTTAGTCCATTTATTTAATTGAGATGTATTTAGTCTTTGGATGCTGTAGACAATTAACAACCTCAAGGAGTTTTTAATTTTGTATCAACTTTGCTCACTTTTGTTGGAGATAAACATCTCACAACTATACTGGATGTTGGCATGGACAGAAACACACTATTGGGATACAAATGCAGTATTTAGAGATGACATGTTCTTTCCACTGTTCAGGTAGGAAAAAGTAAGACTCAACTCACCCCATTGAATAACTATAAATAATAATGGTGGCACCATTCTTTTGTCTCCTTCTTTGCAGCTGCTAATGTGCTTTGACATTTAGCTTTGCTCTTTTATGAACTCACTACCAGCTGTAATCAGTCATGGGGAAGTCAGACAGCAAAATTTGCATGTGCCAATTGTCACCCTAGCTTTCTTAAAAAAAAAAAGAGGGGGTATTTGAAGGTATAAAACATTTTTGAATGAGAATTTTTTCAATATTCCAATTTATAATTTCATCTTCAAATATATTACTATAGGTTTTGAATGAAAGGTTACTTTTACCTCAGAATAAATTGATGATATGCTATTTCTATAAGAGGAATAATGCAATGTTTTAAGAAATAAAGATATTACAGTTCAATGTCAAATGACTAATTTACTTCTGTATATATATATATAAGACATGCATAGACAGTCTTAATATTGTGGAAATGTATGTGTGACCCTTACTGCTGAAGAATTTAACCACCTTTACATTACATTTTAAGAAACCAAGTGGGGAAATCATATTTTAGTGAATGTTCCTAGCACTCACTCAAGTGCTATTTTGTTTGTTTATTTTTTGCTCTGATGTAAGGTATTAAAACTTGGGCAACTAGTGGGCTATTTGGAAGTTGATGATGAGAATGGAAGTTTTTTTTAAGGAAAAAGCCATATGAGAGGTCAAGACCTCATCGTGACCTCAAATGTAACTATTGCCCTACTGGTTAGTTGAAATTGGAGATTAAAGATCTCATGTGCTAAATGTATTTGGCTGTGAATTGTTTCATGAAAAGGGTAAAAAGAAGCATTTGCTGGTGTGTCTTTATTTTTTTGGAATGCATTTACTCACTTAAAAAAGTGAAACTGTACATAGCATAAGAAAGTAATATTTCATAAAAATGTACTACTCAAACTTTTCCATTCTTTATAAGTTAAATGATCTGCATAAATTCTATTAAAATAGATTTCTAATGCATGCAAGTGCTCAGCTCATGTTTACCTGAATTTTTATTACATTTTGGGCTTTTACATATATTTTTAAGGACTTCAGATTTGGTAAAAAAGAGAAAAAGTCCTTTTAACAAGTAAGTTTTTCTTTTTATCTCTTTTTCTCCTTGTCTAGGAAGAACACACTTCTCTTGTGTGTTTCTGTTACTCTTACACTCACAGTACTTCTGATACCAGATATTTGGGTTTTCCACACATCAAGCAATTCTCTGTGACACCAGCTGGGTGTCCTGTAATTCAATTCAGTTCTGACATTATATACTTGTAGTTAAGTTAGTGTCAGATCCCACAGGTGGTTAAGGGCTCAGTCCCACAAGAGTGCTTCTCCGATTTCAGATGTCAATCACAAGTTCCAGGTTGTCACCTGTACTTCTGACCTACTAGACATAAAATGAATGCAGGATCCCCTCCTTGGATTCATTAATTTGCTAGAATTGCTCACAGAACTCAGGGGAACATGTTTACCAGTTCATTATAAAGGATATTACAAAAAAGGCTATAGAAGAACAGCAGATAGAGACACATAAGACAGGTTATGTGGGAAGGGGCTTAGAATATCCATGATCTCTCTAGCACAACACTCTGCTCACCAACCTGGAAGCTCTCCAAACCCTGTGCTTTTGGGATCTTTATGGAGGCTTCATCATGTAGTTATGATCAATCATTAACTTAGTCTCCAGTCCATCTTCCCAGATTGTGGAGGATGGGGGGTGAGGTGGAAAGTTCCAAACTTCTAATTATGGCTTGATCTTTCTAATGACCAGCACCCATCCTGAAGCCATCTGACCCCACCAAGAGTCACCTCATTAGAACAAAAAGCACTCCTGTCACGCAGAAAGTCCCAAGGGATTTAGGAGCTCTGTGTCAGAAACCAGGGTCAAAGACCAAATATTAGGGAAAAAAAAAAAGGAAGATGCTCCTAGTGTTCTTATCACTTAGGCAATCACAAGGATTTTAGGAGCTTTGTAGCTGTGTGCAAAGAATAGAGCAGAGACTGATATATGTATACCGGTGGTGCCAAAAAAATGCACACATTTTAAGAGATGATATCTATGTATCACTTTATTTTTTAATGCATAAATTTATTTACTGAGCATTATTTGAATAAACAAAGGTTGGGGAGTAACTCACATGTTCATTAATAGGGAATGGATTGAATAAACCACTGTACAGCCACTCAAATGATACTGATCAGCAGCATTTATTCAAAAAGACATAGATCTGCATTTAATTTAATTCAGTAATTTATTTATTTTTAATTAATTTTTTATTCGTTTCAGGTGTACAAAGCAACATAATAGTCAGACATTTAAACCCCTCATAAAGTGATAACCTACTCCTCCAAGCTACTACCCTCTGACCTCTTATATAGCTGTTACAATATCATTGACTATCTTCCCTATGTTGTACCCCAAATCCAGTGACTATATATACCTATATACAATAATACCTTGGTTTGCGAGCATAATTTGTTCTGGAAAGAAACTACTCATATTGCAAGACATCGCTCATTTACCACATTAAAATGTATTAGAAATGTTTGCTTCTCTTGTGGAACACTTGTAAAACAAGTTACTCACAATCCAAGATTTTACAGTATTTAGTTATAGTTGAAATTCAATATGATTCTACTTCAGTTTTAGGTGTATAGTGCAGTGGTCAGGCATCTACACAGCCTATGATGTGATCCCCCTGATAAGTCCAGAGCCCATCTGGCACCTTACATAATCTTTACAACATTGTTGGTTATATTCCCCATACTGTATTAACCACCAATTTGTATTTCTTAATGTCTTCATCTTTTTCACCCTGCCCCCAACCCCAGTCCCATCTATTACCCTGATAGATCTAGTATCTATCTGGCACCATACCTAGTTATTACAATATTGTTATTACAATATTATTGACTATATTCCTTATGCTATACTCTACATCCCCATGACTACTGTATAACAACTAATTTGTACTTTTTAAAAAAGATTTTATTGGGGAATTGGGGGAGGGGAACAGACAAGTTGCTGTCCCTTTGTTCTTCAGTCTAGCTGTGGAGGACGTCACTTCACTGGCCCATGTTGGTATTATCATTGCGCTCTTCCTGAGTGAGACAGTCACATGCTGGCCATTGGATGGCCACTCACAGTGGCTCACGGCAGCTCAGGAAAGCTCACGCCCACTGCCGGCCAGCCCCACTGCAGCCTATGCTGTCATTAGCAACTTACGGCAGCCCAGCTCCAGGTGGAGCTGTTGTTCACCATCTTAGCTGTAGAGGACGCAGCGTCACTGGCCCTCATGTGGAATCCAAACCGGGCTCTTGCTGCTCAGAACTGACGTCCCAAGCCAACTCCTAACCAATGTGCCACCCGGCCAGTCCTAATTTGTACTTCTTAATCCCTTCCCCTTTCACCTATCCTTTACTCCCCTCCCATTTTAGAGATGTCCGTCTAAGATTTCTTATAATGGTGATGAACTCTTTCAGCTTCTTCTTGTCTGGGAAGCTCCTTATCTGTCCTTCAATTCTAAATGATAGCTTTGCTGGGTAAAGCAATCTTGGTTGTATGTCATTGCTTTTCATCACTTGGAATATTTCCTGCCACTCCCTTCTTGTCTGCAAAGTTTCTGTGAAGAAATCAGCTGACAGTCTTATGGGGGCTCCCTTGTAGGTAACTAACTGCTTTTCTGTTGCTGCTTTTAAGATTCTCTCTTTGTATTTAACCTTCGGCATTTTAATTGTGTCTTGATGTTGGCCTCTTTGGGTTTATCTTGTTTGGGATTCTCTGTGCTTCCTGGACTTGTATGTCTATTTCCTTCACCAGTTAGGGAAGTTTTCTGTCATTTCTTCAAATAAGCTTTCAATTCCTTGCTCTCTCTCTCCTGCATCTGGTACACCTATTACGTGAATGTTGGTACACTTGATGTTGTCCCAGAGGCCCCTTAAACTCTCCTCAATTTTTTGGATTCTTTTTTCTTTTTTCTGTTCTAGTTGGTTGTTTTCTTCTACCTTATCTTCTACATCACTGGTTGGATCATCTGTTTCATCTAATCTACTGTTGATTCCCTGTAAAATATTCTTAATTTTTCCATTATTGTATCCTTTATTTCTGACTGGTTCTTTTTTTATGGTTTTCATCTCTCTGTTGAAGTTCTCCCTGAGATCATTAAACATTCTTATAACCAGTGTTTGGAACTCTGCGTCTGATAGACTGCTTATCTCCGTTTCCCTTAGCTCTTTTTCTGGGAGCATTGTTCTGTTCTTTTATTTGGGACATGTTTCTTTATCTTCCCATTTTGCCTACCTCCTTGTTTGTTTCTCTGTATTATGTAGGGCTACTATGCCTTCCGGTCTTAGTAGAGTGGCCTTATGTAGTAGGTGTGCTGTGGGGTTCAGTGGCACAGTCTTTCTGGTCACCTGAGCCATGTACTCCAGGTGCGTCCCTTGTGTAGGTTGTGTGTGCCTTAATCTTGTAGTTGAGCCTTGGTTGATAATTGCACATCAATGGAAGGGACTGACCCTTAGGCTCACTGTTTGTGAGGACTGGCCTTGATTACAGTGGAAGAGTTGGTGTGCAGGGGCTGACCCTATGGAGTAGGATCTGCCTTAGCAGGACTCTGGTGCCTGCCCAATCTGCCCCTTTGGTGTGTCAC
Organism: Hipposideros armiger; assembly: GCF_001890085.2. Taxonomy (NCBI): domain Eukaryota; kingdom Metazoa; phylum Chordata; class Mammalia; order Chiroptera; family Hipposideridae; genus Hipposideros; species Hipposideros armiger. Next base: position 1,872,147 of record NW_017731609.1, on the reverse strand, counting down.
ACTTGGAGGTGGCTGGGTAATGCTCCAGCTCATTTTGAAGTTGGCCACTGGGGGCACCAGCCCCAGGACCACCTTGGAGGGGATCCGCTGTAGGTCCACTTCAGCCACAGCCTGTGCCCCACTCAGGGCCACCTAGCAGGATCCAGAAAGAAATCCACATATGTCTGCTGCCTGTGCTGTACTTGGAAGTGCCTTCAGAGGCCAAACCGTGAACCAAGGCTGACTGCTGCTAGTGCCGGCTTAGGGCTGCTCAGCCACAGGTACAGAACATGCTTAACCCAGATGCGGCTTGTCTGGGTTCTGCAAACCTTTGAGAGACCTTAGAAGAGCATGCAGTTTGAGCCAAAGCAGGCAGTCTGCACAAAAAAGCCACTGCAAACAGCCTGGGTGTGCCCAAAAGTTGGGCTTGGTCAGGTCTCAAATCGCCGGGGCATGGCAAACAAATGGCGGAGACTCAAATATGGCAGCTGCTTGCATCCGCATGCTGGGAAGGGCAGAGCTCAGCCAGGAACACCGGCCTCTGCCAGGTCCCCCGTCCAGGAGAAAGCCGCCTCTCCAGCCCCTGTCCCAAGCCAGACAACTCAGTTCTCCACCATATGTCCCTGCTGCCTTTCCAGCTACTGCCCCAGTGCTGAAGCTCAGAGTGAGTGATTCTGTTGGTGGGTAAGTCTGCATGTGATCTCCTTAAGAGGAGCACCTGGGAGTGCAGCCACAACTCAGTCTCATTCAGTCACAATCTCTGCTGGTTTTCACAACCAAAAATTATGGGAACTTCTCTCCCTGGCACTGGAACCCTGGGTTGGGGTGGAGCTGGTATCTCTTGCACCTCTAGAGGATGTGGGGAGAGAACCCCCACAGCCGACATATCCCTCCCGATCTTTAATGGTCACACGCAGGTGTGGGATCAGACACATCCATGTCTCTGACCTTACCAATCTGGAGGTGGTTTCTTCTGCACATTCTTAGTTGAAAGGCTTCAGTTCAGCTTGCTTCTAGGTGATTCTCAATAATGGGTGTTTTGTAGATTAGCTGTAATTTTGATGTGGTTGTGAGAGAAGGTAAACACAGTGTTTACCTACTGCGCCATCTTGGTTACTAGCTATGTATTACTTTTTAAAGTTGAACTGAATTATGGTAGCAATGTGTAGTATGCCATTCACTCAAAAGATGGCATTAATCAAATGAATGCTAGTGTCATTCATTGTTTTACAATTTTAATACAGTTTTCTCCTTTCTTAAAACGTGTATATATATTTTTGGCATCCTCTGTATATTTTCTATCATTTCACACTCCCTTTCTTATTTCCTTCCTTTCTTCTTTTCCAGAAATGGGTAGTTTTATTATAGAACATACTTTTAAAAATACAGACATAAGATTGATTTCCTGGATCAGAAGCATCTCATAGGGGCCTTGTTAAAAATCCAGATACCTGAGACTCACTGAAGACTTGTTGGATCAACTTTCTGGGTGAGATTTCTACATATGAATATTTAACCAGCTCCCCAGGTGATTCATATACACAAACTTTAGAACCACTCTTGGTGAAGGTGCCAGGAAAATAGGATAAAGGGTATTATAATCTTAGTGATAAGCCCTAGTCCTATAAAATTTCTGACCTCTTTTAAAATAAATGACATTTTTCCAAAAAAATCCCCCAAAACAACAACAACAAAAACCTTTCTCTCTTCCCTGGCACCCATTTGGTCTATGCTCTATTCTTTATTCTGCTGACTGACCATGGCCTTGGCTTCAGCAGAGTGGGGAGAGGTGGCTATCTAGTTTGGAAGAAACCCCATCCTTAGGTAGAGTCTCATTTTTTTTCTTGCTCCACTTCTGCTTGTTCCTTGTTTTGCTTCATCCTCTTCAATTCTCTTTTCCATTTTGGGTGTTTGGAGGAATTAAGAGCGTGGTGTTTGGAGCCACTCACTGACACTCCTTCATGAATAAATGCATAGAATATGTCAAGGATCGAATAGTCAGGCAACAATACCAACAAGAAAGTGAATACTGCCTGGTTGCAAGTGCAGGTAGAGTTTTAATAGTGAACCAAAGGACACAAACAAACAAAAAATGTTTCTGAGGGAGAAAGGATGACTTTTCTTGGGCACCACTCAATTAAGATCTTTTTTTTCTTGTTAAAAGCAGGAGAAGTTTATAAAAACCTCTCTTGGTGCAAGTAACACAGGAGACATTATATTGCAGCCACTTGCTGAGTGAATTTGCAAGCAATTGCATTAATTATGCAGCTAGGAATTAAGATTAGAGATGGCAGAATTTCAATTAGGTACCTAAATCTATGTATTTTAAAAAGGAAAGTTTGAACAACTGCAATCTAAGAAGCTCATCTGAAAATAGTGCATTAATTCTGATACAAAAGAGATTTCAGGTATGCACAAGGAATAGTTTAGGAAATAGAAGTGAATTAGAAGACAGAGGAAATTGAAGAGGGAAGAGGAGGAATCAGAACCAATTAGAGATATTTCCCTGACACCTATTTCTTAAGCTTCATCTAGATTCGAAGGGTACTAGTTAGAATCACCACCGCACTACCTGCCAAGGAAGTGTCTTTATAATTGTGTATTAACTTTCTAGTGTCCTGCACATATTCCAGATATGGATGCAATTTTCCTCAATGTTAATTTCTTTGGTACAATAAAAAAAAATTGCACATTGAAAGAGACCTTCAGGTATTATAAAGGCACAAGTGAAATTGATAGTCATCTTGATGCTCAGAATTAAAAGCTAGGTAGGTAACAGGAACTGTAGAACTGAGTCTTAGAACTATTCTGATTTAGGCTGCTTGGCTCATCAATCTGCATTTTGTAAAATTGAATATGGTTGGAAGAGAATTAGATTATCAGTCAAAAGGATTGGCCTATGATCTGTCTGGCATGGAGAGAACCACTAACCTTTGGAGCCTCAGTTTTTGCTGTTTTGAGTCAAGGGTGACGGGTGGCAGGGAGGAGAACTGAACAATGATGTTGAACACACATAGGGGATCTCAATGGCCTGTTCCAGTTGTACATTTTAAAAAAACCCTTTCATTTCCTTAGGTGTTCTATAAATAAAAATTTTAAAGGTTAGTGCTGTTCATTCTCTTTCCAGTTCTTTGCTGTAAGAGTTTTGATGGAGTGCCATGGTTCGTACCTGGTTCTTTTAACTCTGTTTGTTTACACCTGGGCATGGCCAAGGAGGGGCTGGAATTCATTGCCTCAATACCGGCATGTTCCCCACCAGACTGTGGGTTGCTATAAATCATTTTACTGGGTTCTATTTCCTGAATATTTCTTTTAGGTAGTGGGGGTAGTGTGGGCTATAGAATTCAAAACAGATTTATTGAAAGGCCTTTGAGAATAAACTGCAAGGGATGAGCCAGCTGTTGCTGCTCCTGCATAATGCAGTGAGGGACTCCCAGCGAAAAAGACTAGTAATTAGTTTCATTTGTAGGTGAAAGAAGGTCTTTGAAGATGTCTGGCATTAATTATAATGGTGGTCACTGTTGCCATTTCCAAACCCTGCTTTTTAAGTTCATGTGCTGTCAGTTTAGAGAGGGCTTTGCATCTCTCTTAGGAGGAAGAGAGCACTTCATGGGAGCATAAGTGGTACAAGTCTGAGACAGATAGCATGAGCAAGGTTAAATAACATCTCATGTTCCATCCTTGGAAAACTCGTTGTTTTTGTATAACAGGGACTTCGCTCTTTTTTCCTAAGACATGGGCCACCATTACAAATGGTAGCAACAGTGCAATTGTGCTTCAACTAGCTCTTGTACTTGGTCACTGACCCAACATATCTCTTATTTCTTATGTTTTTGTGGATGCCACACTCTCTTGCCCAAACCCCATACAATATGAGTTTCCAATCTTCTCAGGATACCATGTGAATCACTGCTGAACGCATGCTTGTGTGATGAGCAACTCCAGATGTTTCACTGGGTGACTTCATTGGCCAACAGATTATCTGCATCAGGAAACCCCAGGTCCCACACGTCTCAGGGCCCATAGAGTCTCTGGGCTCCGAATGACTCTGTAGGCTCCTCTTGGTCCTGTGACTTTAACATATGGTGGGTCCCAGGACCCAGAAGCCCTCAAAGTATCTTGTCAAAAAGCCTAACTGTTCTTCTGCTCTACTATAGTTCACTGCTACTGCTGCTGAATGCAATAATTAGCATTTATTGAGCCTTTACTATGCATGAGGAACTAAATTATTTTTTATGTAGTATCACTTTTAATTCTCATGAGAACGTTGTGAAGTTCTTTAATATTTCCATTTTACACATGAAACTGAGGCATATGGATGCAAAATAATCTATACATGTTACACAGTAAACATCAGAGTTGGATTTTTAACACAGGAAGTTCTGATTCCAAGGCTCAGCTCATAACCACAAGTACCATTAGCCATGTGGAGCCCCAAGAGGCTGTGGTCCAGTGTTATTTTTGGCTTCGAGGTTTAAATTTTTTTCTGCCTCTATTTGTACTATCCAAGACCCCAATTTTGGGATCCTAGGTCCCAGCCTCCATTCTTTCTTAATTTATTTGTTCTATCTCTAAGAATCAAAGGCTCTGACAAGAATATCATATTAGTTATCTATTGATGCATAATAAATTATTCCAAAATTTAGTGGCTTGAAACAACAAGCACTTATTATCTCATAGTTTCAGAGGGTCAAGAATTCAGGAGTGGCTTAGTTGGGTGCTTCTGGTTCAGGGTCACACATGAGGTGGTGGGCAGGATGTTGGCTAAGCCTGCACCATATGACTGACTCTGAGAAGACTCACTCACTCACATGGCTATTGGCTGGAGTCCTCAGTTCCTCACCACAAGAGCCTCTCCATAAGGCTGCCTGGGTGTCCTCAAGACAAGGCAGTTAGTTTCTCCCAGAGTTATTTAGCAAAGAGAGACCCCCCAAGACAGGAGCTGCAGTCTTCTTTATACCTAATATCAGAAGTGAAATGCTTTTATTTCTTCTGTTTTCTATTTGTTAGAAGCAAGTCACCAAATCCAGCTCACTCTCTAGGAGAGGGGAATTAAGCTCTACCTCTTGAAGAGAGAATTATCAGAGAATTTATGGATATATATTAAAGATCATCACGGACACTTCATTCAAGACCCTAATTGCTTCAGTACTGAACTTCATTGATTGAGGCACCTATGGTATAAAAGAAAGAACACTCTTCTTTCAGTCAAGTAAGACTATTTCAATCCAGGCCTTGCCAGTTGCTAGTTGTGGGAGCTAGTGCTTCAGTTTCCTAATGTGAAAAATGGAGAGAATGGTCTTTATTTTTATGTTATTATGAGAATTTATAACTTAGAATTTCCATGAAACAGAAATTATTTTTGAATAATTTTGAATATTACAAAACTCAACATTGTGTTTTTATCTCCTGGATAATATGGAAATAAGAATTTTAGAGCCAGGAATATATCTAAAGTTCTCATATTTTTTTTTTCATTTAGCAGAGCATTTATTGAGTCACCAGAGCAACTTTCTAATAAACTTATGTCAGAGGATCCATTGGATGGAAGAGAAAGAATATTATAGAGTGTATAGCAATGCACATATTTTGATCAAGATAAAAGCAAATAAACAGAGTCATTATGATAATAAAAATAAGCAAGCTTACAGAAAGTATAGCTGAATATTTCAATCTTTAGAGGAAAGACATCAGTGCTAATTAACAAATTATGAAACTCATGCAGTTTTAAAGATAATTTTATGACACCTACTTCTCATTATAAGAATATTGCTATCAACAGTTCCTGTCACCAAATACTAATTAAAACTTTCTTCATCCCCTTCTACAAAGTAAAGTCAACAGAAAAAAAAGTTATGTTTGTAAGGATTTTATTTGAATCGCAATACAGTGAAATTTGCATAAATTCTAATAAAGCAAAATTAAAATCCATTAACACTTGTCTCTGGTAATTAACAATAGCTTGCTGTTTTAAATGACTGTTTTAGACAGATGGAAGGAAGGAAGAATGGGAGAATGTGGAGCCATGGAAAAATATGAAGATTATAAACTAAGAATGATGTTATTCAGAAAGTCCCCAATTTTAGGAAGGAAATAAAACTTATTTGGGCTCTTAGGAAACATTGAAAAATGCTTTCCATTTTATAATGTATAGATACACTCAAGAATTTCACCAGATGTTTATTTTACAAGATACATATGACATTTAGTACATTTATGTACATTAATGATAATTTACTGCTCAGTTCTAATTACTACCCTCTGGAGAGAACAGAAATGTTGACAAATATTGATTAAGACAAACTACAGAAAACTCACATTCTTTAGTTTAAAAACACAAGAAGACTTAAATTCTCTTTTTCATGGATTTATAAATATTTGAAGAGAATTAAACCATAATGCATTCAAAATTAATACATTGAACTTATTGGTGTATTACTTTATATTTTAGGTTATTTATCCTGGGCAAACTATGTTCTACTAAAATGGAAAATAAGTTTCTCTTCAAATAGGATAAAAGTTAACTTGCCTTTAAAACATAATGTCTAGGATTACTTACCATACTTGGTCTAAATTGGAAGCAAAAACAGTAAAAAGACAGAAAGTCAAAAAATAAAAAGAGGCATCTTGGTATTATGATGGTTGGTGGTGATGACGATATGATGATGATGATGATGATGATGATGATTTGATATTTATTGAGTGCTTACTAGACACTGTGCACTGTGCAATGTAGATTGTCTTATTCTCTACTTGCAATAATTTAATTATATTAATAATAGTAAAATAGTGGTGGTTACAGTTTATTGAATATCTACTCTGGGTCAGTGTTTGGGCACTGTGCTAGGCATCTCACCAAAATTATTTCTAATCCTTACTATAAGTCTGTAAAGAAAAGTATTATATTTACCATTTCTTATGTGAGGAAATTGACACTCAAATAGCAAAGGTACATTTTTCTAGTCATACTTTTTGTAAGTGCAGAAACCAGGGTTAAAATATAGATCTGTCCTTAGCATTTTCCATTCCACCACTGTGCAGTCTCATGCCATCCTAGATTAATGATAATATCAATAACAATAATGATAGTAATAACACCACTACCACTATTACCACCGCTACCCATAGCAATTTGTACCTGTAGAGCACCTTCCATTTTACAAGGTCCTTGGGATGGGCAATTGTCATCAGGCAGAAAAATTAAAAGAATGAAGAACTTTCTCTGGGATAAAGTTTGTTTTCTTTTACTTTTTTGTTTGTTTAAAATTTATTTTAAATTGTGGTAGCATGTACATAACATAAAATTTACCATTTTTATAATTTTTAAGTATACACTTGAGTGGTGTTAAGTACATTTATTTTGTTGTGCAAACATCACCACCATCCATCTCCAGAACTCTTAATCTTGTAAAACTGAAACTCTACACCCATTAACAATAACTCCCCATGCTTCCCTTCGGCAGCCCCTGGTAACCACGTTTCTACCTTCTGTCTCTGTGAAATTTGACTGCTCTAGGTACCTCATATAAGTGGAATCATACAGTATTTGTCTTTTTTTTTTTTGTAACTGACTTATTTCATTTGACATAATTTTCTCAAGGTTCATTTATGTTGTAGCATTTGTCAGAATTTTCTTCCTTTTTAAGGCTGAATAATATCCCATTTTATGTATAGAATACATTTTGTTTATTCACTCATCCACTGATGGTCACTTGTGTTGTTTCTGTATTTAGCTATTGAGAATAATGCTGCTAGGAACATCGGTACTATTGTGAATAATGCTGTATAAGAACATGAGGCCCAATTAGTATGTTCCTTCTTTCGTTGAC
>NW_017731609.1:1858006-1860864 GCF_001890085.2 Hipposideros armiger | reverse complement strand
TTTTATTTGTTACAATTCTAACTGACTGAACATGTTCCCTGGGGCAGGCTTGTAAAGGAAAATTTCAAAAATTATAAAAATAAATAAGCATTGGGTGATATGATTCCTGTTTCAAACCCTTCCACAGATTTGCCAGTAGATGTTGAGCAAGTTGTTAAAACACTCTTTAGTTTGATTTTTCCATCAAGAGGCTATAGCTGGTGATGTTTGCTTGATACTTCAAAGGGAATGCTTGACAATATGTGCCTTACATTTTTACACTTTCAGATAAATTGCACACTACAAATATATTTTTTGGGGCCTTTAAAATTTGAAAAGTTAACACTAGTATGTGTCTGCTGAGAATGACAGGAAGTACTCTGAGCTTATGAAAGTGCATTATTGCTATGAGATTTTTGGTCAGCTGTGCCACTTAATGAATTCACTGATTCCCTTAATGGCAGGGACATGGGAAGGATGAGGATTAGAGCTGGAAGTGATTTAATTCAAGTGCTTACCTGTCCTACTGCCAGGGTTCAGCATTACTGTGGATCCCACCTTCCTTACGCTCTACCCCTTTTCAACATTTGGGAGACTTTGGTAACAAAATGTCTTCCTGATATTCTGAAACTGAGAGGTTGAGCATTGTCTGATGGAAATGAAACAAGCAAACACCATCTAGAAATTAGGGACCTTAGGTTATACATCTTTCTATGCTTCACCTCTCCTGGCCTGAGGCCTTGCACCTAGTGTTAGTGCCAAGGTATTTTTTAAATTAATGTGCCAGGGAAACCTATGTTTTACTATTCTACTGAAAATCATAGGTCCTTAANTCCAATAGTTTTTCAAGAAAGAGTGCAATGCAGATGGGGCTGGCTGCTCGTGGAGAAAGTCCCTCTGGTTTTGGGGATGGGGTCCCAGTGAGTCAGCAGGGTAGAGCAAGGATCTCACCAGGCCAATCAGATTCAGATTTGGCCATGTGGGGGCAGGCTCAACACATTAAAGATGGTGCCTGTCTGCTGGCCCCCCTCACAGAGAAAATGCTGACTGTCCCCTAGCTGTCACTTAGGAGCCACACACATCAGTCTGTCCCCTTGTATGTCTCTGACATCTCCCAACTCACTGTTTCTCATTTGGAGCCCAAGGTGAATGCCTGTCAGTGAGTGAGTTTGTGTGCAGGCCGTTTAAGAGGACGTCTGACTTTCCCATAGCCTTTTATCTCACCCTGATGATCAGAATCCCCACTGTAACCCACAGCTAGATGTATGGGCCTTTCCTCCCCCCATAACAGTATGCCAGGCTGGTTGGTCAGTGTGACATTGGGGTCCCTCACTCCTTCAGAATCCCTCTTGATTCTCATCCATGACACGCAAGTGTGGGGCCTGTTCCACGTTTCCATCCCTCCTATCAGTCTGGACATAGCTTCTTCTTTATATCCTTAGTTATAAAATTTCTATTCAGCTAGACTTCAGATGGTTCTCCAGGTTGATTTTTATATAATTTAGTTGTAATTTTAATGTGTTCATTGAAGGAAGCAGGCACAGTGTTTATCTACTCTGCCATCTTGGGTCTTTCTCTGTTATTGCCTTTGTTTTAAATTCTGGTATAATGTTGCTACCAGAGCTTTTTCTTTCATTTCCATTTCCATGAAATATCTTTTTCTACCCTTTATATTTAGTGTGTGTGTGTGTGTGTGTGTTTGGATCTGAAGTGAGTCTCTAATAGGCAGGATATGTGAGGGTCTTGTTTTCTTATCCATTCAGTCACCCTATGTCTTTTCATTGGAGCATTTAATCCATTTACATGGAAAGTAATTGTTGATAGATATGTAGTTATTGCATTTTATTATTNGTGTGTGTGTGTGTGTGTGTGTGTGTGTGTGTGTGTGATCTTTAGAGTTTTCTATATACAATATCAAATATATATCTGCAGATAGATAATTTTATTTCTTCCTTTCCAATTTGGATGCCTTTTATTTCTTTTTCTTGTCTAATTTCTCTGGCTAGAGCTTCCTGTAATATGTTGAATAGAAGTAGCACAAGTGGGCATCTTTGCCTTGTTACTGATTTTGGGGATAAGTTTTTAATTTTTCACCATTGGGTATGAAGTTTGCTGTGGGGTTTTCATATATAGCTTTTATTAGGTTGAGGTAGTTGTCTTCTATTCCTAGTTTTCTGAGTGTTTGTAGCATGAAAGTGTATGAATCTTGTAAGATGCTTTTTCTGCATCAGTGTGTTTTTTTCTTCATATTGTTAATGTGGAGTATTATGTTAATTGATATTATATGTTGAACAATTGTTATACATTCCAGGAATAAATCCCACTTGGTTATGGTGTGTATAATTTTTAATATGGTGCCAGCTTTTGTTTGTTAATGTTTTGCTGAGGATTTTTATGTCAAAGTTTAGAAGGATTGGTGTTAGTTCTATAAGTGTTCAGTAGGTTTCCCCAGTAAAGCCATTTGGTCTAGGGTCTTTCTTTGTTGGGAGGTTTTTGATTACTGATTCAATCTCCTTAGTAGTTCAGTTTTTCTATATCTTCAAGATTCAATCTGGATAGTTTTGAATTTCCATTTCATCTAGGTTATCTAATTTGTTGGCATATAATTGTTTATGGTACTTTCCTATAATCATTTTTATTTCTATAGAATTTGTAGTAATATCCCCGCTTTCATTTCTGCTTTTAGTAATTTGAATCATCACTTTTTTCTTAACCAGTCTAGGTAAAGGCCTGTCAATTCTGTCAGCTTTTTTAAAGAACCAACTTTTAGTTTGGTGGATTTACTCAATTATTTTTCTATTCTTATTTCATTTATCTCTAATCTTTATCTTTCCTTTTCATTTGGATTTAATTTTTTCTTCTTTTTCTAGTTCCTGACT
>NW_017731609.1:1854905-1857128 GCF_001890085.2 Hipposideros armiger | reverse complement strand
TTATGTAGTAGGTATTCTGAGGGTCCCAGTGGTGCAGTCTCCCTGGTCACCTGAGCTCTGTGCTCCAGGTGAATCCCTGTGGTATGTGACCTCCTGTTGTGTTGAGTATTGGTTGCTGCTTGCATGTCAATGGGGAGGATCAGCACCTCAGGCTGTGGCTACAGTGGAAAGAGCTGTTGTGCAGGGGCTGACCCTATAGAGCAGGATTCACTTTAGCAGGGCTCTGGAGCCTCCTGAGCCTGCCCTTTGGGTGTGTCATTTGTAGAGGTGGTTGGGTAGTGTTCTGGTATGTTCTGAAACTGCCCACTGAGTGTGTTTGTTATGGGGCCTTTTGAGGGGCTCTGTTGAAGGCCAAGGCCTACTGCTGCCTGTGCCCAGTTTGGGGCCGCTTGGTTTGAACTTGAAAGTGATCTGTGGATGGTGCCACTTTTTCTGGGCTTGGAGGTGCCTGGGAGAGGCTAAGTTGTGATCTGAGGCCAGCTGCCACTATTGCTGGCCTTGGGACTGCTTAGCAAGAGGTACGTGGCATGCAGAGGTCAGATGTTGCTTGTTTGGGGTTTATTAACCTTTGAGAGATTTTAGGAAAGTCCACATCATGAGCCAAGACATGCTGTTTGTATGGAAAAGCCACTGGAAAAAGGGTGGTTGGGACCACAAGGTGGGAGGGTGGGGTCTAAGGGAATCATCAGTGTGGGATGACCAGTATTAGCCATGTTGATGGAGATTCAGGTATGGCACCTACCTGCATCTGCACCCTGGGTGCGGGGAGGCCTCAACAAAGGAACAATGGCTTCTCCTAGCACTTCTGTCTGGGAGAAAGCTGCCCCTCCAGCCCTTGTTCTGAAGTCACACACTTCAGTTCCTCCCCATATGTTCCTGGCACCTTTTGTGTTACTGCCCCAACACCTGAGCTCAGAGCGAGTGAGTCTGTCAAGTAAGTCCATGTGTGGGTCCTTCAAGAGGATTGCCTGAGATTCCAGCCTCCCTTGTTTCACTCAGTAACAATCTATGCTGGGTTTACACAGCCAGAAGTTATGGGGACTTCTCTCCCCAGCACTGAAAGCCTTGGCTAGGGAGCTCACTGTATGGCTGGAATCCCTTGCTCTGTAGGGGATGGAACTCCACAGCTGAGATATCCCTCCTGATTTTTCACTGCCACATGTTGGTCTGTGACCAGCTAGTTATGCATCTGCACCCCTCCTACCACTCTTGATGTGGCTTCTTCTGTATTTCCTTGGTTTAGGACTTCTGTTCAGCTAGACTTCAGGTGATTCTCAGTGATGGTTGTTCTGTAACTTAGTTGTAATTTTGAGGTCNATATGGAAGCTCCATTATAAGTTACTAGTTGCCTTTCTCTTGCTGCTTTCAGGATTCTTTCTCTGTCTTTAAAGTTTGCCATTTTAAACATGATGTGTCTTGGTGTGGGCCTGTTTGGGTTCATCTTTCTGGGGACTCTGCATTTCCTGCACTTGTATGTCTATTTCCTTCACCAAGTTAGGAAAGTTTTCAGTCATTATTTCTTGAAATAGGTTCTCAATCCCTTGCTTTCTCTCTTCTCCTTGTTATATCCTATGATGTGAATGTTGTTACACTTGATGTTGTCCTAGAGGTATTTTGAACTATATTCATTTTTTTTACTCTTTTTCTTTTTGCTGTTCCAATTGGGTGTTTTCTTTTACCTTGTCTTCTAAATTGTTGACTTGATCCTCTGCTTCATCTAGTCTTCTGGTGATTCCTTCTATGCATTCTTCATTTCGTTTTATGTATTATTCACTTCTGACTGGTTATTTTTTACGGTTTCTATGTCCTTTTTTATGATTGCTATCTCTTTGTTGAAGTTCTCACTAAGTTCTTTGAGCATCTTTGTAACCATTGTTTTGAATTCTATATCTGATAGGTTGCTTGCCTCCATTTTGTTGAGTTCTGTTGCTGGAGTTTTCTCCTGTTCTTTCATTTGGGATGTATTTTTTTGTTTCCTGATTTTGGCTGCCTCTCCGTGTTTCTATATCTCCCAGTTTTGGCTGGGTGGCCTTATGTAATAGGTGCCCTGTGGGCCCTTGTGTAGTCTCTCTGGTCACGTGCTGGGTGAGGGGAGGAGCTTACCTCACTGAGTGGAATCCACTGTTTTAGGTTCTGGTGCCTGTTGAGATTGCCCTTTGGGTGTGGCATTTGTGAGGCCAATTGTGTTGTGTTCTACTGTGGTCTGAAGCCAACCTCCAAGTG
>NW_017731609.1:1848884-1849911 GCF_001890085.2 Hipposideros armiger | reverse complement strand
TGCTTATTACTTAAGATCCTTTGTTATAAAAGTGAAAGGCAAAACACTATTCAGGATGAATCCTCTTGTGTTTTTCTGATTTCCTAGAGACTTTATTTTTTCAGAGTGCCCATCATATTTGCAGGTTTCTGTTATATAATCAAATGTATGTATGTATATAGATGTAGGCATACATATGTTACAATAAGCAAGATAGTTTCAGAGTTATGATGACGTTCTAGACATAGAAAAAATAAAGGGTTCAAAGGACTATCGTTGTTTAATTTTCCTGCAAAGCCTCCAAAACTTTTAAGGATTCCCCATTTTCTTAGGGGAAGTGTGTATGTATGAGTGTGGTTGATGTGGGCAACATTTTCCTGCTACTCTGAGATCCATGAAAAACTTACTTGTACAGACAGGTCTTCTTTCCACACAATGTTAACATGTGGTTAAGTATGATACAAAGGCAATGACTTAGAATATAATGACAAATCAATCCAAACCTTCGAATGAGGGCTTTTTAAGGACTTTACTCTGTCAAAAAAATATCCGGCTTTGCGTTAAAGTCTGACTGAAAGAAATCACTGTAAATGCCACATACCTTTACCTGCAAAAATTAACACAGAATGGAGCCTTTGTCACACACACCTAATATTTGTCTTTTTCTTTTCAACCAGGCTATTATTTAATATTTGTTGAACCAGATCCTTGCAGTGCATGAACTTCTCTCTGTGATAAGTTAGGCACATTTGTTTATGAAATTACCATGCACCCACAAGGGGTGCCCTTTTAGTTAGTGAATTGAAGGATTTGTGCAGTATGGGAATTGCAGCGGGTGCTGTGTTATTAAAAAACAAAAAACAAACATACAAAAAACCCCAAAGGGTAAAATCACTTTATGTAGAGACTTCTCTGCTGCTTCAAAATCTTTTGTTTACCCTTGATGTGCTTCTACCTCATTAAATTCCCTGGAAACTTTATTTTATTTGATAAAAATTCAGAAAATCAGCAGTTTTGCATTGATAGTTTTTTCATTACCAGTAATCCA
>NW_017731609.1:1843351-1845839 GCF_001890085.2 Hipposideros armiger | reverse complement strand
AGTAAATTTTATATTATGCATATTTAACCACAATTTTAAAAATGAGAAAATAAAACAACTCATGTGGTTTTCAGTTTAAGAGTCAGACTCTTCTTGGGCCTTTTCTTTATTTTCTTTATTATATTATTAATACTATGTAATTGCTTTTTATTTTAGTATAGTCAAGTGTAAGGCTCTCAGAAAATAAATCAGCAGTTTAGTTGATAAAAAAATAAAATGTATAACCCAAATTTGAGGTATTTCCTGAAAAGAGGCTAACATGGTGATTGCCACTTGATTTGAAACTATGTAGGTCATATACATGCTCGAATCTAAAATCTCTTAATGTTTCTTTACATTGCCAATAGTGTTTCAGTTTATAAAATGCTTTTAAATACACATATATTTTAAAATCCTCACAATATACTTATGACTATTATCCACATTTTACATATTAGAAAATTGAGGCTGAGAGATAAAATATCCTGTAGAGATGAGTCTCTGACTCTGCAGCTAGGAGTTCACATTAAATTAAAGAGAGAAGAGAGAAAACAGACCAACAAATAGGGAAGCTTTACCAAAACAAGCACCAAAACCAGACTATTACCTCTCTTGAGGGAATGTGACTCCATGCATTAAAGCATATTAAAGATATTTGCAGGATAAGGGGCCAAGGTAAAGAGAACAGAAGATACACAGACAGGGGAAATGTAAGGAGATACATACAGTGTCAGTCCATATTAATTTTGATATTTGATGCTTCCACTTTGTAAAATCTCCATGAATGTTGTGTTAGACACAGCCACACCTGGGGAAAGGTTCATTAAACTTAATATTGAAGCCTTAAATTAGTAACAAGTGAACGCTGCTTTCTTCCCCTAGTTTGTTAAACTTTTAATGCTTGGAATCTTGCTTCTCATTCTTTTTTTTCCTTGACACACAACTACACACATCACACATACACACATGCACCTTTAAAGCAGACAACAAAAGCCAAACACAGCTAACATAAAACAAACCCTCCCTTTTGTGTTGGGATGGAATGTCTCCCATTATGTGGGGGTCTGTTGCCTTTGTATCAGATGGATTGTAAGTGCCCAGTGGGTGGAGACTGTGTCATTCTGGATTAACCCTCCCACAGGTTTAGTGAATCGCCACAAGCAGGGGAGTGCTTATTAAACATTACTTGAGTGACTGATAAGACAAGTAATTGCGCTAGAAGAAATGCTAATTTTAAAATGTCTGTAAATTCCTGAACTTCACACGTGAGAAGTCCAATAACCTGGGGTAGCTCTTGGGAATTTGTAATCTGATACAGAATCTTTCCCCTTTGTGTCACCTGTTACAATTTGGCCTCCCTTTGCCCTGACTGAAAATCATTACCAGCTGACAGCTCTCCCAAGCCTGGTGTCTGCAACCAAAAGGAAGTGTAGAATGCTGCTGACATTGGGTAAGTAACAACCTTAACTTGTAAATTTGCCTGGATTGCTTAGATAATTCAGATCACTCTATGGAGACCTGGAAGTCCATTCTGATGAATATTCATTTTGGTAGGTCACAAACTGAGTTTGAGGACAACAAATCTTTCTTTTATCTTAGGCAAGTTCTAAAATTGTTTGTCATGACTTTTATTAATGTTATAGAAAGATGAAGTGTCTATTTTGATTGGACAGTCTTATACTAATAGAAAAAGATCAATTTGAGGAGACAAGAGGCTGACTAGTACCAAGAAGGAGGATACAGTGTGTCCTGAGTAAACCAGAGTCTCCCAGATCATATGCTATACCTTAAAGCAGATTTGGGAAACCACATCGATCCTTTTGGCTACATTCAAATAATATTAACTAAAATGTATTTTAGTTGCCAAACAAAAACAAGTCAAAAATTGAAGTGCATGTCTCTGGACTCCCACTAAAACAAAGGACAAACAATTTTATATAAATAGAGATGCTATGGAGTCATGGAAAAATGAATACATTTGGAATTAGAAGAGCTGGTTTTGCAAACTAGCTCTACCATGTCCTAGGGGTCTTAATTCATACAAATAGAAACAGTAGTGTCTGCTTTAAAATGCGGTTGTTTGCTGAAGAATTTCAAATGCTATATGTAGACACACACCTCCTGAAAGAGTTAGAGCTTAATTCCCCTTTGAATGTGGACTATACTTAATCACTAGCTTCCAGTGAACAGAGTAAGGAAAGGGGAAAAAAATGGTAACTATTGGGTTGTCAGAAAAGTCATGACGTATTTTTTCTGTTTTTCATTGCAAAAATGCGTCATGACTTTTCTGACAACCCAATATATGCCAGGAAAACTAACAAATACAAATTTAATCAAGTGATCAAAGTCAACATCACCCCTGATAAGTACAGTAGTTTCCCTTTATCCTCAGTTTCACTTTCCCATTTCAGTTACCTGCGGTCAACTATGGCCCAAAAATATTAAATGAAATGTTCCAGAAATAAACAATTCAGAAGTTTTAAATTGTGAGCTGGTTTTTTTTTTTTTT
>NW_017731609.1:1827948-1842641 GCF_001890085.2 Hipposideros armiger | reverse complement strand
AAAAACACAACATATATAGGGTTTGGTACTATCCATGGTTCCAGGTGTCCACTGGGGGTTTTGGAATGTGTCCCCCAAAGATGAGGGGGACTACTGTAATGTCCATATTACATACCCCATGAGATTATTCAATAAATTGGGCAGTTGATCTCTTTAATATTCTTCCCCACAATAACATAACCCCAGCTTAACCATGAGTAAACATTAAACACAATTGGTGACCATTCTATAAACCACCTGATCCATACTCTTCAGAAGTGCCAAGTCATGAAAAACAAGGAAAGACTGAGAAACAATCATAGACCAGAGAGGATTAAGGAGACATGATGGATAAATGCACTGTGGTGTCCTGAATTGGATCCTAGAACAAGAAAAGAGCATTATCAGAAAAACTGTTGAAATCTGAGAAAAGTGGGTGGTTTAGTTAATAGTATTATACCCATGCTAATTTCTTAGTTTTGGCAAATGCATTGTACTTATGTAAGATGTTAACATTAGAGGGAGCTGGGTGAAGAGTCCATGGGGACTCCCTGTGCTATTTTGGTGACTTTTCTACAAATCTAAATTTATTTCAAAACAAAGGGAAAAATAGAAGGTAGTTGTGACAATTGAGATGATGTAACTAACAGAAATTTGCAGATACACAAGATTATAAAAATGTGGACCATATATTATTATCGGAATCATTACACTTACAGCTTAGTGATCCACAGAGTCCCTCGGTGTTATATTAATAGTAAAGTCCTGGGCTGATAGTGTGTTGTTTCTCTCTTTTCCCCCATCTTTAGTCTACCAATTAAAATTGGTTTTGGGTTAAAGATGACCAATAACCCTAAAGTGATGAGGATTTTGAGGAAAAATTCAATTACTAACCATGCATTCTATTTGAAGGCTGCTCAGATCACGACTTGTGCATTAATAATCAAATAACTAATAGAGTACATAAATCTGTAAATTTCATTTATGCAAACCTGAATGAAATTGGTCAGTAAATTATAAATTCAAAATCTAGAAGATGCCTATAAAGATTAAGGTAATTTTCAATTTTCCTTGGAATTCACAGCACTAGCTAAAGCAAGATCAATGTTAATTAAGAAACCTAGGGAGAACAATAAATTACTGCAATTGGTTGGTCAACAGTATTTGTTATGTAATTCAGAACTTAGAATTATAGTCAAAAGGAATTTTAGAGATCATCTACTGCAATCCTCTTATTTTAATGTGGGAGGAAGAATGTTTATTTTGGAGATGCTGAAAAATGTTTTCAAGATCCTTCCACTGGTTAGCAAGGACACAATTAGAGCATGGGTTTACTTTCTCAATCATATTCCTCTGAGGCAGGGATTCTTTATGGGATCCATGAGTTTCAGGGATATCGGAACCTCTGAAATTATAGGCAAAAGCTTTTCTGTGTGTGCATATTCGAATTTTTCTGAAGATTCTCAGCAGCTTTCATCAGATCATTAAAAGAGTCTTCACCCCAAAAAGGATGAGACCCACTGCTTTAGAATTCAAAAAGTTGCTCATTACAACTGTTCTTAGGACACTGGTTACAATAACTGTAATGCTTCTATAATTTCCCACAGATTTTAAATAGAAAAATGATAGTGGGAGCCTAATTGGTTCCCAGAAGCTACCAGATTCTTTGAGAAAATCAGATGATATGATTTATATCTAGACATGTTGTCTTTCCCTCTGGGAACAAAGTAGGCTTTTGTCTACTAGGTAAAAGATAAATTATATATTGTGCACCTACTATGTGCTGATCCCTAACAAATTTAATCTAATATTAATACCAATGTTTCATTTTACAAATGAGGAAACTAAGGTTTGATAACTTGTCTGAAAATCAAAAGCTAATAAGTGATAAAAATGTTTTTTTTTTGTTTTTGGAGCCAAGCTCTAGGGCCTGTACTTATAACACCACTATGTGCTTCTTTCTCTCTGATGTATTATTTATTTTACATGGTGCATTGGATAAGCAAATTTATCACCGACCTTTGTAAAGCCTCCTAATTTTTAGCAGTAGGGGCAACAGAATATGGGACAAGAAAGTATGGGCTTGGTAGGTAGGATTATATAAATGTGGATAGTTCTGTTTCTATCTCCTAGTTCACCCTGGACAAGCAACTTAACTATTCATTCTCTTATCTGTAAAATGGGGCTAATTATAGTATTTATCTCATAGGGTTATTCTGATGATGAAATGAGGTAATTTATGTAAAGCATTTAACGTTGTACATGCAAGTCTCTTCTATACAATGCTAGCAATATTAATATACTGTATTTTACCATGTATAACATGCACCCAGGTTTTTGGCCCACACTTTCAGGGTAAAATATCTTTTGTTTTAATTTTTTAGTTCAAATTTTTATTTGTTTATATTTAGGTAATTGTTTTTTTATTTTATAAAGGAATTTTAGCATTTATTTTTTATTATTTATGGTACAAGAAATTTTATGCAACAAATAATTACAAAACACAAGAACAGATAGATATAAGATACAAGAAAATTTATGTACCGGTAATAAATTTACAATATTTACATATCATTGAAAGGCCAAGAACTCTTCATTGTTACAAGTTCATCATAAGTTCAACAAAACTGATTACTGTATTCCAGTGTATTATTTTGCATATGGATATCATTATTGATTTCTAGAGTTACACTTTAACTCATAAGCATAAATAGAAGAATTAAAAACATTTATATAGACACAGAATTAAAACTACTCATGTATAATGTGCATCCTTATTTTTCCCTCACAAATTTGGGCAAAAAAGTGTGCATTATACACGGAAAAATACGGTAACTGGATATGCTAATTCTCATTCACTTCATAATATACTTTTCATCAAAAAAGTAAAAGGAGCAAAGAGGTTGGTATGTATAGTTAAACCTTAACATAGGTTAAATGAATTCACTAAGATTTCAATTTATACTAATATCAAACTTCATAAATTTCTAAAATAGCAATATAAAAAGTTTTCCTGGCTATGTACAGCTCTGTGGATATTCTGAATCCACTGAATTTTATACTTTAAATAGGTGACTTATATAGTATGTGAATTATATCTCAATAAAGCTGATATATATTTTTTAAAAAGTTACTATGGCTGGTAAAAAACAAACAGAAAACCCACTAAATCCAACCAAGCACTTAAAGAAGAATAGACATTTTATTTTTAGATTCTAATGATGTCAAATGCCAGCAACTACTTCTTGTTTGACTCTTAGGTTCTTTTAGAAGTTGCAGAACTTGTTTTCAGTGAACTAACATGCTTCATTGCACTCATCCAGTGGCCTGGAATACAATTGCAAAAATGGCATGTAATACATGATCAAGGAGTAGCTTAAATGAAGGGAGTGTCTGCCTCAGTATGTCCAAATGGGCAGAAGGTATCAGCAGGTTACACTTAGATAAATGATTTGTGTAGCACATTTTAGAGATAAAAATTAAAGTTATGGTACTTCCTTTGCTGTGCATTCATATTCGAACATAGTACCCAGTGAACCCATCTACAAATTGCATGGAAATTCTGATTTATAAAACACTGCTCCTCAGGGTTTTCCTCCATTCATTTTTTTTCTTTTGCTTTCTGGATACCATACCACTTTGCAAAGCATCAAAGAAGCATTTATAGAGCATATCAATGCATGTCAGTGGTTTTCATTTGTAGACATACAGAATAATGTCATTTTGTTAAAGAAAAAGTGTTTCCTTAGGAAAGTTGTTAAAAAGATGGTGAAATCAACTATGTCAGTCTTTTTATGGATCCAATTATATTTTGAACAGACAAAATGCTCTACAACTTTAAAGTCATGATAGATGCATTGATGCTGGGTGATTCCAACTTCAGAAATCAAAGAACAAAAAGGAGCCATTCTATGACCTATATGAATTGTTCCTCACACATTTAACCCTGATATACTTCTTTGAGGTGAAATGATGTGTCCAGGTTGAAAGGCTGAAAGCTGGAGGGGTATGGGCTTTTGATCTGAGATCTGCCATTTGATCAAATGTAAAATTTTGTATCTAGATTAGCTGTCACAGTCTCCTCATTTGTAAAATATGAGTAAGAAATGCATATTCTGGGATAGAATGAAACACCCTATTTTTGTATAAGACTAACTAATCTCTACTGCCCTAGACTTCCCCATTCTTTTTTTTTTTTTTTAAGGTTTTTATTGGAGAGTTGGGGGGATGGGAATAGCGCTGGGGAATTGGGGGAAGGGGAACAGACAAGTTGCTATCCTTCTGTTCCTCAGCCTACCTGTGGAGGACGTTGCTTCACTGGCTCAAGTTGGCACCATCATTGCGCTCCTCCAGGGTGAGGCAAATCAATCACCGGCCTCTGGACAGCTGCTCACCGTGGCTGCCGGCCGCTCACGCTGGCTGCTGGCCACACACAGTAGCCCATGGCAACCCACCGCCACAGGGGCTGCAGCCTATGCCGTCGCTGGCGACTCACGGCAGCTCAGCCTGGAGCTGCCGTCCAGCATCCTAGCTGCGGAGGACAGCATCACTGGCCCAACATGTGGGATCCGAACAGGAGCCCTCTGGCATCCCAAGCCAGCTCTCGACCATCGTGCCACTCGGCTGACCCAACTCCCCCATTCTTTAAAATTAATGTTAGTAAGACGATTGTCAACTGTCAATTCTGCCTTATCAACAGTAGTATCAGATGAAAACATCAAAAGTATTTCATCTTAAAATGTCTCTCTATTATTGAGTCATTGACTCTTGGTGAACTTGAGCCAAAGATGAAATTACAATCTGAAAATTTTTTGCATCTTATTTTTATTTAAAGCATTCATTAAGGTCCTATATTTCCAGGGAAAAATTCAAGGCCCTGTTCAAAGGACTCTGCCTTCTCCAAACTTACCTTTTCAGACAGAATGCTCAATATATAGCACTAGTCTTCAGAGCAATAAGTCAGTCAGCGCCCAAAGGGATTGGGGCCTTGCACAGTGTCAGGTGGAGAGAAAGTGGTGGGAACTGCCTGCCCTTCAAAGGGAAATTGCTACCCCTTTTCCAATTAGTCAGAAGCTTAATGGAGGAAATAGGATTTCAGAAGTTGTTTGAATGATCGAAACAAGAGAACCTGACTAAGTGAGGCCTGAGGAACATGCCAGCTGTGAAGTGCAAATTGGGAGAAGACTTGCGGGGAGTGGGGGCATGATAAAACATTTAAATGTAATAAGAAACACAAAGTGCACAAACGGATGGTGAGAGAATGATACAGGCGAACAGTGTGGTGTGTGTTCTTTGTCATACATTTAAGAGAGTCTTCTACCCAAAATGCAATTTTAGTGTAAACCACCCCCTTCAGGCACACTTACTTAGCAGATTCTCCCTGCTCCTAAATTTCTCTAACTCTATTACTCTCAAAGCTACTTCCACAGTAATTTTACAAAATGCTTGAGAACTAGTTAGTATATCGAGGTTCTCCAAGAGAAGGGTGGCAAAATTTTTTTTATTTAGTCATTCAGCAACAACGCAAAACTAATGAAATTTTGTTAAGAAGGAGTTGCTGTGCTAGAGATCGAAGAACAAATAAAACAAGGTCCTGTCACTTTAACACTGGGATGTCCTGATAACAAAGCCAGTGATGGGCTCTATCTGCATGGGAGAATAAGCAGACCCAGAGAAGAGACACCCAACGAAGGTGGCAGGTAGTAGTATATTTTGGCAGATCTTTGGAGGATGAGTGCCAATTAGCTACAAAAGAAAGAAACAGTAAAGAATTGAATGTAGAAGGGTTGAGAATTTTTTTTAAAAATTAGGATTTGACTCACACAGAGCTGTCAAAATAAGAGACAGTGGTGAATCTGCCCAGAAACATTGCAGTTTTATGGTAGGAAAGATGAAACTCTAGCAACAATATATAAAAGTTTGGTGAAGCTGAGCAGAGTTACGGGATATTGAATGAAGATAAAAAGAACTGTCTTGGATGTTGCAATTTTTGATTACTAGTAAGCTAGAGGGCTAATCACTATGTCTCAGATATTGTTAAAGTAATAGTTAATGGTTATTATTGTCTTAGAGCATTTGAGTCTAGCTTAAAAGAGAGGAGTGCTTGGAGCTAAATATGAAAGCTCATCACAACCACATGAGATGAAAACAGAGATTTCTATGACTATTGATAGCTGTTCATGTCAGAGATGATATTTATTGCCACAGACAGCTAAATTTCTATATATATCAGAGAGGAAAAAAGTGGAAACTTTTGAGATGCGAATGTACTGACAGAATATGCCTAAGTGGAAAAACACAGTGGTCAGGAAAAGCGACCTTCATTTTTCACCATTGAGATTAAACATAAGCATCCTTCTTTCAGCCAGGTTTGTGAGTGCCCTCTTTCCATTTTTAATTTCCACTCTGTGTCATTCTTCATAAGAGTCTATCCATTATTTCTGGAGGGTGTAAGTCATTACTTTGGGAGCATTACTTATGGAGATTTCCCATAATCAGAAATCTTAATAGCTCTTTTAAAATTCTTGCACTTTTCTTTGAATATAGAAACCAGTTTAGAAATATCAGCCATTGATAATTCAGGAAACTTTAAAGTGAAACAAAATGCCCAGTTGGAAAAAAAATAATTGGCCTTGATTGGATTTTATGATAATATAAAACATTAATACTGAGTCTTCGACATTAGATGGCTGAAAAGAAATCAGAACTTGCTATGATGGACTCTACCATGATCCATCTGTAGAACTTCTGGAATACCTGAATACGGCTAACCCTGGGGTCAAGGACCATGTCAGTGGCTGTCTTTCTAATCCTCCTCAATATTTCCTGATAGTGGAGATCCTCAGCACTCTTGAGGAAAATATTTTTAGGGAAATCCATGAAAAGTGTATGATAACAAAAAAGTTGTAGTAATTGGATTATAACCGTTGGAGAGGGTCCTATGAGAGTAGAAGCATTCATTTATTTCTATTTTTCTATTGGTAACAGGTACATGTATATGTGATGATAAACTCAGATACTTATAGAGACTTTAGGTTGTCCAAACTTCCTCCCTTGCCCCTCTTTTTTATTCATTTATTTTACAAGGTTGATAATCAAGTCCTAAGGATCTCTTATAAATTCCTCTTTTATTCCTTGACCAAAAATATTATCAGCTGAATACCTTTGATTTCAGAAGATGATCTGTTAGGTTAAGTAATTCATACTAACCTGTGAATAACTAAGGAAATATCTGCCAATGAATATTTGCTCCTTAAAAGGTGATTTTGTTAACCAGATCAAATCTCTAACTGAGAGAATGTGTTTGACATCTATTTTTTTCATCGTCAGAGAGGCTACTTAGAATGCTTCCCATGCTACTTGTTCTTTTAAGCATTATTATCTCTGAAGCCATTTATTTCTCCTCCTTAACTAGTCTATCAGAGAATAAAAGTCATATGGTAAACATGGTTTAGCAATAAGAACAGCATATATATTTTTGCCACCCTTTTGTAAACAACATAATACAGGAAAGGATTTTTTTTTCTTTTGGAAAAAGAGAAAAAAAAATCATTGTGTCATCATTTAACCTTGACTGTTTTTAAGTATGTGACTTTTCATCCAGTCTTTGTTCATAACCGTAGACACATTTTGACGTAGTTGCAACCATAACATAGCTTGAATTATGTTTGAGAATTCAGTGAGGTTATGCTTGCAAAGTACACCAACAGTGTTAATAGATATCATGGCTGGCTGGTGTGTGTTGAGTGGCAGGCACTGGCTAAATACTTTACTTGTATTTTTTAAATTTAGTCCTCATAATGGCATAGCAAAGCAGTTAGAATCATTGTCTTCATGTTCCATTGAGGAAAGCTGTGAGGTTAAGTAACTTATCAAGGTCTCTCAACTGGTAAGATGTAAAATCAGGCAGCTTGAGGTCAGATCTTTCTAATGTTATTATGGTCATTAATAAGCCATACCTGATTCTCCATGACAGTTTAGGCACTGGGCATAATCAACAACTGTGTTAAAGTTATTAAGTGAGAAGGGAATCTGTGTCTTCATTTGCAGTTGTTACTAATGAAGTTAACTTTTTCCCTTGTTTGTTTATGAATCCTGCTTTTTTACTTATGTAAACTGTAGGTTTACAAACATTTTAAGTAACAAACTCTGGAAAGATTCATATGGTTTTATGCAAAGTCACCGTATGGGTCAGCACAGTTTATGTGACATTATTTCCTCTTCATGGTTTGCTTCTGTGTATAGAAATAAAAAGATTTTACCTGAGAGAATCCCAGTCATATAGGCTGAAATGTTCACAGTGGTTTAAATAGCTATACACTTAGAGTGAAGGGAGGTAGAGGGAGACAAAATATGTGATTTAATTACAATTGCCACAATGAATTCCAAGTTGATCTTACTTCTCCCACATAAGCTGACCACAATTTTAAGCTTGGCATCGCCTGAAAGCTTGAGGAATGTATTTCCAGTAATTGCCAGGCCACTTCATTGTTCCTCTGTATACATAAACACCGGGCTGTGATCAGAGTGGTCATGCTTGAGCTGTTATCTGAAATTCACTTTTGCTATAAGGATTGACTAATCTGGTTCCTACTGACAGCAGTTTCCATTTACTGTATTAGCTTTCTCTCACTTCAGTGCCACACAGCTCCAGTTAGGAGAGGAAAGCGAAAACTGTTAAAATTAGTCGACGTGTTAGTCATCACATATCAAATTGCTCAAACATCCGATGCCATTGCAATCAGTGTCCTTTTTTTTTTTTTCCCCGTGCAAGTTAAAAAAGAAGTTAAACAATATCCAGTTGTTGGAGACACAACACTGCTCTGGACCGCACAGGTTAAATGGCGGGGCTGCCAATTAATGATTCAATGGGAAATAGTGTATGCAACAAAACTCTTGCAACAGCTTTCCTCGTTTCCCCATGCTTCATCACTCTTCCATGGCTTGGCCTTTCTACCCTTCACCCCTGCCCTGTCATTATCTGCAGATGTTATCTGCCCAGCATATGTTGTAACGTAAAAGATTCTGAGAACTGTTCCCACCCTGCTCCATTCACCCTCCCCCAACACCATCTGCACTGTGGCTCAAAGCCATGAATACAGCCTAAAATATATGTTAATGGATAAAGAAAATGTGGTATACACATAAAATAGAATATTATTCAGCCATTAAAAGAAGGAAATCCTGTCATATGCTACAACAAAATTGAACTTGGAGACATGATAAGTGAAAGAAGCCAGTCATAGAAGGACCAATACTGCAGGGTTCTGCTAATAAGAGGTATCTATACAAGCAGAAAGCAGAATGGTGGTTGCCAGAAGCTGTGAGAAAGAGAAATGAGGAGTTATTGTTCAATAGGTGTAAAGTTTCAATTACGCAAGATAAAAACCTTCTTTCTAGGGGTCTAAATGACATGCTTATAGTTAATAATACTGTATTGTACACAGAAACATTTATGAGGAGGGTAGATCTCATGTTGTGTGTTTTTACCATATGCACAATAAAAAAAAAAAAGCACAAGCAAAGGAAAAAAAAAAGGGAGCACTGAGAATGGAGGATGAATTGAAACACAAACGGGAATGGAAAAGTAGAACTTTTATATTAACATGAGGTATAGACTAGAATTTATTGCAACCACTATTTGATGAGAGTTGTTTCAACAGAGCTTAAAAAGTAAATATTTATCATAAGGGTCTTAAGGAATTTGATTGTATACAATGGAATGAAAGATAATTTTCTTTCTCTACCCCAAGCACACTCATGTTTCATAAAATGAGACATTTTTATGAAAGATGGGACCTGCAGAATAATATTTTCCTCATCTCTTAGTGGCTTCTGCAATCAAACTATTATTGCAGTTAAAAGTTTTTCTTCATCATTGTTTTTGTGGAAGAACGAAGTCCTGTAAGTGATAAAATTATGTAACATTGTACTGTGTCTACCTATTATATCATAATAGAGTAAGTATAAACATGTTTACTACCTAAAATGAACCAATGGCATAAAGCAAAGATAACTAACCAATAGCAACAAAAAGCAGTTATTTTATCTCAAACCTAAAGGTGAAAATTGAGGTACATAATTCATACAAATGAAACCTGGCATTGAAAAACTAAAATCAAGTTTGATGGCTATGAAAGACCAAAGAGAAAACCAATTTGCTATTCTGTAAAACAAATGGATATACCTTCGAGAAAAAATAGTTCAATGTAATGTTTTAGTGAGAACACTAATTTTAAAACTACTTAATTTGCCTTACTACCTTTGTTTATTTCTTGATCTAATTAATTTTGATTATTTTATATATTCCTAAACATAGACAAAATAAACCAAGAAAAAATGTAAAAAATAAAAATTATATATCAAGGTGCACTTCAAAGAAATCAATGTAAAATGGCTCTCCCATGCCTGACTTAATCTTCTCTTTTTAAGATCATTTCTGTCTATAGAAGGAAAAGCATTTTTAAAGTCTCAGGAAGGAAGATGACTCCACCATTACATGCCCAGCGATGATGGGTTTTGCAAGCCATTCACCATCTCTCACCTCCTTTCCATTTCACAGCATCTGTTCACGGGACAGCTGGGGTTGGGGTGGCTCTCAGACTCCAGAAGCAATCCACTGGGGTCGCTGCAGAGACTGCAATTTGTTCAAAGAAAATCTAAATTAGATTAATCTAAAATACCGTTTTTAGGTTTTCTATTTCTTCCAGGCAGCAGCAAGAGTTTTCTAAAGGCCCACAAAGTACAGAGAATTGTTAAATAATATTCCCTTTGATAAAACAAAATTGTCCTGAGAAATCTTTGGAAATATTTCTACCATATGTCTCTTAGATAAGATCACAAGTGTTAAGTAATGTGGTAACTTTTAGCAGGTTAACAATCACAGCTTAAATTTCATAAGATCTTTGGGTAACCTTCATGACCCAGAATCAAAGTCTTTGGTATTTGCTTTCACATACTTCTAAACAATAAGCCCCATTAGCAATCTTCTCAGATATTCTCGAGTAGTTTTATATTTGCAAGTAGTGATCAATTTTGTAACAACATACATTAGCCATTAAATTGATATTTCCCTTTGGGAAGCATTTTCATAAACATTTACATTTTCTCAAATAAAAGACCTGAGCTCTTTTATCATAATATTTTGGAGGGCCATTTATTGTGAAGCAAGAAAAAAAATGAATGCTAGGATTTGGGCATAAATATATATAACTTATTGAGACTGTTGTGCTTGGTGGAAGAAGGGTTCTCTATGATATTTTGCAAGTGTTGTTCTTAAGTATTTATTCTTTTATAGTTACAGTTTGCTCCAGTTTATTATTTCTGAATCCAGTTTCTTATTTTCCCTGCTGTATCACTGAGCAGTTGTGTGATCTTGGGCATTTAGGACTAGCTTAATATCTTGAAGCCTTAGTTCCCTCAGCTATAGGATGCTGTAAGTATTGAGCACTTGGGTGCTAAGATCTTTCTAGTCTTCAAAGCATTTGCCACTGTGGTCTCTATGTTGTAGCAGTCCATTTGTTCCAAGGCACAGTCACGAGCACTTCAAAAGGAACTAGTACAAGAGTTGCCACCTATAGATAGAAAATATACTACAAAAAAGAAAGAGAATGACCATATTCAGGTAAATAACACCATAAAAAAAAGAGTAAGCATTGATTTTAGCCTGTACAAATTCCAAACTCCACCTACAACCATATACTTGAACGTTTCTCTTTTCTTTTTCTTCTTCCCATGTTACTGCAGGTTTTCATCTATATTACATTTACAAAATTAGCTCTATTTTCCTTGTTCATATTTTAAAAACTTGACCAATTGATCTAGATTTTGAGATTTTATAATGTATGAGAAGTGTCATGGCTTTAATATTATTAAAGGCTTCTCTTAACTACATGGCTCTGTTCTTAATGTTGAACAAAATTTCAAGTTAGGGACCCAAGAAAAAAGATGAGTCCAAACCACCTGGAGGACAGTTTGAGTCATTTTCTAATTGAATATGGTGTTGTGGGTTTTATAGATTCAATTTTTAATAAAAATGAAACAAAACGATTGTAGTATTGCTAGCATTAAGATACAGTAGATAAATTGAAGCTTGCTTCAACTCTTCTCCCTGTTTCGGCTAAGGGGAAATCTTCTCTCAAAGAAAAATGAACAATTAGAAGAAGAAGAAAAAAAACCTTGATAAATTAAGGAACCATCTACCAGTTAAACTGACACTTCATATGCGGAGGATACGATTTCCATGCATGTTATAAAAAAATGTGTTAAATCAACTAACATTGATATAACTTCAAGCAATTAGGAGAGCGCTAATAATGATATGAGTCTTCAGCTGTAAATAATTATGCTGCCCCAAGGCTATGCTTTAATTCTTGGCTTGCTGTATCTATAAACAATAATCAAACTGCAAAGCAAGTTGTGTTGTTTTTGTTCACAGTTTGTGAAATGATTTTTATACCCTACAGTGATGCTGATGGCTATTTTGACCTTCAAGATCTCCGGCCTGTGAGGCTAAGAGCTAATGTGTACTTTCATCGATCTGAGTTGGAGACACACAGCGGGTTATAGTGCCTGTTCTCCATGAGTACAAAAGCTGCTATCGTCAATCAGTGTGTGTTGTGAAAAGGGGGCTTGCTGCTGTGACTCAATAAATGGGGACATTAGGAGGAAATGTTATAATTGCTGCTACCCACATCTTGTTAATGAGTAATGTACAGTTAGACACCATGCAATTGCAGCTAAACTGTTTATACAATTTATTCTTATGTTGCAACTAACATTTAACATAATGAAGTATCATAATTGCAACCATTAAAGTCAAGATTCAGATTTGTTTAATTAGAATTAAGAAAATGTAAAATAGAAAACTACTTTCAAATGTTGGGTAGACAGGATGGATTCAGTGCTATGCAGGGGGGAAAAAAACGTGTAGGGCACCAGTAGCAGACATTGTATACATAAAATTGTTCGTTGGAGGTCTCTTCTTTGGATTTTTCAAAAAAAATATTGCTGTAGTCAAAACTATGAAGAAAACAAAATATAAAGGGCATTAACTTGGCCACGTATAAATATAGAGTCTTATTATTCAGATCGTTAGAGTCGTAGCTTTTAAATTTCAGAATTTACATTACCCCTAGGCTAAACAAATAATATCTTAAAACACACAACTCATATTACCATCAGTGCAAGTTATCAAATGAATTAGTGAGGAAATAAGCCCCTGCCTTTGTATAGGAAATGTCATAACTTTGTAAAGCCAAATGGACATTAAACCTCTATTTTAATTATCTGCATGTCCAAACACAGGCACTTATATAATGTGATATTTTTACATAAGCGAAGGGACAAAACATGGTTAATGGAATGCTTTGAGGAAATATGCCTTGTCCAAATTCATTAAATGAAACCTTTTCATTTAGGTCACGTCATGTTTTCCTTCCCCTTCCTATGTGGTTAAATGCTTCAAAGTTCCAAGGTGCTACCAGTGACAGAATTATTTTGGGTTTTCTCTGAGAACTGACTTTTCACCCCCTAACACTCTAAGTAACTCCAAAACTCCAGGTTTTCCCCCTAGATCTACATTTTGTCCTCAACTTTCTTTACTTTTGACAGGAATTTCTCCTTTTGATCCTACAGAATCTGCCAATGGTAGACTATGCGGTAAATGGAGCCCAGTGGAAAAAGGGCTGGGGTTGGAGGAACATCGCGTGAGTTCCTTAAACCTATGTGCATCTAGTTGTGTGATTGAAGCTGGTCATCTGAAATTTTGTGCCTTCATTTCTTCATTAGACAGATGAGGTTAAGTAGATCTGACCTGTCATCCTCATAAAAGTGTTGAGAGAATCTAATGCCCTAATATAATTGAAGGCACACTGAAACTTGAATGTGCCAAAGAAATGCAACTTGTGTTTCAATTCATTGAGATGGACCCATACTGATTTTATTGATTGCAAACTCTACCTTGAAATGGGGATAAAAGAACAGGGTAACATTTCATTGCTCTCAAAAGAAAGTCTTTTATTTTATTTTCTTGCATCTTATTTGCATCATATTGAGAAGATTCTTGATATGAATCAAGTTATCATTCCATAAAATATCAAGTTTTTGTTTATAAACTTTAAACCAAAGTTAAACAAGAATTGCTAATTATCTCTAAAACAGAGGCTATGGATCCCCTATCACTTATTCTTAAACAAAACTGTTGAATATTATAAATGTAAAAAGCAAGTGATGATTTGATTTTTGGAGTCACGCATAGTCCAAAGTAAAGCTGTTTGAGAACTCTGTCTGATTGGCTTGTAGTTGCAGTGTGGCATGCAATGTTGATATCAGATTTCTCGGCTTACTATGGAATTTATTTTTATAGTCTTTTCCCTTCCCCTCCATTATAAATCTAAAATGACAGGTTATTTTTTTATATACTTAAAACATTGCATACAATTTGAATTTATCAGCTTATAGAAATGTTTAAGAACTTCAGCTTACAAATGTAATTAAATTCATTTATTGAATCATTCAATAGCTATTTATTGAAGGTCTTAATACGTAGATAATGGGTATAAAGAACACATGAAGAGGAACAGAATGACATTTTGGGGAGACCAGTGATGATGACTTATACTTTGGATGTATTACACTGGAAATTCCTGTGAGACTGCCAAAGGATAGATTCAATTGGTGACATTATGAATTATCATTGCCTGATAATATGTTAA
>NW_017731609.1:1812186-1827713 GCF_001890085.2 Hipposideros armiger | reverse complement strand
AATCAATATTTTCTGTTACACACAACTTTATTTTTGGTAGGACTACATTTCTTTTCAATTGTTGAAATGTGTGAGATAATCATTGTTGCACTGTAGTGAGCCTTTTAGGCACATGTATCATTTCTAATAAGACACAGAAAAACATTACTTATCTAGTCGGTGTCAACAGATTGATTCAGTTTGATTTCTTTTCCTATTCACCTAAGTAACACTATAATTTTTTATTCAAATATTTTATGAAGAGAGCAAATTACAGTGGTAATCATGTAAATCATAGCTGGTAATAACATTGATATTTTAATTGTCTTACAATATATTACAGTTAAAAATTAAGTATGAACACATTTTAAAATTCAAGGCAAAGGCATGCCAATGATGCAGAATTGTGTGGAGATACAGAAGGCCTGGGATTGTAAATGAAAAAAGAAACAGGAAGAAGGTATCATCAACTGCACAAAAAACTGGCGATTGCAATTTGTTGCCTCATAGCAAA
The DNA here is from genome assembly GCF_001890085.2 of Hipposideros armiger. NCBI lineage: Eukaryota > Metazoa > Chordata > Mammalia > Chiroptera > Hipposideridae > Hipposideros > Hipposideros armiger. The sequence goes on along the minus strand of NW_017731609.1, from coordinate 1,827,220 downwards.
TGGAAGAAGCCAGTTTTCTTTGCTGTTGCAGTCATATTTTTAAGATGATAAAGTTGGCCATAGAGAGAGACATTTTCTGAACATATGTAGTGAATTTGATGTGAAGTTTACTTTTAACAGTCAAAAGGAATTGATGAAATTAGGTACCTGAAAGCAAAATTAAATGTCAAATAAACTATTTTAAAGCAATTTCTAGCAGTATCTGTTCTTGTAAAATTGGCCAGATATTATATAGCTTGGATTATTGCATGCACGTGCGCACACACACACACTCACCCACACCCCTGCATTTTTATCTGGAGAGATGATATAAGAAATTATTTCAGTTATGGAAATTTTGTTAGAAAATTATGAGGATAAGACTAAACAATATTTTATACGAAGCAAAAGATCTTCAGTTAAACTATCAAATGATTGCTTGTAGAAAACAAAACCTTACTAACAATATCAAGGATCAATTAATTCAAAGTTTAAAAATTTTCAATAATATTTGAAAATAATGAGTTGTGAGATATAAGAGACACCTCCCTTTCAACACTTTGGGTACATTTTGTCTCAAATGACTTCCACATTTATGAAAAAATGTGTCAATTCATGGCTTAAAAAATTGAACCGATGGTGCATATATTTTTTCATTTTATGTCTGTCAAAGAATTTCACCTAGATATAAAAATTAGTTTTCCTTGTGATAGACAGTGTTCCAGCTATGTTAGGTAAAAAAATCAAGTTTTGCTGGAATTGTTAAACAATAGACCAATATTTTTCTTTGTTCCTCTGAAAACATTTGTTCAGGGTTTTCTGAAACAGATTCTATGAAAAATGGTACAGATATAGTTCTTAAAATCACTCCATACAGGTGTGCAAATGCCATGAATTACCTTTAGTTTATGGAAATGTTGGAGAAATAGAAGACAATGAATTTAATGATCTTGTGTTTTTGTCAGTGTTCACTGGTGAAGTTGTAGCAGAGTTTTATAAGGATTTAGTGCACTGTTAACTCCAATATAAAGAATGCTCAATGTATTCAATAGTCAATAATTAAAGGCAAAATAGCAATGTGATTTACATTTTCTCACCCAAAATACATAGCATAAAATGAGACAAATTTGAAGCTCCAAAGAAAGAAAAGCTTACTTGTGGTTTCAATAGGCAGGTATAAGAATTCATGTTAAAATCAATAACAATGACTTCATGATTAATAATAATGATTTTATACATTTGTTCTAACAAGAATCAATATACAGAATATTTTAACTGTAATCAGCAGCATTATGTAAATTAGCTAAAGAAATTACAAAAAAATTGAAGAATGTTCTGTTGATATTGACAAGTTTAAAGTTGCTTTTCAGCATATGTAATATTTTTAAAAATTTTAATGGTAATAGTACTGAGTTGGCACAGATTTAATGGCTTCATGTAACTTGGACAGATTTGATTTTGAAAATAATATGCTCTTGATCCATGTCAAACAAGTCCTTCCAAAAAAAGGTGAAGTGGGCCAGTTTTGTTAATGTGGATACAAATGTTAGAGAAAAATAATTTTGGAGGAGTTGATTCAACTATCGGAAGACTTTTAAGTGTATTTAAAACATCATGGTTATGTGACTCTACTTTTTTAACTGTAGATTTTCTGAAATCTAAATATAGTTCAAGTATTTTCTATGAAAACTAAGATGGGATGTTAAGTATACAGCACATGCTTATACCTGATTTTGTACCAAATAAGAATGTTAAATATCTTGTTAATGATTTTTATATTTATTACATGCTTAAATGATATTTTGGAAATATTGGGTAAGTGAAATATATTATTAAAATAATTTTGACCATTTCTTTACACTTTTTAAAAAAGATGGCTACTAGAAAATTTAAAATTACATTTGTGGCTTACATTTTTTTTCTACTAGACAGTGCTGATCTAAGTAAATCCTTCTTTATTTGTCTTCACTTATATTGATGTTTAGGATTGGTATAATGAAAAATTATCCTCCCTTTCTCAATGAGGAAAACTTCCCAGGGGTCTTTCATGACATATTTGGACTGAGAAAATGACCTAATCCATTCTTAATCAGCTTAACCCATATATTGCAACTGCCAATTAAATTACTTCTACCTGCAATAGGTGTTCTTGATCTTCTTTGTTTTGTCATACCCTATGGTGCTTTTAGATAGAAGACTAAATCTGTAAATTTTGTCTAATATTATGGTCATATTTGAACACCAAAAGGAAGCAGATTGTTAGCATCATTGGTGAGTTTGATATTTGATGGTTTTTTTTTTTTAGACCTGATTCAATTCTTGACTGTATTATTTAAGCTCTAACCCCCTCTACTTACTTGAATGTATGCATTGTGACATAACCATAATTTCTTTCCTCTCATGGTAAATAGAAAGGTAACTTGTGATTCAAACTAGATTCATCCTGACCATCTACCATTTCTAGAATTACCATATAACTCTCAGCCATTCCACTTTCCACGCATCCTCTGCATGGTGTTAGCTGAGAATGGATGCCAGGGCCTGCAGGAAAGTTTATAGGTGGTTTGTAGAGTATCTTACTGGGATTTTGAAAGACCTTGGAGAGAATAAATGTGTGAGAGGTTTTTCTTTGGGTTTAGTCTCTGACTTTGCCAGTAGTAGAGTTACAAGTTTGGTTTTTTTATTAGACAACCTTTGATGTCCTTGCTAGGGTCAGGATGAACCACAATGCATACCTAGATGACATTCCTTGAACACATTTCTTTTTAATGTTTTATGTTCCCTGTCAACTGACCAGTGAAACTTCAGAAAGAAAACCAGGAACTTCTGATACTTACGTTTTTTTAATGAAGGAAATAAACAGATTGGCTCTATGTCTTGACAAGAGGAAAGTATTTGGAATGATAGTGATATCAGAGTGCCAGACTGGCAGAGAGAACCTGCCAATCATAAAATGGGGCAAGGTTAGCAAAGCAAAGAAATGAAACAGCACGAGGCAATAAGAGCACCTACTGTACAGTGAATTTGGTCTTTTACTGAGGTATTTGCATATTTTAGAGGTCACACTACTGTTGCCTGGGGTTGAGGGACACAACGGCCACCAGAGGAGAAGATAGCAATTGTAAACAACCTGAGGCTACTATACAATTGTCCATAAATTTTCTGTTGTCAATAAGCAAAGTAAGTTATGACTATACTTCTGTTTTTGTATACGCGTCTCAAGATGTATATTGCATTCTATGGTTTCGTTTTTTCCTTGAGGTTCCTGTGTCTAATTTAAACTTGATTTAATATCCATAAAAACATGTGGGGAGGGGGAAATTCCTGTGCCCCTCTAGAACTCTTGGGAATGTTCTTGGATGATATCTACTTTGATAACTCACTAATGGCTTGGCCACCGTGATACTACTGTCATCTCCATGATCCTTGCAGTTGAGGAGCTAATTTTCTTCATAAGTGGTTGTAATCTCATTTATCTCCCACCCTTCCTTCTCTTCTTTCTCTCTCTGTCTCTCCTCCTCTCTTTCTTTTCCTTCCTTCCTTCCTCCCTCCCTCCCTCCCTTCCTTCCTTCCTTCCTTTTTATCTGTCTACCAATATTTCTTAAAAACTCACTGCATGACAAACCTGGTGATAGCCACATTGCCTTGCCCTTGAGGGAGTCAGTGAAGTGGAGAAGAAACAGGAAAACCCACAAATTTAGCAATATTGTAAGTACTATGATGACTGTGTTCGCATGATGATGGTGGGGGCACATGAGAAGAAATCTTCATTCTGCCTGAGACATCAGGTAACATATCAGCGACATCAGCTAACACAGTGTATCTGATATTTGACCAGAGTCCCAAATGATGTCCAGGAGTTTGCTAAGCACATTAGATAGGTGAGTGCAGTCTAGATAGATAGGAACAACATGAGAAGAGGTTAAAAAGTTCACAATTGCAAGAGTGTGTACAAGTGAGTGATTGGAGAGGAGGCGTGAAAATCACGCTAGGGTCATTAAAGGATCTTATAAACCGTGCCAAAGAGTGAGGTCTTGGATATGTAGGTACTGAGCAGCATTGTAAAATTTTAAGCAGAGGAGTGATTTGATCATATGTGTATTTTAGAAAAAGTAGTGCTGGAGAAGTGAGGAGAATTAATTGGAGGGGCAGGCAGAGGAGGTGGGCAGGCTGTAAACAGGAGCCATATGACCAGGCCAGGCATCACAATTAGTGAAAGCAGTGGTGTGCTGGTTCACCATTGTTAATAATCCATTCTCCAAAAGAAAAGGAAAAACCCAATTTGTAGAATTTGTTGATTTTTTTGGTGTACATATTCTCTCTACAGTCTATTTGAAGCTACAAACATGTCACTGAACACACAGTGGTATGCCATTATGTAGTATTTCCTCCAGACATCAAGAGCAAAGACAAGCAAGTGTTATCTGAGTCAAGATGGTGAGCATCCCAGGCAGAACAACATGGTTGGGAACCTAGGGGAGCTCAAGAAGCTGGAAGACATTTTGCATGACTGTAGGTTAGAGTTCAAGGAATGAGGCATTTGCAGCTGAAAATGGAGAGATAAGAGTGACTGTAGTATCATCCAGGATATAGGAGGTAAGAAATTTGGATTTTATCTTAAGGATAATAGGAAGCCATATAAGGGTTTTAAGTTCAGGAGTAATACATAACCCATATTCAGGAGTCCACAGGGGGTTTGGGACATGACGGAGTGGTGGAGAGCTTAGGAAGCTGTCCAGTAACCTAGGCAGAAGGCGGTGATGTAGGGAGCTGATTAGGAGAGAAAAAAGTGAAAGGATTTGAGAGAGAGTTAAAATTCAGAAGTGACAGGAGTTGGTGATTGAATTTAAAGATGAGTGAGAAGGATTTTGAGGTGCTTATGTATGGGACATCTAAGCACACATTTTCTAGAGCAAGATGGAAATATAAGTCTGGTATTCCACAGACAAGTCATGTCTGGGAATATGGGTTTGAGTTTCATCAATATACAGATAGTATTTGAAGCTGGAGTTATGGATAAAGTCAATCTTGGAGTGTGTGTAGTGGGAAAAAGCAGGCCATGGTGGGAAGTTTGAGAAGCATAGAAAACACTAGCATTTAAGGGGTAGATTATCTGATTGGCCTCGTGCCAGGGAAGATTAAGTTAAAACAAAGATATTAAACTTGTATTCACAACACTTCACTGATGATATAACTCTCTTCGCCCTGATCTATGTGGGTGACCTGGAATAAAATAACTGTCAGAAGTCACCCTTGTCATAGCTTTCAAATTGCTGACCATTACATTCTTATGAACAACCATATTTGCCCAGATGTCCATATAGGCATAATCCATTTGAAAAATATATAATTGAACATCTACTATGTGCAGGACTCTGTGTAGGAGAGAAGAAGATATAAGTAAAGTTTTGGTAGCCATTTAGTTCCATATACAGAGTCTATAGTTGCACTATTAGTGAACAATTTGGTGCTATCAATATAACTAATTAATATCTTTAAGTATCTGCTTCAGTGTAAAAAGGGGAAGGGATTAAGAAGTACAAATTAGGATTTACAAAATAGTCATGAAATGTAAAGTAAAGCATAGGCAATATAGTCAGTAATATGGTAATAACTATGTATTGGGTTGTCAGAAAAGTCATGAAGGATTTTTGCAACGAAAAACATAGAAAAAATACATCATGACTTTTCCTACAACCCAGTATAGTGCCAGGTGGGTACTAGACTAGTCAGGGGGTTCACTTCTTAAATTATATAAATGTCTAACCACTATGCTACACACCTGAAGTTAATATAAAATAATATTGAATGTCAACTGTAATTGAAAAAAAGGGAGTGAAAAGGTGAAGGGGAATAAGAGGTTCAAATTTCCAGGTATAAAACAAATAAGCCATGGGGATGTAATATACAGCATAGAGAATATAGTCAATAGTATTGTGATAATGTGGTAAGGTGTCAGATGGTTGCTGGACTTATCATGGTGATCACTTTTTAGGTTTATAAATGTTGAATAACTCTGGTGTATTCTGGTGTACACCTGAAACTAATAAAATTTTATATGTTAGATATATTTTAATAGAAATCTTAAAAAAATCTGCTTCATTAATGCAAAAGAAGGGGAATTTTCTGATCAACTCTCATTAGGCCACATCTTCCTTCTCCTTTTTCTTAATCTTCATATTAGTTCTTCTATTTTTCTTTTTTAAAAAATTATCTTGATACATGCATACATTATGGAGTGTGGAAAACCTTTTTGGTTAAAAATCGTGTCAGCATTGAAATGGCTCCCTGTTAACCAAACGGTATCCTCTAAGAGGAACAGTAGACAGTATCTGAAACCCATGGTAGCAAGCAAAGCAGAGCTCTGGATGTAAAATTCTAATTGTTTAGAGGCCCTTTTATTTTCAAGGATACTGAAAACGTAGAAGTAAAGTTGTTTTCAACAGGTGTTCCTTATTAAGGTACACTCCCAGGAAATGATGTCTTAGATTTGTTGAAGAGCTAAAGGAGTGTCGTGGTGAACCGTTCCTTCTCTTATCTTAGACCTAATAACTCACTAATGTGAGTGATGGGGGATGCCAGTTTGAACACCATCACCTGACACCAACTCGCTCTCTTTGCTACAGTATGCCATGTGACCTTATGTGAGGAATTCATAAGTGGACAGATATATAAATACAAGTGAAATATCACATATGAGTATCTATTACATTCCTCAAGCAGATTTGAAATAAATTTTGGAATGCTTGTAGATAACTTTGGTATATCTTGTAGATATACCAAAACAAATTTTGCCTAGTCATCAGGTAACATCCTAGAAATTTTACGCATCCTCCCATATATTTCCTAATGTATCCTCACAATAGTCTTGTGAGTTAATCAAGTCAGGTATTATTGACCCATCTTACAGATGGTTGTCACATGTAAAAGAGTGACAGAGCTAATGAACGGGACTAGGGCTTGCCCTTTCCACTTTGACTCAGAAGTCCAGGAAGACCTGAATCAACTGGAGAAGTGGAGTACTATTTTAACATGAAGATTTTGGTTGATGTCAGATTTATGGACTTACAGGTAAAGACAGTGGAACTCTAACTGTATTAATAAATTGTGGGCCAAATTAGTTTTTAAGAATCACAAAGGGTTTGGGTCCCTTTTTCTATTCTCATGAATACTGCCCATGGCCAAGAAAGGTGGCAATGAAAAATTAAAGTGAAAAAGAAAACAGAACAAAACTATCTGAAATATTCAACCAAGAGTATATAAACAATGTTCATAGAAAAGCAATTTTTAAATTCCAGACAGCAGATGACAACTGACTTATGCAATTGTTTAACGCTAATTAAGCATTTTCTTTTTTTAATAGTTCCCTTCTGAGGCAAAAATCTGTGGCTGCCGGATTTGAAGCAAGCCCACACCAATCAATATCAATCTGCTGCCAAATGTTATTAAATATCTCTTTGATACCTATTTACAACTAAGAAAATAATTTCACTGCCAAGGGATTGTAAATGTGTGAAAAGAACCCCTGACAGCTTACCTCGCTCACTGTCTACAGTCCTGCGTCTGGGTGCTAAAGCCAGGAGACAAAGATGAAGGACATAATTAAGGAAACATATGAAGGCTAGCACTGGGCTTGAGATTAATTAGCTGTGCGTCAATAATCTCATCAATATCCGATTAACAAATGACACATTGCCCAATGAAACATATTGATTCATGCACACTCCTCGCTGTTAATAAATTGAAGCTGCTTTGCTAAATGAGAAACCTGACAAAATAACAGGCTGCTAATATTGCCCTGCTATGGTGATAAAAAACATAAAATTAGCCTGAAGTATACAGTGCTTAATTTAGGAGGACTGTCACTCTGCTTATGAAGCTTGTTAATGAATGACAAGAAAAGGGAAAAGAATTTTATGGATAAGTTACTCAAAAGGACTAGGAGAATTTCCCGAGGGCAGGCAGGCATTAGAAAAGTAGAATATGCATGTAGATGGCCCTACGCCTGAATACTTTCCTTAGTTGTGTTTATGAAAGAAGTTTGTTTGTTTGTTTTTAAGTATATCATTCTAATAACAGGAAAGTTATCTTAAATTTTGGAAGTAACTCCTTAATATTTATCTATATGAGATGATGTTGATCATATCAAGGAATGCCATCTTTGATCTCTGTTTTGTTGTAAGACTATGTAATGGAGTGAAGAGCAACTGATTTTAAACAAATCTGATCACATGTAAGCATTTGTGAAGTGGTGTGTGTTTGTGTGGGTGTGTTTGCACACACACACTTCTTATGTAAACCATTACCTGGTAGTTACTTTGTCTGCCATATGGTATCCTCACTGATGGTCCCTATCTGTGATGCATGCCAATATTGTTCTTCTTTCTTACCTGTGCACACTGGCTTCACTCTGGGCTCATTTTCTGAGGTCAGCAGTTTCCAAAGTAGGCAAGAGCATCATGCTGTTGTGAAGGCTAGAGCAATTGTAATTTATTTTTCTCTTCAGTCCATGAGAAAGGGGTGGTAATAGGGTTGGGCAGGAGGGGAACAAAGTGATAATGGTGAAGGTGAGGGCTCAATATATGTTGAGGACCTACTGAGATTGCAGTCAGGAAAAGCAAAGACCCCCACAGGTGGGTGAGAAAAAAAATGCTTTGCTAATGAGGGGCTGCCTTCACCACTCACTCCACAGCTATGGAAACCACAGCTTCTGCCCCTGGGACTCTCACGGACCGTCCCCAGGAGCCCTGGTGTTTCAGGGTCCCATCTGAGGAGGAACTGGTTAAGAGTAGGAAACACCTGCTTGCAGAAAATGTTTTCTCATCACACATAGTCCCAAGGAAATGCCACGAGGAAAAGAATTAGGAGCACATTAACTCCTATAGGTCATTAGAACATTACATAGAGTACAGCTTGAATTAATGAGACACTTACTATCTGACTCCTCAAGTCTTTGGATCCTCTCCTGCTCCCATGCTCTGCACTTCCAGGAGAAAGAGACAAGTAAGAAAATTAGGTGGCTACTAGAGAATCTTTAGGACATAACCTGGGCATTTCAGACTGAGCTCAGTCTCCTGTCATGTCTGCCTTAAATACCTGGACATTCATAATCCAAATTTCTAATTGGGAATCAGAGGTATTTGAATTAGGAGTTTTTAAAGAAAAATAAAAACAGGAACACAATATAGAGAGCAGCAGGAAACTCGAGCTAGAATGCTTTAGTTTGCTATGACGTAGCTGTGTGAGCTTAAATAATTACTTAACTGTTCTGTGCCTCCGCTTCTTTATCTATAAATAAGAGATTGGACAGATGTTCTTTGAAGTTTCTCATAGCCCTAAGATTTATGGGGCATCACCAAGATATAGTATGTGCGTATCTGTGTGTTTAATACAGTAGAAATGATTTTCAGTTCAACAATTATTGAAAAAATTAAATTGGCTTTTCCATATCAAGGTAACTGGAATTCCTGATTCCCCTGTAATTCTGGTGTTCAGGGCATGTATATATATTTATTAGTCTCTTGAATAGTACCCTCTCTTACCATAGTGTCCTGAATGAGCATATGCAGCTCCTTAGGGTGTCTCTATCATGATAAGTAGTTTTGAGAGAAGCTGGGTCATTAAGTTGCATTAACTCTAATTAGTGATCAGAAGGAAATATAAATCAATAATTTTCATTAGACATGAGATCTATTGAAGCCTATTTCCTTAAAGTCCAAGCTTTTCCTTTTGAACAAAGTAGCGTGTTTGGGAATGAAATTTCTTTCTTAAAGTCTCCGGAATACAAATTAGCCAATTTCTTTATCTACAGAAGAGAGGTTTATATTGTCTGGATGAATTCCTAAGGACTGAAATATTTTGAAAAAATATAAAGGAGGAATTGCTGAATTTGAAATTTTATTCAGCAGGAGAGATTGTATTTTTATGTAGGAGACCCTTTGTTTTTGTTCCACTGTATTCCTAAAACCAATCCGGACTGTGTGACTGTTTTAATAATAATAATAAATGCCATCTAATACTAATAACTTACATTATTGAGCTCTTCTTATATACCAGGCACTTTATATCCACTATTTTAATTAACTCACACAGCAATCCCATGTGTTAAAAATAATATGCAACCTCAGAGAGGTTAAGCAACTTGCCCAGAGTCACCCAGAGATAATTGTTAAACCTGAGTGTCCCAGACTGCCTGATCCCAGACTGAGATTTTAAGCACTGTGGTATTCTGCTTTGAGACACAATGTTTGCATGGAGCCTGGAAGGGACTCACCGTAATAGACACTAACCACAGGTGGTTTATTGAGATGCCAATCTTCAATTCTTCAGCAGATCACATTCTCTTGAGACCAAACTCTTCACCAGGAGCATTTTCTCTAATCTCTAAAGATGAGTTTGTGTATAAAAAGAATAGCTTACTGTGCCAATATTATGTCACCAAACCTACCATCAGGATCAAAATATATGGGCTCTTGTTCCACTTCTAGCCTTTGAGAAGCTTTGAGAACAAACAAACTAGGACAATTCATTGCAGTGTGTGGTGAGAATTGAGGTGACTCGAATTCCTTGTAGCATCTGCCAGGTTAACAGGGGCCCCATGTTTCATCCCACATCAATTTCAGTCACTGGATGTGGGTTATTCAAGGGGTTTCACCAGCAGCTGCTCTGTTGGCTGGCTCCAATGTAACTTGTGCTGGTGAGTCAGATTTCATGCCCAATTAGGATACAAGGGGAAAGCTTCCCTTGTGTAAAGGACACAGCTGCTCTAGAATAGCAGCTTCAAGATGCTCAGAGCAGTCTCAGAAGTTTCGCTTCCTCATCTCCTTCTGTAGGCACGAGGGACAGAAGTCAGGGAATCCTTTATTCCTTGGCCTTGAGTCTCTGCAATTTTTAATATATATAGTTTGTATATTTATATAATTTAATATATAATATATACTCATGTGTATACATATATATCTTAGACTAAATATACACACCATATAAATATGTATAGTATATATTAGTTTATATATTTGTGTATGTTTGTATATGTATGTGTGTATGTATATATGTATGTATGTATGTATGTATTCATCTATCCATGGTTTTTGTTTTATTTCCATACTCATGAAACTCACATACACACACACACACACACACACATATCTTAGACTATATATATGTGCCATATAAATATACACATGTACAGTCTATATAGTAGGTGTACAAGTATGTATGTGTTTGTGTGTGTGAGTATATAAACAGAGGGTGCCAAAAAAGTATACACATTTTAAGAAAGGTAAACCATCTTAAAATTGTAATACTCAATATATACCAACAACAAAAGATGCATACAAGTCATGTTTGACTTCTGCAATTACAAGAGGTGTTCAAAGTGGTTACCATCAGCATCCAGACACTTCTGATTATGGCGAACTGCTGCTTGAGCAACATTGACCAAAGTGTCCACTTGTATACATTTTTTGGGACCCCTGGTACCCCCAGTATATATATATATATATATATATATATATATATATATATATATATATATATATATATATATATATATATATATACAATTGCCATGCTTACGCAACTACATTAAACACCTTCCCCAAGGGATAGGTGTAGGGAGGCCCGAAGTGAGGAATACTGGTCTCTTGCAAAACATGTTTGATCTTCATTTTAACCTTACCTCAGAATCCAGAAGCCACATATGAATTTTTTCAGATAAACTACAGCCCTTGCCCATTTTATTATCCTAGAAATTGTGGACAAAAACTATTTTAGTACTCAAATTATTCATGTTATTAATATTGATCAAATTCATCCAATTGCAACTTAGTTTTCATCTAATATAGCCTATGGATGTGTGGTCTTAATTGTGCTCAAGTTTTCCAGACACATTCCTTTCTTTTCCTCTTTCTATTTGTGTTTTAACTTGTCCACTTGTCATTCTAGTGACACTCCATGATTTTGTTTCTATTGTTTCAATTCATCATTTCCACTACCCTCATCCAGTTGATCACCAAATCCTGTCTTTTAGATCTCTGAAATGTTTTGAATCTTTTGGTGACTTGCTTCCCTACCACCATTTCCATTGTTTAGTCTCTTACCACCTCCTGCCTGGACAGTCACTATTGCCAGGACACTGTCCTTTAACCTCTTCCTCCTTCAAAGTAAGCTCTGCACTTGTAGCCAATTCACATTTAACTATCATTCACTGGGCACCTACTAACATATCATTGAATCTTCAAAGCAACTCTGTGAAATATAATTTCACATATGGGGAAATTGGCCTCAGGGGAAACGGGCCCCTTGATCTCAAAAGCAGTGTTCTGTCTTTTATACAATGTATTTCTAAAGCACAAATCTAATCTACATTTCTTTAAGTATTGGTCCCTCCCTTTTGCCCTTAGGATAAACTCTAGATTCCCTAGAATGACTTGCAGGACCCTTTACAATTGACCTTCATGGCTCCTTCAGGACTCATTGTTCTCACCATCATGGATTCCATGCTCTGGGTGTCCTTGTTCCTTGACGTTACTTGACACTACAAAAATGTTCATGTACTTTTGTATGTCGATGTTTTGTTCAGGCTGTTTCCTTTGCCTACAGTGCCTTTGCCTCTCTAGTCTACCTCATGAAATTCTTGTCGTCTTTAAGAACCGTCTAACAAGACACCTCTTCAAAGCTTCCATTTGTTTTCCCAGGTAGAGCTATGGGCTTCTTTATCTGTGTTTATGTAATTTTTTGCTTATGTCTCAGTTATGATCCTGTCACATTATTTTTCCATTTTAATGGTAGGAAAATTGCTGAATAAAAAATTGCATATTCATTGAATGCTATAGTGTGTATACATTAATATATATTTTCAAAGAATATTGTATGAGTTTGGGAAATACAATACAATGTTAAGCAAAAAAGCAGAATGCAAAATTGAATTACAGAAAGATGCCAATTTGTGTGTGTGTGTGTGTGTGTGTATTATATATATATATAATACACACACACATATATATGCTGTGTGAGAAAGTATATATATATATATATATGCCAAAACAGTGTGGCTATCTCCAGATGATGGCATTAATAATGACTTGTATTTTGTCCTGTAAGGTCTTTGGCATTTTCTAAGTTTTGTTTATGTGCAGGTATTACTTTTATAATAAGGAAAAAAAATCATTATTATTTTTCACTTGGGTAGGTTCTCCCTGCTTTAAATAGCTATGTAAAAAAAAATAGCTATGTAATAATAGCTAAAATGAATGTTTAGTGCAGGACATAAAGGAATTAAAGAATTAATGGAGTATATCTGAATCTACATTATGTTTTTAAAACCAACTTTTTCATCGAAAAATACAATATAATAATAAGAATAAAAAAACTCCAACAATCTGGAATGGTAAAAAGGAGAAAAAAGTTTTCCTACCTCCCTTCTTCATATCCAGACCTACACTATTTATATTCAAGGTATCAGTTAGCTGAGTAATGCCGTGGTAACAAATGATCCCTATATCTTGGTGACTTATGAACTTATGGGTCTATTTTTGCTTGTACAACATGTCCATTGCAGGTTGGCTGTAGGCCTCCATCATGTCTTCATTCTAGAGTTCATGCTCAAGGGACGTGCAGCCTGAAACTCCCAGAACTGAGCTCTCTAAAGAGTAGGGCCTAGGGCACTGCTTGCCTATGTCTAAGGGTAGTACTGCATTTATCTTTAACATAAATATAAATGCAACCAATTATAAAAACTATATTGTGGGGATGGCTGATTCAATTTTCTTTCCACTAGGAACTTGGTGAAACCTTTAACTAACGTGGCTTAAGGGATAGTCTTGTTTTAGATTTCTGTTCTTTCAGCTTCTAAGTTCAGCTGATACTCTAAAATTTGTTCAAACCAACATGTACTCTATCTCATTGGTCTGTGCTGAGTTGGCCACTTCCTTTTTTCAGCCTCTTGTTAGTGTTTATGGGGGATTCTTACACTCTGCAGCTGCAATTGCTCAAAGCTCAGTTTTCAATTAAAATGCCCTCATCCACTCTATGTAAAGAAGACTGCAGTTCTGAAATTAACTGTCAGTTATTGTCATTGGAAACCAGTGTTGTTTCTTTTGTATTATGTTGTGCCTCTGCTTCAGCTTATGCTCTGCCTTACAGGCTGGTAAAAAAAAAAAATCAGTTTAAAATCTTGATTTAATTTTAGTAGATAGGACAGAGTCCAGATTTAGCCTGACCTTCAATATTCTCCTTCATGGGGAGAGCGATGCATGTGGTGATGCTTCCTGCGCTGTGCTATTAAAAATGCTGTGGGTCTTATTGCCTAACCATTTTGGCGAGGCGGCACAGAGTAATGAATGGAAGCATGAATTCTGATTTCAGACTGAGGTTAGAGCTAAATGCTGGCCAAGTGCTTGGGGAATTCATTTAAGCTCCATTCCAGAGTTTTCTCAATGGTAAAATGGGAATAATAATCATAGTTACCTTATGCAGTTGGTATGAGGATTCAGTAATTTGATACAGGTAAAATAGCACTATGCCTGGGATATGGGAAGCATTCAATAATGGGAAATTATTATTTTTATGATTTTAGCTCCATTGTGTTGGGTACTATTTTAGGAAAAATCAATTTATGTTGTTTGGCTAAAGAGAATCGATGAGTAAAATTGGAGGGGAGGATATGAGCTCAGTATAAGGACAAATTTTTTTTATACTGGGAGCTAGCAAATAATGGAATGAGTTACCCCTTAAGATATTGGACATGGTCATTGGACATGATTGGACAGAGCTTGAAAAACAATGAAATTAAATCTCAAACCAACAAAATACAATAATTATTTGCTAAGTAGTTATTAATTAATAGTATGATTTTATTGTTTTGCAGGATTCTCTTCTTATGACATAATTTAGAAATATTCATGTATAGTACTCAATTTTCATCTTTGATCATTGCCCATGCAGCCTACATAGGATAGTTTATATATCTACATAGAAGTAAAATAACTTCAATGTGTAAGTTGCAAGTTAAAGAGAGAAACTATGGTTTAAACTATGGTTAAAAAAATAAGGC
>NW_017731609.1:1808258-1810811 GCF_001890085.2 Hipposideros armiger | reverse complement strand
TACATGTATGCCACTGAAAGTAAGGCTAGAAGCCTATCCATATTCTTGTCAAATGACAGCTTGGGAGACTCTTTTTCTTTAATAGGTTTAGCTGGTTGAATATCAACTTGCTTTTGACGAACACAATTCTACCAAATGGTATATTTACTGCTAGTTTTAGCTGAGCACACACTATGTGCCAGGCACTGTTTCAAGTTTTTTGCCTGTACAATATTATTTGAAATCGATCCCACAACATAAATATTACGATGTGAGTGTTTTATCTCACAGCAACCATCTTAGGTAGAAACGGTTAATGTCCTCTTTTTACAGGTGCAAGAACGGAGGCACCAAGAAGTTAAATGACTTGCCCCACAGCACCTATCTAAGAAAGGGGTCGAACTGGAATTTGAACCAAGGCAACCAGGCTCAAAAGCCTGTGCCTTGGACACTATGTTATACCATCTCCCCCTTTATAGATAGTTTTATGAAACAGAATAGTCTTTAAAAGGCCAAAATTAGTCTCTGACAATCAAATGTGCTATTCTCCTATGTGTTTCTAGCAGGGGGACCAATTTACTTTCGATACACTCAAAAGTGCAAAGAAGATGTAGTTTCATTATTTTTCATAGCTAACATAATATTCCTTATGAGCCACACCCTGTGAGATAGTGGGGAAAATGAAATTAAATTCAATTGGGAGAACTTAGCAAAACTTTAAACAGCCTCTTGGGTAGCTCAGTCACTTTTGGCTCACTTAGTTTTTGAGATACTCCTCCCTTCCTTCTGCTCCTCTTTAATAAGGGTGTGTATGTGTGTGGGTGGGGTGGGGGGCAGACAGGGTTGTAGAGATGGTGCCATCTGGTGGAGCTGGTCTTTAGGGGTGTGAGAGCTGATGTCCACTGCAGTGTAGTTCGTCTGGTTCCTGAGTATTCTGCGAGTCTGCTGCTGGTATTGATTGTGACTCGTGATCTCTCCGCCCTTGACTTGGTCAAGCCTAGTGTACTCGGTTGATGTGGCCCCAGGTCAACTCTCCTGGGACTGTACTGTCTCACACCCTGTAACCCACCCTCTTCCCCCATTTATTGCTGATTGACGACTCTTGTCCATAGGGTTCCATTACCCCATTACTAAAGCAACTCCATCTGAAAAGCTTTGGGACCAGGCCCAATGATCAACACCCCATCCCAAAAGGCATGAACAGGAATTTTAGGGTCACATCTACTACCCGAGAAGAGTGCATGACCAAGGAAGGCTAAATTAAGCTTTCCCCATGCTTCTCCAAGTTGTTCAGGTATCACTGGGCAGATTGGTTATTTTCCCCCAGAGCTCCCAATGGGAAGTGGAGTAGATGCCCTTCTGCTTTTCTCTTTCTCTTGCCCTATATAGAATGCCTCTCCTTTCTAAGGCTTTGGACCTGTGATGTCCCAAGTTTTCTCTAATGTTTTGGCCTCTTTCTTCTAGAAAGGGTGAGCTTTTTCCTTAATGTTTTGGCTCAGATAGACCAATTTCCTAAGTCATAGCTTCCTTGTGCTCTCCTTGTGGCTATGGTTTACTTACTGAATGTTGAATGGTAAGCCAGTCACTCTGCTAAGCATTTACAAATATTAGCACATTTAGTTGAATTCACATAAATCCTTATAATATCCCTGTGAGCTAAGTAGTATTATCCTCCCTCTGTAGAAGAGGAAACTGAGGCACAGGAAGTGAAGCAACTTGCCCAATGTCATATAGCTGCTATGTGGTAGAGCCAAGACTCAAACCTTAGCAGGTCCGGAGCCCATGCTTTTAGTCACCATGCTACATTGACTTGTACAAAATAAAGGCAGATGTGGCTGGACAGACAGCAATTGAATTACGGTTAAGGAAACAGAAACTTGGAATGATGTCAAAAATATTATATCCGTGATGTATTCATAAGTTTGAATTAGGCTTACTTGGAAAAATAGTTCTGAAAGGAAAAGAAATAATTCAATGAACTCTTGAGTTAAATAAATATTTTAACTGCCAACAAACATTCTAGATTTCAGTTGAAGGAGATGTGATCTCTAGAGGTATATGCTTGAATAACACTACTGTAATGTGTAAGCTTGGTAGTAGTAGCAGCAAAATAATTTCATTTTTGTTTTGGTTAGTATTTTATAGGTATATAGGATAGAGAATTTGGCTGTGTATATGGTTCAATTTAAATAGTCCTGGAAGGCCCGTCTATCCCTGAGTAATTCCCTCATGGACTAAATTCCTTAACTTTATCTAAAGTTCCTCTACTTAAGAATTTCCTTGGAGCAGGTGAGAGTTGCTTTTGGAGTATGAAGGGTTTGAAGGCAAGCAAACCAGTGTGATGTGATACATTTAGGGTTTTGGAGATCTGGGCAATAGAAAGGCAATGTACCTGGGGTTTGGGAGAGAGAGCACCAGAAAGGTTACATCATATAAAGTTGCTGATACTTACTGTCTTTGACCTACAAAAATGTCAGTCTTATACAGTTTAGCCTAAAGAAGGGATTTGCAAATTTAGATTATTTTGTGAATTTACCTAGACTCAACCTATACCTTTATTCTACCCAATCCATT
>NW_017731609.1:1789064-1807018 GCF_001890085.2 Hipposideros armiger | reverse complement strand
TTTGTTGAAGGTTTATACCTTGCACTATTCTGAGTCTGATACATATATTAACTCATTTCATTCTTCCTACAACACTATGAGGTAAATACCTGTTATGATCTTCATTTTACTTATGATAAAACTGACGTACATGACATTAACTCAAGATCACCCAGCCAATGGATGGCAGATCTGGGGTATGAACTCTGGCTGTCTGGAACCAGAGTTTGTGCTTGTAATTACTACAGTTTTTATTTTGTTTGAAATAAATGATCTCTTAAAAAAGATCACAGAAAATTAAAATTTCTGTGTTTTCCTTAGACTGAGTCAATTTCTTGTTTCTTGGTAGAAAAGTGTTGAGTCAGTATCTCTTTTGAATTTCAAGTAGGACCGGAGATGTACACAAATAGGTGTAGAGTTTCACCATGTTAGATTAAGTTTAAGGCTATTGATAATATTAGACATTCAAAATAAATACTCAGTCATAGGTAAGTGATAAACCATCTTAGATTATCATTTTTAAAAAGCACTTACTTTGTTATAGGCACTCCTTTATTCAAATTTTATACTTTATTTCACTTAAGCCTCACGACAATCCTTCAAGAAAGGTTAATATTATTTACGATGAGCAAACAGACTCATAGAGGCTTACTAGCTTAGAGATAAGAAATGGCTATCCTATGCTTTTAACTGCATCTACCACACTCTTAAACATTAAGCTAATGTTTGCAAATTGTGGTTCAATGTCCAGCTGCATCAAAACCACCAAGGGTGTGATTAAAAATATCTATTGAGTTTAAGTTTCTGGGGAGTGGATCCTATTCAGTCAGAACTATTCATGTGTATCCATCGAGCCCTATGATACACCCGAATTTCAAAACTATACTAGACCATAGCATCTCAGACTTTAGGCAAAAGAGTCACCTGCACAGCTTATTACTACACAGAATACTGGCCTCAAAGTCCCTAACTTAGTGGATCTGGGCTGGGACTTGAGAATTTGCATTTCTAACAAGATCCTAGGTTACACTGATATTGCTGGCCCTGGGACCACATTTTGAGAACCACTGTGCTAGGTACAGCTGCTATGCTGTGGTAGTCATGAAGAAGATATCACTGTTTAGGCTATTTTTGGAATTTTTATAATATTCTTGTGTTCGTCTGCCTTGTTACTTTCATTATAAATTATCTGCATGTGGAAATTATTGTAATCATTTCTATTTTGTTTTCAATTACAACATTCTGACCATTTCTGTGTTTTTTACTGACATAATCACTAATATATGTTTAAGAGTTATACCACACCCTTTCTTTGAGTCTTAAGATGCTACAAATAAGGGGGAAAGGAATGGAGGAGAGGTTGAAGGGATTAGAAAATGCAAATTAGTAGACAGAGTATAGTCATGGGGATATGAAATACAGAATGAGGAATATAATCAACAATGTTATAAAGATTATGTAAAGTGACAGTGGGCACTGGACTTATCAGGGTCACTTTAGGCTATGTAGATGTATGATCAATGTGCTATACACCTGAAGCTGAAGTAGAATAATATTGAATGCCAACTATAATTAAATATGTGAAAAAAACCCCACTAAAAAAAAACATACCTCAAAAAAACCCCACCAAAACTGTTTTCTATTCTAGTATATTCCTAGGTTAAATATTTAGAAATTATGAAGAATTTACAAAAATAGAAGTAATTATATAATCCTATCATGGCCTTTTCATCCTAATTAAATAACCTAAAAAAAAAAAAAGGATGCTACAAAGAATGTGTATAACCTGCTTTGCGTAGGTTAAAAAGCAAGGTAAGGAACAGTTGAGGCTTCTGATCATTTAGGAAGTAGAGAGATAGCACTTTTAAAATTAAAAGCAACATAATCTAAAATTACATGAATCTTCTGGCTGTCACTCCAGACCCTATGGAAACCCCCTCCCCATCAATGGGTGGTTGCTTAAGCATGAAGCCAGGTACAGTAAAATGCTTTGACTGGGGTATGTAGCAATTATTCTGTGAGTCTCTGAAGTCCTGCCTCACCAGAGAAAGCCAGCTGACACAATTCTGCCTGAAGGGCTTTTCAGCAGAGCATCTGTTTTTTTGATACACTTTGCCTATTAATTTTTATCTCCAATGTGTTGGAACTGAGAAAAAAAATTTTTCCTCCTTGATGCCTCTCACTGCTTATTTTTCATGTAGGTATCATTGATGTTTCTATAGGGCATATTCTCAGAAGCAAGAAATGTCCTTTTTTTTCTTTAACATTCTCTTTGCTTAACTGTGTATTTATTAATAGCAGATTAGATAATCTTGAAGATATCTTCCAACCTTTTCTTTCTAAAATTCTACCATATGCATGTATATATGGGTTTTTTTCTCTCTCTCTTTTTTTTTTTTGGCAATGGGGGGTGGCAGGTGGGGGGAGAAGTGTTTATTCCTCCAAGAGAAACACATAAACATTTATTCAAACAAATCTATTCTTAAATTATTTCCCCCTAAGTCATAACTGTATTTCAACAAAGGTATAATTAGGAATGTTATTTTCAGAGACTATCTATTTCTTTAATGTCATGGAACTCTATCAGGTCAAAGAGCATTGGCACAGTGAAGCTACTTCCACTCCTATCAAATATACCAAAGATCTCATGATGAAACTCAGAAACAATTGTCACTATAGAAACCACAGTAGAGGGAAAGATACAGTTTCCAAAGGGAAATACTGCCTGGAACCACAAGACAGGTAGGATTTTCTAAAACTCTTCAGTCATAAGTTAAATTTTGGTGAGAGTGAGGATTTTTAAGAATAGTTTTGAACCAGCCTAAGGGTAGAAGAAATACAACTTTGACACTTTTCTGAATTGCTTATATTATGTAACTCCCCCAGCGTTTTCAGAAGGGATTATACTATGTTAGATCTTGTTGAAGATGGCATTTTACAATGAAGATGGCATTTTACAAGCCATCAAGATGAGAAGTAACATGAACATTTTGTTGAAATGGAAAGATATCTTTTTTTGCATTTTGAATACATGAAATCAGTCATTTAATTATTGGTTTGTTTGTTTTAAATATTTTGTATTGAATAGTGTTATGTTTGAATGCTTTATTATCATTTTAGTTGCATTTTACCTTTTTTATAATAATATTTTTTTTGACAAAGCAATGGTGATAAGACTGAATGTTAAGTGATCCATTATAGTTCTTTATTGTTTATGTAATGTCATGCTTTAAGGTTGGTTCAATATAGTGTTGAGGCCAATAAACAAAATAACATCTACTGTCTTTTGTCTACCTATACTTAAATAATTTATGCTTGAACTACTGAAAAGATTAAGTAAAGGAAAAAAATGAAATGATGAAATGCAAACGCAGAAACTACTCACCTTCATAGCATGCCACATCACTCAACCTCACAAACATCAGGAGGCATCATTTTCTATTGTTTTATCAACATAGTATTGAACCAACCTAAAAGTATTACAGCAGATAAACAAAGGCATAGAACAAATTACCAAACATTCGGAGTCTTCTTATTCTCCTCTCTTCCCACCTTTCCTTTACTTATTCAGAGTTCAAATAGGAGAGGGTATAATTTACATACTGTTGATGCCCAAAAGAATTTTGGCTTCAAACAAGTTCCCATGTCTCATCCTAGAGTAAATAGTTGATTTACGTATTCATTAGAACTAAATGTGCAAAGAAATTATTAATAATGAGTGAGTTGTTGTGGAGTATTGCCCAAGGGAAGAGAGAACAGGATCAGAGAGCTCTGGTCTCTTCATTCTACTAGGGCTTCTGATAAAAAACTCTTGGCATTGTTGACTATTTGTAGCCTATTTGAGGGGTTATTCATGCATTTTATTATGAAAAGAAATTGGAAATAGCACAATTTGCAATAAATGAATTTTAATGTAGTAGGTAGTCTTGAGTACTGAATTTTGGAGTTAATTTTATTGGCATGGGTCACATTTCTGACTAGAATCCACTTCTAAGAAGCACCATGTGTACATATCACATTTTACCTTGGACTTACTTGACTAGGTTTTGTTTCATTGCTTATTACTAACTCTCAATTACAAACATCATAACAATAAAGTATGGCTTCCATAAATACCTGCTAGAGGAATGAAACTAGAATCATGTTTCTAATTTGGGGTATATGCTTCTTTGAACATTGATGGAATTTTGAATGGTTTGGTGGATATTGCAATAAGTAGAGGTCAGAATTGTAAGGAAATATGGAAGAAAGTTATTTATTAGAGCTTGCAAAACTGAGATACCTAATGAGTAGGAATAGATTCACTGGCTGGTTTTGGTCAGATGCTTTCCTGACAGAAGATACTTAACACAAACTGATACACTACTTAAGAATTTCAACTAGGCACACATCATCAAGTTCTCATATGTTTCCATGAGTATATGATGTTAATAACAATTGAGTTTATGAATTGATATACTCCATGAATTTTCAACTAGGCATAACTCATCAAGTTCTCATATGTTTTCATAAATGTATTATGTTAAAAATAAAATTGTTCAATTAATGTAATTCATCCAATTGAAATAACAACAGCCAGAAACACTTTTTATTAATTCATGCAGATAACCTTATACCAATGAATCTTGTATCAAAACCAAAGAGGAAGACACACTGACTGATTTAATCATCTACAGGAAAACAAATTGAGTTAAATAATTATTGAGTGAATGAATAAATGAATGATGGATGAAGTAGACCATTGGTACTTGTAGCACAAAGGGTGGATATATTGGGTAGTTGGGAAAGTCATGATGTATTTTTCTGTTTTTGAATGCAAAAATGCGTCATGACTTTCCCAATGACCCAATAATGCTTCTTTTAGTATGAAGGGACATTCAGGAAAACTTGCTCCATAATTCCTTGATAGATAGCTCAGCATTTCTGTTAGCAGGTATTCAAATTTAAGTTGAAAAATAATGTTTTAATTGTAGTACTTGTCTAGTATTGAAATTGCCTACTGTTGCCTACTTGTCCCTTCCTTTAACTAGGAAACCCAGGCCATTTAACTTAGTGCCTGACACATGTTTTTTGAAAAATGAGAGAACAAATGTATAAAATGAATATGAGTAAGTAAATATATACCCATGCTGGTAGTCTTGTTTTCTACTCAAGTCACATGTGCTGGTAGATGATATACTGCCTTTCTTGGAAATGTCACTCTCAAGTGCACTAGAAGGCTTCTCCTAAGCTACTGCCTTCCTCTGAAAAGAACCCTTCCACACAGCCTTGCTTTCTGCTGATCTAGTTGCTTATTTCTTGTCTCAGGGTGTCAGTCTCAATTTTTCAGGGGCATGCAGCATTTCCCAGATATCCTGGGTGCTATGAGGGGATGTAACAGTGCCCTCCTGTAAAAGGTAATAATGTCTTTTTAGCAGATTATATTCACTTTGCTAGAAAATTTTTGGACCATGGCTACCCCAACATAATTTACTAGTTTTTACTGATAGTTTCCACCTCTCATTCTTGTTCATAGAAAAACACTGGAGTCTTTCCTATGTGTTTGGCTCTTCTTTTAATGGGGGAGAGTAGACACACGTTTTGGACCTCTACCTAGTCAAAGGACTATGATTATAATTATGCTGAAAAGAAAATGGGGCAACCATCATTCTAATTTTCTGAGTTAAGTTAGCAAATTAACTCAGTTGATCTTAAGTTTTGTGCCCACAAAACACTTAAATCTGAGTTAAGAAAGCAAATTTACTCAGTTGATCTTAAGTGAGTGCCCATGAGGCATCATAGCACATTATGCAAATCAATCATGCGTAAAAAAGCAAGAGACCTGAGTCAACCACAACCACAAGAGATTGCATTAAGTCTTCACAAAAGGAAATCAGAAGTGATGCAAAACTTAAAGAAAAATGTTTTTCTTTTCTCAACATGCTATTAATTAAATTATTATACAAAGTAATGTCTTTTGAGTCTCCCATCTTGTTTCTGTTTTCTCTTCAAACAAATGCTGGCTTTATTGTCTTTAGGTGTCTGGAAATAGTTTTCTTTGGAATTTGATTTTTATCTCTATAATAACTATAGAAGGATACAAATACTGTTATTCTAGGCACATATATCTGGTGACTAAAAATTTTGGGGATGGAGAGCAATAGGTGTACAAGTATTCAATTAGTTCTGGCATTGCAGTTGGAAAAATGATTCTAGGTGATTGATCTCTTAAAATACTTTTGATCTATAAAATGAAATGATAACACTTGACATAAATGAACTTAGTCAGGTAGATGTAGCCAAAAGCAACTAATATAATTCTAGGCACACACTGTGGACATTTAAAAAAATACTGTTGGCTTAATGAGGAACAAAAGTACTTCATGTGCAAGGTGTTTAATGGATATATAATATAAGCCATATATGTAATCTCAAATTCTCTAGTATCCACATTTAAAAAGTAGAAAGTTGAAATTGATTTTAATAACATATACTTCATCTAATATATCCGAAATATTTTCATTTCAGCATGTAATTGATATAAAAATTTTTATAAAATGTTTTACATATTTATTTATTTATTTATTTATTTTATTGTAAAATAAACATTTTTTAAAAATTAGTTTCAGCTGTACAACACAGTGCAATAGTTATACTTTTTACCCCTCAAAGTGGCAACCCCCTTCCCACAATTCACCACCCCACTTCCACCCCATATTATACATATCTATTACAATTCCCTTTACTCCACTCCCACACTATACTCCAAGTCCTGTATCTAACTATCTATCTATCTATCTATATAGATATACATGTATATCTATATCTATATCTATATATCATCTATCTATCTATCTATATCTATATATATATATTCGCTTATAGTTGACATACAATATTATACAAAATCAGCTTCAGGTGTACAGTGCAGTGATCGAGCTTCTACCCAATCCATGAAGTGGTCTCCCTAACAAGATGTGACCATCTGACACCCTACAAAATATTTACAATATTATTAATTATATTCTCCGAACTGTCTTTCATATCCCTGTGGCAATGTTGTAGTTACCTATTTATGCTGTCTAATCCCTTCCCCTTCTCCCTCATTCCCACCCACCCCACCTAGCAACCATCAGTTTTTCCTCTATATCTCTGTGACTATTTCTGTTTACTTTGCTCGTTCATTTAGTTCTTTAGATTCCACATATAAGTGAGATCATATGGTATTTGACTTTCTCCAACTGACTTATTTCACTTAACGTAATAATCTCTAGGTCCATCCATATCATTGCAAATGGTACAATTTCATTCTTCTTTATAGCAGAGTAATACTCCATTGTATAAATGTACCACTGTTTCTTAATCCAGTCATCTACCGATGGGCATTTCGGTTGTTTCCAAGTCTTGGTTATTGTAAATAGCGCTGCAATAAACATAGGGGTGCGTATAGTGTTTTGAATTGGTGTCTTGGGTTTCTCTGGATAGATACCCAAGAGTGGAATTGCTGGGTCATATGGTAGTTCCATTTCCACCAGCAAGCGAGTCCATGTGCCAGCACCACTGGTTGTCTAGCCGCCCTCAACCTCACCAAATTGAGCAAAGAGAGTTCTCACTAATTTCTACTGCCAGCTATTATGGAACTCCTGTTTTCAGCAAAGTAACTCTGGGCTGATGAGCTCGGTGTGGGGCCGGAGGGTCTCTCCCCCAACTGGAGAAGCCTCCCCACCGCTGAGCTATCTCTCATGGGGTTCGCCCTCTCTCGTCTCCGCCTCTCCTATCACACTCGACATGGCCTCCTCTTTAAGTCCTTCGTTCATTTAGTGTTCCGGGGACTTCCGAGGTTGAATATTTTATAAATTATTTATAATTTTGATATGATCCAGGGAGGCAATTGGCACAGAGTCTGTCTATTCCGCCATCTTACCAGAAGCCCCTGTTTTACATTTTTAAATCAAACTCTTTGAAATTTGTCATGTTTTACACTCCCAGCACATCTCAATTTTGACTAGCCACATTTCAAGTGCTCAGTAACCAAGGCTAGTGGTTATCATATTGAGAAGCCCACTCCTAGAAAGTAGGTGTGTGCAAGCTCTCAATATAGAAATGGTCACCAGCTCAGTCTTCCCAGTGATTCTTCAAGTTCATGCAGGGACTTGGTCACCAAATTGATGGATTTACACCAGTGGCTCTTCATTGGGGCTATGTTTCTCCCTAGAAGACATTTGGCAATGTCTGGAATATTTTTAGTTGCCACAGCTGGGGAACAGAGGGTGCTAATGTCCTCTGGAGGTCAAGAATACTGCTAAACATCCTACAATACACAGAATGGCCCCTCACCAAAAATAGATTTTCCAGTCTAAAATATCAGTGCAGCCAATGCTGAGAAACTCTGGTTTATACAGAACTGATTGTTAGATAGTAAATTCTGTGACACAGGGTTTCTATGGAGCTGTGTTTTATCTTCTTTATTGGAAATCTCTGAAAATATGATGAGTATCTTCACTCTGTGATGGTTGATTTGCAGCCCTCTGAAGACCACAGGCTAGAAAAATATCTCTTGAGATCTTTTCTGCCTCATAAATATTTGAAATGCTTGATAAATATTATACTTTTTTAAAAATGAGAAACAGATTACCAATTACCCACTGAGCCTAAGTGGCATATGTAACATCAGAAGCTGGCGAATGTCAGTGAAATCCTTAAGGGACTTTGACTTGCAGCCCAAAAATTGGAGAACTAAGTAGTTGAACCAAATAGCCTTCTGGTCAAGTTTCTGGATTCGGTGGCTAGATATCCAGCTTTAAGACTGTAAGAGGATTTTAGAGAACACTACTAAATGCATAGTTCTGATTTATTAGGCTAATGACACTTTAGTCAGCCAAGTTTAACCATGCATGTTTGTCTTTTCTTCACTCACTTCCCCCTTCATGATTTAAGGGTTCTTTGTAAAGGATTTTGGGAGGAGCAAAAGTTGTCTATTGACTGGTAGAATGAGTCCAGGATAAAAGCAAGTTGTCTGAGCTCTGCAGAGGGAGTTTCTGAGGAAATACCTTTGAACATGCTTCATGTGACTTAACAATGTTAATCTCTTTAACTCATGTGATATTAATCTCTATACTAATCAGTTAAAGCAGGGAAAGTAATGATTATTTAGGCCAAGAACTCACAGGATAAATTGTTACTATAAGCAAATTAATGAAAATAAAATCAGGAAAAAATAAACAATTATCTTAGTGCTAAAGATACTGTTTTTAGTTTTCTGTTGCTGCTTAACAAATTGTCACAGATTTAGTGGGTTAAAGCACCACATGTTTACTATCTCATTTTTCTGTGGGTCAGGAGTCTGGGTATGGCTTAGCTGGGTTCTGCTCAGCATCTTAAACAGACTGAAATCAAGGTGTCCACTGAGACTGCCATCTCTCTGAGGCTGAGCGCCCTCTTCCAAGCTTAGAATCCAGTTTCTTGTGGTTGTAGGATTGAGGCCTTTAGCTCCTGCAGGTCATCTGTAATTCTCTGCCACGTGGCCCCTTCACACATGGAACTTTGCTTTTTCATGGCCAGTAGCGGACCATCTGCCTCGATTATCTCAGATTTCTCCAATCTCTAACTTCTAGGCTTTCTTTGATAGCTCATATGATTAGGTTAGCCCAACCCAGTATAATCTCCTTTTGGATTTACTTATAGTCAACTGATTAGGGACCTTAATCACATCTGCAAATCACTTCATCTTTGCCCTGTAACTAATAGTGGTATCTCTTCATAGTCACAGGTCTTTCACACACTGAAGGAGATAGGTTTAGGCAAGGCATGTACACAAGGGGATGGGGATCTTTGGGGCCATTTTAGCATTCTGCTTACCAACAATGAAATAATTTAGTTTATGTGTGTGTTAGGTGTTTTAAATTTCTAAATATCATTGGAATGTAACAATAGAACGAAATATTTTAATATGTAAATTTCTCTTTATTTTTTTATTTTTTTCTTCTTTTTCTAGTATTTCTTGTGTAAAATTCTACCTTCAGATTTTCATATATTCAGATTTTTTAGCTCAATAGTTTCTGCTATTTTTACTTTAGAGAAATTTAACCTTTTTATATTTATTATACTTCATTGTCTTTATGTTTATTGTTATCTTTTACTAAATGTTTTTATTTATGTTATTTCAATGGTGGATTTAAAAATTTTATTTTTCTTTATATCAAACACTAACTTATCTATGTTAACATGGTTTAACAGCTGTTTTATTTTTTTTGTAAATATTAGCAACTAATATGGACTGTTTCTTTCTCATTCTTTACTATCAATTTGGTGGATCCTCAAGAGAGAAAGACAATTATTACTTCCTCAGTGTATACCATCTTGAATTAAGAGTCCCTGTACATCTGTCAGTGTTAGTAAGAAAAGAATATGGTTATATTTTCTCTGAAGATAAATTTGTCCATCGGTAGTGTGAAGCCAGTATTGAATAAAGGCCCAATAAAATGTGAAAACAGTCATGAGAAGATGGTAATAGTACAAGAAAAGAAGAGTGAAGAAAAAACCCAAAGGAATTTCTGTGCCGCGAGGTCAGGGACGAATGTGAAAATTGCTAGAGGTAAAATTATAGGATTAAAAAAATTCAGTTTGGACACATATGGACTAAGCGCTGACAATTTTCAGGTCCTGGTTTTGGTTTAGTGAGCCTGACAGACAAGGTTTTTGCTTTCATGTATCTAATAATCGAAGGGCGAGTGATATAGAAGATAAAGTAAAAGTGAATAATATAAATGAATATAAAGTTGTTAATGTAGGTTCATAAATTGAAACAAATGTCCCACTCTGGTGGGGGATGTTGATAGTGGGGTGGCTATGCATATGTTGGGACTAGGGGGTATATGGGAAATCTCTGCACCCTCCTCTTAATTGTTCTGTGAACCTAAAATTACTCTAGAAAGACAAAGTCTCTAAAAATAATAATACAGAAAAAAGTAATAAACAAAGTGGTAAAATAATGAGGAATTTCAAATAAGTGCTATGAGAAAAAGAATATGGATAAGTATGATAAAGGATCTTGGAAGTACTTTAGTTTGGGGTTGCCCAAAACAACCTTGATGAGAAGTGACATTTGGGTTGTGACCTGGACGATGAGGAATCAATCAAGCATGAGGAGGTCTGAGAGAAGAGCACCCCACACAGAGGAATCACAGATTCAAAGCTCTGGGGGTCCGGAGGTGGGGAGTGGGGAGTGTGCTATGGTCAAGAAAAAGGAAGGCTGGGGCAGAGGGGGCAAAGAAAAGAGTGGTGGAGGGAGTGAAAGACAGGCAGGGCAAAACTGCATACTATAGGGGGCCACTTAAGGGATGCTGTATTTCTCCTTTGCATCTCACACAAAATTTAGTCTGATTTACTTAAGCATTTAAATTTATGTCATTAACCTTACCTTTTTTTAATGTTCTAAAAATCTTGTTTTAAAGCATTTTCATTTGTCTTCAGATAATTTTTTATTAAATTTATTGGGGTGACATTGGTTAGTAAAATCATACAGTTTTCAAGTGTACATTTCTGTAATACATCATCTATATATAGCACTGTGCATTGCTGCTGCTGATTTGTTGTAGTTGCAATTGTTTCCTGTTGGGTTGAGAAGGGAAGTGTTTGCACTTGCACTCACAGAGTTTCCATTCCTTATCTACTGTACTTGTGGTGACAGCTCCAGTTTTCCTGGCTTTCTTTTTATGTGTCAGGAAATGAATTTAATGTTACTTTAATGTTACTCTATTTTTAAAGTAACTAATTTTTAAGCCTTTCCCCTTATTTGCAGCTGGTAAAGTATATATTCTTTTTATATTTTAGGTTTAAAAATCTGGCAAAAAGGTGATGTTGTTTTTTTCGAATTGTTCTTGGGTCATTCTCTGGTTTGACTCTGAACTTGTATTGAAGCTGACTTTTATTTTGGGAAAATAGGTTTTCATTTTATTTCAGGTCCCTTCTATACACCTAATATCTTTTCTAGTAATCACTGTGGATTATTTGAACCATTGTCTCAGTTCACCTTACATCATTACTACCACTTTTTGCAAATACTTGTGATGCAGGCATGTAGCACTAATATACCTTTAGCATAACTGATACGTTGCTCCATTGCATTAGTTTTCCCCCCTTATAGTTGCTAATTAAGTTTATAATAATATCTGGAATTCATTTTATTTACAGTGTTCCTTGCTCTGTGTTAAGGACTCAATCAGCATTCTCTCAGTTAATTCATATAGTAACAGTCCTTTGATTGTGTTGTATTATTCCCATTTAACAGGAGAAATTAAAGCAGAGTTGAATTAAATAGCTTGGTGAAGATCATGGAGCTAGAAAGTTATATAGCTTAGCTTCAAGTGCAGTATCTCTCTCTTGTTTCAGGGTGTGTGTATGTGTGTGTTTAAATCCCAGTATGTTCTTTACTTTGGTCCTCATTACTCCAAAAACTGAAAACAACAAACGAACAAGACAAAGAAACAAAAACTCATAGACATAGACAATAGTTTAGTGGTTACCAGAGGGCAAGTGGTGGGGCGGGGTGGGGGTGGCGGACATGGTAGAAGAGCGAAAAGGGAGTCAAATATATGGTGATGGAAGGAGAACTGTCTCTGTGATATATAGATGGTGTATTATAGAAATGTGTACTTGAAACCTATATAATTTTACTAACCAATGTCACCCCAATAAATTTAGTTAAAAAATAATTAGGGTGAATTCACTTATATTTGTTTGAGACTCTTCTCTTGATGGTCCTGTTCCTGCCTGCCTTTATTTAGTCTACTTGTGCCTGTACTGCTTGCTTTTTAAATTTAGATTTTGGTTAAGTTCACCTTGTTTCTTGTCTGTGTATTCTTTTTGATTTTCCTTTATTGCAACCTGTTTTATTTCTCTTGTTTCATTTTGT
The DNA here is from genome assembly GCF_001890085.2 of Hipposideros armiger. Lineage (NCBI taxonomy): Eukaryota > Metazoa > Chordata > Mammalia > Chiroptera > Hipposideridae > Hipposideros > Hipposideros armiger. The sequence continues at coordinate 1,794,147 of NW_017731609.1, read as the reverse complement.
TTCCTACATGATAACCCTTATTCTAGATTACAGCATCATTTGCATCAAGGTATTAACTGATTTTTGGAGTGGGAGAAAAAGGCCAAATGTCTGAAAATATTGTTTTAATTTATGTCTACATTGGACAGATTTACTAATGCTCAGTTTCTGGTGAAGGAGTGTGATATTGTGTCAGAATCATTCAGATCACTCTAAATTCATGTGATGTCTAACTTGTGAAATAATAATATATAAGTCCCCATTATCAGAGAGAAACAAAGGGAAGCACAAAATGTGATTGTGAACCACAGACTGTAGTTAATTTATTTTCTAAGTTCAAAGAAACAATGCTCCTAACTTATGTGTTCAAATCCCATGATTTTTTTTTTCCAGAAAAAGAAAAGATGCCCAAAGTGGCCAAATATGGGACAGAGAATAAATATGGTTTTTTTTGTTTGGTTGTGAACTTAGTCTCTTTGTTGTGACTCAGATAATACTGTTTGCATTTATTCTATCATTTAGCTTAGAAAAAAGACCTGAGACTTCACCCAGGATATACCTTTTGCAGGCCTGGCACATTTACAATGTCAGCTTACTATCACTTCACATCAATTTTGGGTTTTGTATAAAATATACAGAACACAGAATTTATCTCACTTATGCATTTCCAACCTTTTGAAACTTGTGTAACATTTGGTACATGCTGAATCATTAGTGTAAACAGCAACTGGAATAGTTCATAATGTAAGGGTGGTATCATTTTATATAAATAAGATGAGCTATTTCTTCAGCTAAAGATTGACAGAAGTATGATAGTCTCAAATAAAGAAAGAATGCACAGGTTGGCAGAATGAAATATTTGTAATACAGGTGATTCTGCTTTGGGGAATTGTAATAGGATAGTGTGGTGAGTGTATGTGTCTGTGTGTATGTGTGTATACATGTGTTTTTTTTAATTCTGGCTTGAAAAGCAAGATATACTAGTTAGACTGGTTCCCATATGTCATGGATTTGGTGTTTATACAACATATAACTTTACCAAAATTATCTTAATAGTTACTTTGGAATAATAGGATTGGGGGTTGTATTTTGTCTTCCATTGCAATTTCTATTATAGTAGATAGATAAAACTTTTTATTTTCCAACAATTTGTTCCTTTGTATTTTATTGAGTTATAATTGAAAGGACAATAAACAACACATATTTAAAGTTTACAGTCTCAGCAGTTTTGCCATATGCACACACCCTTAACATTACCATCACAATTCAGGCAGTAAACATTCCTGTCGCTGCACCAATTTCATCCCCGTCTCTCCTTCCCCACTAACCCTAGGAAACACTGATTTGCTTCCCATCATGACAAATTAGTTTGTATGTTCTAAAATATGATATACATGGAATCATAGAGTAGATATATTTTTTGGCTTGTTTCTTTCTCTTAACATGATATTGAGAGTCATCTGTGTTGTTGAATACAGTCACGGGCTGCTTAACAATGGAGGATATGTTCTGAGAAACACATCATTAGGCAATTTTGTCATTGTGAGAACATCATAGCATGCACTTACAAGCTAGATGGTACAGCCTACGGTAATTGTACGTGTTATACTTTATGTGGCTGGCAGCATGGTAGGTGTGTTTACACCAACATCCGCACAAACATGTGAGTAATGTGTTGTGCAATGACATTATGATGGCTACCAGATGATAGGAAGTTTTCAGCTACATTGTATTCATTTTGGTCAGTAACGTGGTTCATTACTAACCAAAATGCTATTATGCTGTGCATTACTGTGTATTAGTAATGCCTTCTTTTTATTGCTGACTAGTATTCCATTGCATGAATATACCATAATTTGGGGTTGTTTCTGATTTTTGGTGATTGTAAATAAAGCTGCTGTTGACATTCACATAAAAGACTATATGTGGACACATTTTTTGTTTGTTTGTTTGTCATGGATTAATGGCTATGACTGGAATGGCTAAATCATATGGCAATGTATGTAGTTTAGCATTTTAAGAAATGACTGAACTGTTTTCCAAAGTATTTGTCCAATTTAATGTTCCCACCAGCACTGTATGAGATTTCTAGTTCCTCCACATCCTTGCCAACATTTGGTATGGTCAATTTTTAAAATTTTAGCCAATCTAATGCATGTTTCGTGGTATCTCACCATGGTTTGGTTTGCATTTTCCTGATGACCAATAATATCAAACCTCTTTTCATAAGTGCTTATTGATCGTTTGTATATCTGTGTGTGTGTGTGTGTGTGTGTGTGTGTGTGTAGTGTTCATTCAAATATTTCCCATTTTAAAAAATGAGTTGTCTTCTTGAGTTGTAAGAGTTCTTTATATATTCTGGACAAAGTCCTTGTCAGTTACCTGTATTGTCCATATTTTTTCTCAGGCTGTGACTTGCTTTTATTTTTCTTAATTGTACTCTTCAAAGAGCAAAAGTCTCATATTTTGATGATGTTCAACTCCTCCTTTTTATCTTTAGTTTTCATTCTTTTTTTTTAATCTTTGCTTATCACAAAGTGACAAAGATTTTCTCCTATATTTTTTTTCTAAAAACTTTTATAGTTTTTGGCTTTACTTTTAGGTAGTTGGGCTATTTCAAGTTAACTTTTATGTGTGTTGTAGGGTAAGAATCTATTTTTATTTATTTTTTCCTATGTGTATATCCAGTTGATCTAGTACCACTGTTGAAAAAACCTCTATATCCATATTGAATTGCTTTGGAACCTGTTAAAAATGAGTTCATTATATACATTCATCATTTTTTCATTTGTTTTTGCTCCTTTTTTTACCTTTTTTAGCAGAGTCCCTGAGTTCGAACACTGCATTTTAAATGTCTCATATTTTTACATACAAATATTTAAATGATAAAAATTTGCCTTAATATGTGCTGTCTTCCAACAATGTTACCATTCATGTTATCATGCTCAGTGTTATCATGAGCATGATATCATCATGCTCTTGTGTCATCAGGGCACAATCTGAGGTGAATGTCCCATCAGTGGCAGAAATCAAAGGACAGGAAAGTCACAATCAACATCAAGATAGTGATTATTGGTAATATTTATTGAGACACTTCTTTCACACTCAGTGGGGAGAACAGTCTGTTTTTGAACTTCTTCTACATCTGAAGGAAGTTTGGAACATTTCTCAGTAACACTTTATAATTAAGAAAAAAATAAAACTTTCAAGACTGGAAAGAAAATCATAATTCATTTAAATGTGTGGTTTTCAATGAGAAAAAGGGCTGATTTTGCCTCCCAGAGAGGCAATGTTAGAGACATTTTTGGTTGTCACCACAGGCATCTAGTCTGTAGAAGCCAGGGATGTTGCAAAATACCCTACAATGCATAAAACAACCCCCTTCTTTCTCCCCCCCACTTCAAAGAAATATGTGGCCCCAAATTTTAATAGTGCTGCTGTTGAGAAACCCTGATCTGAGCATTCTAGTACTTAGATACAAATCTGGTCCAGAAAGTATTCCTATCTCCACTGTTTCTAACCCCTAACTCATTAGACATGAGATGGCTTCATGATTTCTTTTGAACTCAGTGGCAGTTGTTCATGAAAAAATGTTTGTCATTATTTTCACCTGTGACCCTCTGGGGATCATATTTTTAATTTTTCAGCTGTGCTGTTGTGTAAAGAGGAGTAGATTTGAATTAAAAGACATGGACTCCGTTTATGCCTCCATCATCAGTTCCAAGATGTGCATGATTTAAAATAAGATCTACATTGCATTCAGATTGGCTCTGTCACATACTGGCTTGTGTGTCCTTGAGAAAGCCTCTTAAGTTTGTTGAGCTTCAAATGGAAGGAATTTAAAATTTTTAAATACTTTAGTTATTGAAAGACAATTTAAAGTTGAGCTTTAAAATGGGAATAATCTCATGGGCTATTGTGAGGGCTAAATGAGACAAGTCACTACCCATAATACTTTTATAGTAATGATATTTATTACTAACACTTAAACATGTTCATGTACGACACATGTTTGTCACTAGACTTCAATCTTATAAACTTTTAGGTTCTTTCTGTAATGCTGAAGGACACCAGTTTGAATCAATAAGTTATTCTTAAGATGTTTCTTAAGTTGGAAAAAAACCTAATGTATTATTCATTAGAATAAAAACTTAGGGCTTTCATAACTTGGGATTCTTTTTATTTATGTATTTTCAAGATCACTATTATAAGTTAGTGATGAAATAATTCTTAGAAACAGACAAAAAACAATTGTAATGCTTGGCAACTCGGTAGACACTTTTAATTAATTTATTTGTTCTGAAAAACATTACTGCACTTGGGAGCTGTCAATTCACCCTTAGGGAACCTAATAAAAATTTTGATTCCGGACTTGAGGTTGGCAGTGCTCCTTTGGTTCCATCTCTTTTTTGACACTGCTCATCTCCCTCCAGTCAGCTAATTCAAGGACTGTGATACTTCAAACTAGTGGATTTAACTAGCAACACTCAAATAACATTTTTGAAAATATTCACTGCATGTGGTAATAGGAGCAGGAGGAACTCAGATTACGAGCATGATCTGCTGCAATGGGTACATTTTTATGAAGATATGATCTATGTCATTACCAACACACTAAATGTTTGTTTCTAAGGTGTAGTTGTCTGGGGATACAAAGAAAGCTGACCTCAGTTAGCACTATAGTGGGGTCATACCCACACAGTGGCCTAAGTCCCAAGTGCGGCGGTTTGGTATGGAGGCAGAGGCTGGAGACTTGAGAGATCGCAGAGATTGTTCTGGTCCTGTCAGGTCTCCACTGTATCCTTGACCTGTCTGCTCCTCTTCCAGGTGAGGCCACTTCCCTTAGTGGTCTCCCACTGTTCACACTGCAGGTGTGAAGGCTTGGCAGTGAAGAAGGTTAGAATTCTCCCACGTGGGCATAATGAACATCCCAGGAGTTTCTGTCTGTTGACCTTACACCTTCCTTTTAGGTCACCTCTGAATTTTGTTGTTGTCCTTTTCTTCATCTCAGTCAGTCAGTCAGTCCACTTCTTAGTAAGACATAGCAGAGTTTTAAAAGAGGAAATAAAGACTTTTATTATAGTTTACTTAAATTACCTCCTAC
>NW_017731609.1:1772772-1788794 GCF_001890085.2 Hipposideros armiger | reverse complement strand
GAGAGAGAGAGAGAGAGAGAGAGAGAGAGAGAGAGAGAGAGAGAGAGATGACATATGTGTTTGTGTATGTAAATGTGTAAAAACAAGTCAGAGTATAAGAGGCCACCCTGATGATGGAAATGACACTGGATTTGGAATAAAAACATTTAGGTGTGTGCTAGGACTTAGTTTTACTGTTTTTAACTGTGTAAACTTGAAAGTATCTTTGGGCTTTTATTTCTGTGATGAAAATTGAAGCATAGTCAACTCATATTTACTGAATATCTTCTATGTGCCAAACATACAATGAGGTAACAGCAATGATGTTTTTCTACTGGCAGCACTGAATTGTTAAAACAATAAATGCAATGTGATACGTTAGCAAGATTTGTAATCTCTGTGAAGTTCTCTAACTGACATAATTGCATGGCAAGTACGAATAGTGATGCAAATCATGGGCTGCAGTATTGAAAGGCACAAACACAGATACAGGTACATACTATGTGCTGTAGGAATTTGACTGAGCTAATGAGGTAAGTTTTGCTGGAGGAGTGGAAGATGATCTAGATCACGGAGGGTGGCTAGACCACACATAAGCAGAAACTTGGGCGGAGAGAATAACATCGAAAAAGAAACTGGTCCCTCTGATTCTCTTTGGCAAGTGGAATTCATATTCTCTGGAAACCCAATTGTTTATTGATTCTCCGGGGACTGCTTCTTGCTGTAACACGAGCAGAGATTTCATTATGGTTGAAGTGTTCATTTTGTTTCGTAGGTTGGCTGTCCATGTTTCCCTCAGTGATACCCTGGTCTTTGTAGTGGCTGCTTCACTGGGCCGTGGAGGGGAGCTTTGTGCCTCCTGAACACTTCCTGGCTTGGCTGTTAGCCTTTGATTTTTTTTTTCTTCAGCCATTCCCTAGACCTGTAATACATCCCTGCCACTTGTCTACAGAAAGTTTGAAAGTAGTGAAGTTGATCTAAACAGTTTCATGAACAAACTGAACAGTAAGTACAGTTTCAAAGCTGCAGCAGCTGTTTGTGTCTTTGCCTTGCAATCTTGTGTCTTAACTGGAATCCTTTATGTCAGAACATAATCTACTTAAAAAGTTTCCATTTGTGTCACGAATAATAAACTTGATGACTCTTTACAACATCCAAACAGCCCCTTTCAGCTGCCTCTTCAGACGATAGTCTTTTTTACCCAATGGAGAACCCAGAAAAGTAATCCCTTTAGGCTTCTCATGAAATACTCATTCTTGGGTATGACGGCTAAAAATGTAATCGGCACGTTGTGTTCCACAATATTCACAGCATATAGTATTATTAAATCTCAAATGTGATACTAAGGTATATTCTATAATTTAGATTTAAAAATGTGTTTACACTGTATATGAAATTGGTTATAAAATGCGCACACACACACACACACACATACACTCTCTCTCTCTCTCTCTCTCTCTCTCTCTCTCTAAAAGAGTATAGAGAGTTCTCTAAGAAAGTCTGTGCCCGATGGTTTCATGTGTAATGGCTCTGTCACATATATCCTGACACCAGATCAACAGTTCACCATTTTTTCCACCTCAACTTTCTTCTTCATCTTTCTCTTCCATGTTGTCTGGCTACATGAATGTCATATCTCCCTCTAATCCTCGTTAACATCTTCAAGCACCCATTCAGATTTGCCCAGACTTCACCAAGGATCTGCTCCCTTTTCTTTTCTGCACTGGCTAGATTTCAGGCAGTCCTGTCCCATTACCCATTCAAAAGTGAAAGCAGATCCAAAAGAACCATGGACCATGCTAACATCGTGCAAAGGCCGGTCCTTCCCAGCCCCCTCCGATACATACATTTAGAGACAATACAGGTGCCATCAGCACGAAGTGAGCAATGCTGCCTTCACTAACCTGTTGAGCTGAGAACAAACAGGACGGCCATTTGGTCTCATTCCTCAGCAGCCCATGCCCCCAAATACTTCCTTGTGGACTAGGGTCAACTGCTGAACTTGAAGAAATAGATACATATATCTCTTAGTTTCTAGCTTTGGACTAATTTTGCCTCTGAAAGAAACAATAAAACTCCAAAAGGAACAGTCTGGTTGTTGCAATAAAAAGTTTCATGAATAGTTTAGCAGTAAATAGAGCCAAAGTGAGTATTAGAAAACAGGAGGATAAATATGAACAAATAAACCAAGATATAGCCCATAGAACTAGGAGACTGATGATATAAAATTGAGACTAAGAGACACAGAGGATAGAATGAGAAAGTGTGGTATTTTAAATTTGAGTTCCAGAAGGAGACAACACAGAGAAGGAAGAGAGGCAATACTTAGAGAGGTAGTGGCTGAGATGTTTTCAGAGCTGATTACAGGGTTGAATCATCAGAGACTGGAAACACAAATTATTCCAAGCAAGAGAAATAAAAAGAAATCTACACTTACATACATTGTAGTGGGCCTGAGGAGCACCAACCATAGAGAGGATCTTAAAATGGTTCAGGGAGAAAAAAGAAGAACAACAATCAGAATGACAGCCACCATGGATGCCATGTTGAGTTATTGTAGTTGTCAATCGTAAACTGTTTAGCAAGCAAAAGTGTATTTCAAGAGCCAAAAACAAATACATTTTCAGATAAAAAGAGTTTACCACTATATGGCTCTAACTAAAAGAACTTTTAAAAGCTATACTTTAGGAAAAGTAAAAATGACTGCAGAAAAGATGTCTGAGCTACAATAAGAGATATGAGCAAAGATATTGATAAATATGTAGATAAATATAATCATGTAATCATTGACAGTATAAAATAATACTAAGAGTGTCTATTTTGTGTGGCAAAACAACAAGACAGAACTAAAATGATGAATGACCATATCTTATTAGTTTGGGGGAGTGTGACAAGAGTTTAAAGTGTTCTGTGGTTGCTGCACTCTTTCATTGCAGAGTTAAGATGATGATTAACCTGCAGCTTTGATATATAGGTATGCCAAAATTCCAAGGGCAGAATAGAAAATATTTCAGTTAAAGCAGTAGAGAAAATGTGAAATTAAAAAGTCAAGGTAAGATAGGAAAACAAGAAGCATAGACATAGCAGGACAACTAGGAAGCACAGAACAACATGATATAAATGAATCAAGATATACCACACAGTAAATATAATGGACTAATTTCATCAGAAACCAGGCAGATTGTCAGAGAAGCAAAAAATAAGATGTAGTTCTATGCTGTTTCCAAGAGACAAACCTAAACCACATGGAACTTCCACACATGCGCACTGAAAGGCAAGTAAAAAGTGTTCCTGGAAGCCTTGTTTCTTGTAGAAACAAACAAACAAGGAGATTGGACACAACCCAAATCAAGTGCCCTTCAATAGGAAAAAGTTTAAATACATTGTGGCATATCAACTAATTGGCACAATGTAATCAAAGAAAATAAATAAATATCAACCACACTGATCAATATGAAACATTCGCAATAAAATGTTGGACATTTAGCATGTTTACAAATTTCAAACATCTAAAATACAGCATGTACTTAATGTGTATGTAATAAAACCCACTAAAACTGTGTAATTCATATCTAGAAAATTCAGTGCAGTGATTTCTCTCTGTGTTAGAGGGAACTACCAGAGCTAGTTTTAAGGACTCATGACTTGTGCAGTGGCACAGTCCCCATGTTTAGAGACAACCTACGCTCAGTTTAATGGTCTGCTGTCATCATCTTGAAATTTTGATCATTTTGAAAAAGGGACTTGAATTTTCACTTTGCACTGGGCCCCTCAAATTGTGTAGCCAGTTCTGGGGGTTATAAGTATGCAGAGATACAGAGGGGCACTTAATTGTACTGGTGATGTTCTTCATTAATCTGGGTGACTACTGCCTGACATTTGTTTTATATACTTTATGTGTAGTGTGATACACATTTGTGTGAGTGAATCATTTCATTTTACACATTAATCTTAAAACGTTACCACCAGAGCCATTGTTTATCATAGCCATCAGGAATACTCAGGCACAAGTCACATAATCACTGCCTAGGTGGAACTCAACATTCTATTTATTTGGTTGTGATGTGGAAATTGGTCTGAGTTGTTGAGTAATTATACTTAAGCATATGCTTTCGACTCTATAAAACCTGGGTGAGTAATATCAATTGGAGGAAAAAGAAGAGCCCTCTGTATTTCTTTACACAGTTGGATATCCAGCTGCTCTTGTTTTCATATTGCAAGTGCATTTCCTTTGCAAACTTGTTAGCTCCTGCATTATTTGGAGACTCTGCTTTCTGAAAGCAGGCAGCACTTAAAAACTACAGGGCAGAACCTATCTGATTTTGTGGCTGTCCCCGGCAGCTGGTGCACCCAGAGTCCTCAGAGGAAGTGAGCTGCCCTCTAGCCACTGTGGATCTTGTACGAACACAGCACATCTGCTCCAGTCTGTGGCTCACTGTGCTGGTGCGGTTGGAGAGGCCAACACGCCATCCATGTGCAGTTTGGCAGCTTCAGAATTCACACATAGAGACAGCTGGTGAAATAGTTTGCTAAGCAGTGCAACACCTTTTCACCCAGCCACCTGGATGGTTTGGAAAGGCACAATGTGACTATCCTTTAATACATAGCTTGGTAGCCAGCATTGGCCAAAACTCCTTGGGAGTTTACAAAGGCAGTACAACATGTTCAGTTTTTTGGTACAGCTCCCAAAGAACTCCTGGTTGTTTCAGCTTAATTGTATCCTTTAAGCACCTCTTTACTCTGACCTTCAATCCCCTTTTACTATCCTATTACTATGCTCCTGTTCTCTCAAGTGCACTGAAGTACAGGGACTGACATTATGCATTCATTCCTTCAGTTACTCAATAAACGTTTATAGAGCATCTTAAATCTTGACTCTCACTTACAGATCTTCAAGTCTTGGTGCACTTTGCCTCATCCTTTCTACTTTTTGCCCTTTTTTCTTTTCTAATGGCTCTGACTCATGTGGTTTAAGGATCTACTCTCCCTGCATTTATTCTTTGTGGCAATGTTTTGCAAACTCTGGTCCCTTCACTTTAGCAATCCAGCCATGACCTTTCCTGTTTTGCAGTGGATCATGTAATCTGCTGTGCTCTTAGAGGTCCCTTGATGAATTCTGGCATGGTAGAAATTAAAATGAAATACAAATATTGAAAAGCACAATTTATATAAAAAGCAAGCTTCACCTCCTGTACCTGTTGCTCTCAATGACAGTGATCTGCCTAGTAAAGAGCAAAGGGATGATATCTATTCAAAAGTATTGGACACTTTTTGCTAAATGTACAAGTTGCATTGCAAAAAGTCTCAAAGTTGGGTCAGTTAACTAGAACCATTATCTTACCCTTGAGTCAAATTTGGTGAGGCTAGATAATCTTAGTGGCAGAAGTCTTGCCCTGAATTAAACCAATGATTAGCTGAGCACTTATTAAGTGCAAGGCATTAGGGCACATACAAGGAAGCACAAGATATACTTACCTCTGTTGAAGAGCTGAAATTGCATTGTAGAGGCCTATACATATGAAAGGGAATTAATAACACAAAGTAAAGTGACCAGTGAGTCGTTCAGGTGATAAGTGCAGACAGAAAGCCAAAAAAAAAAGAGAATGATTATTGATGGCAGAGATCCTTAGAAATATAAGGGCAAAGGGCATTTTCCCATATTTAATTAGACTCTTTCTGGAGTCAAGTATACTTATTACTTCTGCAGACAATTAACTCCATAGAGAGAAAACACTTGGATTACCCTATTCATTACTTCTTCACTGTTTGAGGCAGATTTATTTTGAATTATTATTCCATGTTTTCCTCTTTTTGTATCTTTTAAATTGAGTGCACATTTGCCCAGTTTAATTGCTTATTTGTTTCACTGGAGGATTATGTCAATGAAATTTCTTTTTCTAGGAACTGAGACCTTTTTTGGGGTTATGTGCTCTTTTTCTTATTGTTAATAATGAATTTGATTCATTGTAAGCTAATTATACCTACCGTAGGAAAAAGGAGTTATTGAAGGTGATGGCATATTATGACAAGGCCACATAACTTAGAAACAGATGGGTCTGAGTTTGAATCCAACCTTTACTACTAACCTGCTATGTGACTTTATTCAATTTATTTACTTTCTTAGCCTCAGTTTCTTTATCTGATAAATGAGGATATGTTTTATTTAATATTTATTTTTTTAAGGTTTAATTTATAGGATTACATAAAATACTGTTTCTGTTTGTTTCGTAGAAGATGTCATATATATATATATTTGTCATTATTATTATTATTATTATTAGTATCCTCTTTTAATTATCCCAATTCATTTCATATATGTAAGGAGGCAAAAAAGGAGCCTGTAATTTAGGAAATATTTTAAGGTGACTGGATTAAACTAAAGGCTTTTTAAAGTTACTGCTTTCAAAAATTGTACTGGCTAGAGAACACTGTCTTGTTTTCATGTTGTTTAGATCTTCATAGTACTTCATGGGTGGTCTGCCAGTTGAGTTTCTTGTCTTTTTTTGTTGTTGTTAAGAAGAGTATCTATAATTCTTAAAATGGATATTTTGCCAATTTTCACATGCCTTGTTTTCTCTTCTCAAATCAACATGTCTCCGTATTTATACAATTCAGAGTTCAAACAACATTCATTACACTGCTGTTGCTGTACATAAAGACAATCCAAACTTGTTATGCCCAAATATAAAACACGATCCGACTAAGTGAACAGATGTGTTGCCTGAGCAAAGCCTCACCATGTTGTTCCTATTTATTGTCTGCCTTGTTTGGAGGGTGTGCCTGGTGCTGTGAGGTGGTGGAGAGAGGGTCTTGCCAACTGCACTTACTTAATGAAACATTTTATGCACGTCTTGTTCCTCTGTTCTGTTGCACTGCCCTTGGGTGACAGAATGGTTTTTAAAGAGTTTGGTTAAACTTGTGAAGCCTTTGAAATGACTTTAAAAATGTTTTATAGTTACAAAAATAATTATGTTTATTTCAGAAAATGAAACATGCTTTCTTAATTTTGGAGCTCAGATAATGAGCTTTTAAAATGCAGGATGTTCAGCAAAGTTCCATCCAGCTTTTAAAATTTACACTGTGTTTTTCTAAGTGTTGTGTGTGTGTGTGTGTGTGTGTGTGTGTGTGTCTCCTTTCTGTATCTTTCCCATCTAATAGGAATGAGAAAACACTAGCACTTGTTGATGGAAAGTAGGCCAAGCATCCTCTATCAAACAGAAGTCTCCGTGAAAATGAAATTCAAAAAGTAGGAGCTCTGTTGGTGGGACTTCTCCTTAGACCCTTTCCTCTGTCAGTATTTCTCCGATCAGGGGAAGGCCAATTCAGGCTGCCCATCAGCACTAAGCCCAACGGGTGTTTCAGCTCCATTTCTTAAGGGTTGCTCACTGGTATTTCCAGGATGTGCACTAAGATCCTGAAAGAAAATATTAATTAGATCTACCTGGTTTAGGTAGAGATCTTTATTAATTCTTAATAGTAAAATGATTCCTTGGAAATGATTGAAATTTTAGAAGGGAATGAATTACACATTTTGTATCAGTCCACCCTAGTTTTGTTACTAAAAAAGCAGTTCCTTCCCATTTGATTTTCAGTTATAATATTGCTAGGAATTAAAGCCCCCCCCCTTTTTTTTCCATCTTTCTGATTTTCCATTGGCACATGGCATGTTTCTGTACTTATGACAGAAGACAGATTGCACTAATCAATATTTGTCCATATCCAACTGGTACCACCCTGTGACAGGGTGAGAAGGAAATGGAAAGACCATATACATGGCAATGAACTGCCTGGGTTCAGCTTCTGATTCTGCTACTTGCTCCCTGCGGTGACAGCCCAGCTTCTAATTTATGTTTCCTTACCTGTGCAAATAAGGATGCCAGACAGTGACTTCCTCAAGGGGCTGTGTTTTAGGATGATAGCAAAATTACCAGCTTCATCCTCTCCATGTGCTGGGTCTTGCTTAACTTAAAAAAAATATGATGCAATGGAAGTCCCAGGAGATGATGAGACAGAAAACAAATGGTTTTGAGTGTTTCTTTCTGGGTTTGTAATAAATATAGTTTTATTCACTTTGCCTTCAGTCCTCTGCCAGAGGTGTGATTCTTTTTGTCTTGGGCAGCAAAAGACCCCTGAATGGGCTCACTTGGTGGTGAGGGTGGCCCCCTAGATGTTGGACCGCTGCCCTCAGTCAAGTTCTGTAGTGAGGTCCTGCACTTTGAAGGTTTAGACTTACTGAGAATGAAGCCCAAATGCAGACCCTTGGTGACATCCAATCATAACTCATACATCATTTGAGGCAGGATCAAGGCTGACATCCAAACACAACTTGTTTTCCTGGTGCAGAAAACTGCACGGCAGGGTTTATTTTTCCTTTTAACTTAATTCCTTAATTAAAACATTAAAAAGCAAGCAAGTATAATTTCATAATTTCTAAACAAGGAGGATTTGAGCAAGAGATTCTGCAGGTATTAATGTTTTCTCCAATTTCAGTATAGTTTATCTTTGGGTAATGGGACATGCATATCTTGCTGCACTTTGCTTTCATGGTTCTCACTTATTAGCCTTGTGTATTCTGCATGAGGTTGTCAGAGTTTACATAAAATGTTTTTATTGTTAAATGAGATTATGCATTCCCAGCAGTTAACATGGTGCTTGTCCCTACTAGACTCTATAAATGTAAAAACAGATCCCTGCCCTCACTCTCTCTTCCCACCACCTCAGAGCTGCCATGTAAATACCAATAGTACGGGGTTCTCAAGCTTTCTATCTGCAGTTACTCCAAGTTCAGCCTTTAAGGAATACAGGTTATTCAACTATTATTTTTTATTACAACATTTGTTCATTTTCAATTCGCTATTTCACAAATTGCTGACTGTGCTACAACTGCTACTATGTAACATTCTGTGTATAACACCTGCTTCAAACCACTTTGCACTGTTGTGGAGGGAGAAGTTTTTAAAACCCATTTGGTTTTAGACAAGGAACAAAAATTAGTTAAAAAAATAACATGTAATACTCTCCCCTGTTTCTAAGACTGTGTTACCCATTAGTTGCTTTCCTTCCCCCTGCCCCCAAATGCAGCCTGGCTAAAGGCTTTCTGTTTAATCATTTCATGTTCATGTCTATGGGAGATTATATTAATTATGTAGGTCACCACTTTTGTCACTATGAAGGCTGAACAGATACAGGATTTGGTAAAGGCTCTCCAAGACAGCCTCATTTCTGGTCCTCCTCGCACCCCTAAGCAAATGCCAGTTTGTAATGAGAATTTCTTTGGATGCCAGACTTTCCCCTTAGAGTAAGGAAAGCTTGCAAGTCAACTACAAAGCTGGTTGATGTGACATGATTTAGAAGAGCACTTTGAGTTTATACAATGCTGTGCTTAAAATGAAAGAATGGCTCTTAGCCTCCTATTTAGATTTTTTCCTTTTTCTTTTATTGTGGTGCCTGGTCTTCTCAGTTCCTGACAGCCTGGTCACCCTAAATGTGGATTAGAACCACACTTAGCTATCCCTGAGAGTCACGCACTGCCATCTTTGTACTTATTGAATTCCCCAGCGCCTCCTCTGGCTGTTCAAGGTAGACCCCATTTCACTGGGAATGAGAAGGCACCACTGGGAGGCTTGGCAGGGAGGTGACCTTAAAGCTCGCCTTTTTTTTTAATGGGTTGCTAGTCTGTGTGAAGACCAGCTTACTTAGAGAAAAAAGAACTGATTCTAGCTTCACCCCTGCTACTAGAAAGTCAGCCATTAATCAGAACAATAGCATACCTGTATAAAGCAGTACTTTGAAAAGCAAATGATCAATTAAATGAATAGGCACAAAATTGCAAAATTCTTCAGATCAGATTAAACAGCATGTCTATGTTGAAACAAGCACAAAGACTGTCCTAAGTTCCCAGATCTGATAATCTTATTGATGAGTATAGGTTAGAAAAGCTGAAAAATATATAATTGACTCTTTTGTGAAAACAGAAAGAAAATAGAATCATTCTGATTTTTTTTTTGTTCTTGAAAACCTAGAGTGAAAGGCTTAATCGTCTGCCTTTGCTTGAAAACATTATGTACACATATCAAATGTTTTAAGAAGGTGTGTACCAACTGAATGCACTTGCAGAACTCGTCTCTCCACATGGGTACTTACTCTAACTCAAGCATGGGACAACACACAATGTGATATATAGATGATGTATTACAGAATTGTAGACCTGAAACCTATGTAACTTTACTAACAATTGTCACCCCAATAAACTTTAATAATAATAATAAAGATATATTAAAGGTGTTTTGAGGTTGCAGGGAGCACTCAGAAAAGGAGACAGGACCAAAATTGAACTCATACTCTGGGTTAAGAGAATGGGGCTAGGGACACATATGGGTTAAAAACAACTCAAGAAGAGCAGTGTGGAAATTGAGGCGCAGAGTATGAGGGCTAGCAATGTCATGAAGATTGTGTGGACAGTCAGCACTGGAAAATTCATCCCTTCATCCACAAACCTTTTGTAAGTATCCATTGTGTTCTAGTGTCATAGTGTAATTCTAGGTCTAGGAAAGACGTCTCAATGGTTTACAGTCTTGAAGGGAAAGAAAAACATTTGAACAAGTAAGGGATATTAAGCCATGCAGTGTCATGATGGATGGAGGAGGATGGCCCAATGGGGCACTGGGAGGAAATAAGCATTAATAGAGAGCAAAAAAGACTTCACAGAGAATGCAAAGGGAAATCTAACGGGACGTAGCCTTTAGGAAATCAGGCAAGAGGTTTGGATATAAAAGCTCTACTTATGATCCACTAATCTTAGATTAAGCAGGTAAGGCAAAAGAGGTTCCAAGTGTTCCTGAGTCATGTCTCTCTAATGTTCCCTGAGAAGCACTGTGGACAGGAATTCAGAAGTCAGCCAACAATATTGGAAGAAGGAAGTAGTTGATAACCTGGGGAATTTGTTCATGGGCAAATTAAATTTCAGAAACTGAGATTGGCCAAAGAAAAAGGTTCCATGTGGGAGACTACCTGCGGGCTATAATATTTAAAACAGTGATTCTCAGCCCCAATTGTATATTAGAATCACCTGGGGACCTTTTATGAGACTATTTTCACAATTGGATGTTTCTCCTAGAGATGCAGGGGAGGAGCACAGGCCTATTATAAAGGTTCTCCCAGTGTTTTCAACATGCAATCAGGTAGGATCACTGATTTAGTGTAGTTGGTCGGAAATACACAAAGGGGAGCAAGGAAGATCTCCAAACATACAGACTGGGTCAGTGGCTTTCAAATTCAAGCATGCATTTGTATCACCTGGATATTAAAACAGATTGTGGCACCCCATCTTCAGAACTTCTGATTCATTAGGTCTGGGGTGAGGTCTAAGAATTTGAGTTTCTCACGTATTTCCAGGTGATACTGACATTGCTGGTCCACATTTTAAGTACCACTAGACAAGGCCAACTGTGAAGGAGGAAAGAGGATTAGCAATTTGGGGTACTACAGGCATGGTAGCCTCATTAGCTAAGCCCTAGATCTGAGTGACATTGTGACTGCTTGGAGAATAAAAGGTGTGATCAGGGCCATGTACGATCTAGAACAGGATTCGGCAAACTTTTGAGACGGAAGAGCCGCCAGGGGTCAGCAAACTGCAGCTCGCGAACCACATGCGGCTCTTTGGGTACGTACATGTGGCTCTGAAGTAAAATTAAAAATAAAAACTATCATAGTTTCATTTATAAAATTTTTAAAGGATATTATTCACATAATGGTGCTTATGTAAAAATATATTTATGGCTCTTGAATAATCTTTAAATTGTAGTGAGAGACAGGGTTGGCTCTTCCAGGGGTCGGCAAACTTTTGAGACGGAATGTATGCAAACAGCCGCATGTGGCTCACGAGCCGCAGTTTGCTGACCCCTGATCTAGAATCTTGATATTTCACTGGAGCCCTCAGACCACCCACACAGACATCACCTGGGTGCTTGTGAGAAAACTTGAATCTCAGGCCCCACCCCAGAGCCAGAATCTCTATTTTAACAAGATCTCTACATAATTTTCATGCATTGAAAAGTTGAGTAATCGTACCAATGGTTCTTAGCCTTGGCTTCATGTTATACTTCAATGGGGAATCCCACATCAGAACAATGAAATCAGAACCATCAAGAGTGGAACCTACTATTAGTATTATATTAGTCTTTTTAAAGTTTCATGGATGAAATTTAATTTTAGATCAGTGGGTATCAAAGTTAGTTTCACACTAACTTTGATACCCACTGATCTAGAATTTAATTTGAAACAGTGTAGTCAAGTTTGTTGCTGTACTTCCTGCCTTGTCTTGAATTGCCATGACTCAGGAAATAGAAAGGTATCAAAGTTACACATAGCAGGCATCAGTATATCCAGCCGGGAAGTGAACAGGACAGCAGAAGCAGGAAAGATGACATGGAATGACAGAACCATGTAGGTCTCACTCGCTTCATTAGAAGATGTGCATTGTCAGCCTGAAGACACAAAACCAGTCATTTGACATTCCATCATGTTTCCCAATGTCTCTTCCATGATAATGTCTCCTCCCTATTTCCTGTGGGTTGAATTTGACTCTTTACTTGCACCCTCATGTTTCAGATGTTCCCAACACATAAAGCTATCATAGCACCTACTAACATGTTAAGCTTTATCTCACTTGTTCATGTGTTTTTCTTCACTGAGTGTATCATAAGCCCTTTTTGTACAGGGGAAAGGCTTGTTTCTGGCATTAGCTCATGGAACTTAACAGATGCCTGCAAGCTTTGTTGAATGGCTGGATACTTAACGTAGAAGTAAAGAGGGAATTATTGCTTTGTGGAAAATATACTGTGAGGTTCAAAACTATGGTGGAAGTCTATACATAAAATATATACATATATGTATATCTAGAGATAAAGCATATAAGGCAAGCTATTAACAGTTGTTGCATCTAGGCGAAGGGAATAAGTTGTTTATTGCATTATTCTTTCAGCTATTCTCTAACTTTAAATATTTAAATTTAAAAATTGTGAAAGAAGGCCGGCCAAGTGGCTCAGTTGGTTAAGAGCTCGCTCAAGAGTTTGAGCTTTGAGCAACAGTGGTTCGAGTCCAGCCCAAGTTGAGCAGCCGCTGAGCTGCCAACAGGTAGCAGGATGGCTCAGCTAAAAAAAAAAAAAAAGAAAAATTGTGAAAGATATGTTTGGAATAGTCCTTGAATTATTTCTCTAAATTGAGAGCTATCTCTTTAAATAAGTGTTAAAATAAGGACATGCACATTTCTATTTATAAATTTTGCAAAATATAACTTCCTTTCCTTACTTTGATATACATTGATTTCTGAAGAGACTTAGAATTGCTTTTATATTGACCAAGACTATTTGAAACCTAAAGAAATAACTTATAGATTAAAATCTCTTTTATTATAAAAGAAGTGTTGCTGGTTTGGTAGAATTATTCCAAGTGCCTGCTTATGCATATTTACTTATCTAAATCTGAATTTCCACATTAACATTATTTTAAAAAAGCCATACATAATTTTGAAAATTCATTTTGTTTTCCTTAAATTTCCCTTTGGTTACTTATAGTGCTTAGGTGTGAAATGACAATTTAGATGATAATTGATGGTATTAATTTATCTTTCTGTCATGTGGAGCCTATTCATCACCAGACTGATAGTAGTTTATATAGAATTTCTCCTTTTAAACCTACAAAATGGCTTCTAAAATAATAGTATTTTATGTTTTTATTCTTTGTAAATAGCTAGAATATTTGTATCTATGGAATCTTAATTAGGGACCTTACTAAGTATATTACAATAGAGGAATTTTTGTTATTATTCTATCTCTATGAAATAGGAAATGGGATCTATCTCATCCCCCCCCCTTGAAATAAGTGAATAATCAATGCATTTGAACTTTCCATTTAGATTATTGGTGGCAGCGTATTTTCAAGTATTCCATTGCTTAAAATACAATGCCATATTTGTTGTTAAGACCCCTTGACAGAATTGATGGAAATCCTTGCATTATAAAGTTGTAATCCACTGAGTCAGTGATGTCCTTTTGGAGAAGGAAAGGAGAAGGTGAGTAGCAGAGATCTCTCTGTAGAATTATGTGGCCAATCTCTCATTTTCTTTAAGTATAGAGGTTGGGATTTTACCCCATATTTTCTAGGTTTTTTTCCCCAAGTGGTTCCTAATTAGGGAAGACATATTATCTCTCAAAAAGCATCTGGACAATCAAAGGAAGCTCCTTCAGGTAGCTTATTGTAATAGTTGTTGATGGCTTATTTTAATACTTCTGTTCTTCCTCACTCTCAAAACAGCTCTTCCTTATTTTATTATTTTCTCTATAATTTTTTTCTCTCTCATGGAGAACACCTAGCCAACTTTTTCTCATATTAACTTTTATTAACTTCAAAATGGTTCATTTAGTATTTATTGAGCACTTATTATATGTCAGGTACTGTTCTTGATACATTAGACAACAAAAATCCCTGATGCTTACATATTAATGAGGGGAAGACAGATTAGATATACAATAAGCATGGTTAAAAGTAAATTGTCTGGCATGGTAGAAAGTGATAAATGCTATGGGAAAAAAAGGAGCAACGTGAAGGATATTATTAGTGTGTGCATGTGTATGTGTGTTAGGAAGTGTTGAAGTGTAGCTTGCAATTTTTAAGTAGATTGGTCAGGTGGGTCTCATTGAGGTAGTGACATTGGAGCAAAAACCCTGAGATAGGAGTTGAGACACTCCTGACCTGTTCTCAGAACATCAGAAAGGGCAGTGTGAGATGAAAGAGAGAGATAGGAGATGAGTCTTTTTTAAATTTTTTTATCCTTGAATGAAATATGAGACCATTGGATAGCTTAAAAGGATGGCTGTAACTCCTGATTTGAGAGTAGCTTGGGGGCGGGGTCAAGAGAGAAGCAGGGAAATCAGNCTCATATTAACTTTTATTAACTTCAAAATGGTTCATTTAGTATTTATTGAGCACTTATTATATGTCAGGTACTGTTCTTGATACATTAGACAACAAAAATCCCTGACGCTTACATATTAATGAGGGGAAGACAGATTAGATATACAATAAGCATGGTTAAAAGTAAATTGTCTGGCATGGTAGAAAGAGATAAATGCTATGGGAAAAAAAGGAGCAACGTGAAGGATATTATTAGTGTGTGCATGTGTATGTGTGTTAGGAAGTGTTGAAGTGTAGCTTGCAATTTTTAAGTAGATTGGTCAGGTGGGTCTCATTGAGGTAGTGACATTGGAGCAAAAACCCTGAGATAGGAGTTGAGACACTCCTGACCTGTTCTCAGAACATCAGAAAGGGCAGTGTGAGATGAAAGAGAGAGATAGGAGATGAGTCTTTTTTTAATTTTTTTATCCTTGAATGAAATATGAGACCATTGGATAGCTTAAAAGGATGTCTGTAACTCCTGATTTGAGAGTAGCTTGGGGGCGGGGTCAAGAGAGAAGCAGGGAAATCAGTTAGTTTATTATTCCAGGGGGAAGATGATAGTGGGTTGGACCAGAGTATTAACAGTAGAGGAGCTGAGAAATTGTGGGACTGCAGATGATATTTTGAAGATAGAGCCAACAGGATTTCCTGATGAATATAATGCGGGGTCTAAGTGCAAGAGAAAAGACAAGAAAATTTCTAGGTTGTTAAAATGTTCCTTTAGCTTTTCTTCTACAAGCCTGATTTACCTCAACAGATTCTTCTTATGCTTGTAGAAAAAGTTTCCATATCTTTAATACTTCCTACGGCTGTTTTCTGAAAATTTTCTTTCTTCTTTTTTTTTCTTTTTACATTCTATTAAAATATTCATAATAAGTGTGGGAAAACAATTCCCATTAAGGTCTTACACAAGGGTAATCAAAAGAAAGCTGGTTTCAATTTATGAAAATTTGGAAAGTGATAAACACCATGTTCTCTGACAGGTAACTGAGGAGAAGAAAAGGGGGTAGATTTTGTTGGAAACTTCAGTTTTCATGGAAATATCTCTGTATCACTGAGCACCATTAGACACTCTCTCAGGTAGCACT
>NW_017731609.1:1768161-1769272 GCF_001890085.2 Hipposideros armiger | reverse complement strand
AGAAAGCCATCAACAAATTTCCATCAGTGATATAGAAGTTATTTGAAGAAGGAGGCTGCTTACTGGATCCCATTTTCAATTTTGATGAGACAGGTAATGTGAATGCATGCCTTGAAAGACGTACATACATCTCAAGGACAGGAAAATATGCCCCAGATTTAAAGCTGCCAAAGATTGCCAAACTGTGATGTTCACACAAATGCTGGCCCAAGAGCAATGAGGCACATCTATCCACATCTGCTCTTACAACTTTCTGTCTGTTTTCAGATCAGCCTTCTTCCACCACTTCACAATAACTCACAATCTGCATTCCTCCCAGCCCACTTCCACAGCAAACTTCCAGTTTTTTTCAAGGTAAAGTGCCATATTTATTGTATTATAGTATTTGTGTATTTCTAAATTATTGGACATTTATGAAACTCTGCCCTTCTTTTTATTAGGTTCCTATCTTTTTTTCTATGAGTCACTGGTGCAACTTTTGAGTGTTGCACCCCTAATTTCATTTTCCCCAAAAGTCACGTGTGTGGCGCTGCACAATTTAGCATAGCATTATGATGTTTTAGGAACGCATACATGCTGTTATTGCAGAACTGACAGTATGGGGAAATAGCATTTTCCCCCCCTTGAAACACAATCATTGTTTTAGCTGTTAAGAACTGATCTCTGAAATTGCTAGGTATGCATGGTAGAGTAGACTATCTTCTGGTCACTTACAGAATTACAGAATGATATGGGATTTATATACATACATTAATTAAACTATGCCATTTAATGAAGGAATGGCGTCTCAGAGGGGTTAAATGACTTGATGAAGGTCACACAGAAAGAGAATGACAGATCTAGGATCACAGCCTAGGTCTCTGGACTCTTAGTCCAGTGTTCTTTCTCATTCAGACTGGATTAAGACTGGTTTCAGGCCAGTCCTTAAACCAGCAGCATCAGCCTCACCTTCAGACTTGCCAGCCATGGAAATTCAGTGGGGTGGGCCAGCAGCTCTCTACAGGACTTGGAGGCACAGCAAATTTTGAGAACTACTGGCTTAGAATATTGGGTTTTTGGAAAAGTCATGACGTATTTTTTTCATGTTTTTCGTTGCAAAAATGCGTCATGA
>NW_017731609.1:1764744-1765966 GCF_001890085.2 Hipposideros armiger | reverse complement strand
GCAATACAGGCCCAATGCCAGGTGAAGGCTAGAAGTAACAGAAGAATAACTCAACTGAAAGTGCAGTCTATACAGTCCTACTCTCTGGCCTTTGAATTCTGGCTCATAGCTTATTAGGTGGCTTTGTGCATGTCACCTAACCTCATGGTGCTTCAATTTCCTCCGCTGCAAAATGGGTACATTATGGTTCCCCTCGTGAGTTCTGGTGAGGATGAAATGAAGGCATGTATGTAAAGCCCCAGTCCCTAAGTAATCACCATGGTGTTGACACATACACTTCCAATGAGTATGATTATTTTTTCTGCCTCTGTCTAATTTTCTGAGGGCTTTTTGGCTTTGGTTAATTTATAAATAGTCTCTTTGTGATTGGTTGTGTCATTTTTATCTCATTGGTTATGCCTTTCTATCTGATATTGCTGTTATTTATGTATTAGTAATTTTCTCCTTAAGTTGTATTTCCTTAGGGACAGGGATCCTTGTCAACCACTACACTTAAAAACCTGTGTTTCATGTAGCAGGTGCTCAATAAACATGTATTGAATGTTGAGAGAATAGAGAAGTAAATATGGGCCTTAGAAATAAATACAGACCATCCCAGCAATTAACTTGAAGATTGCGAACTTTTCTGCTTAGATGAACAGTTCAGGGAGTGGGCACACTGAATACGTGTCAAGTTGAATATGAAGTAAAATGAAGGATAGAAATGTGACCACATAAACAAATAGCCCCTGTTGTTTCTTGTGGACCCATATGTGACACTAATCCAGAAATGCATGCCAGGGGCAGTTGAAATATGCTTTGAATTACTAGCAGTGATGTTTCTGGAACTGTGCATATGGCATGATTTATATCCCAATGTTCTCAATCAGATTCTAGGGATCAATTAATCACACTATCAATAGCAAAGGAACAGGTGTGTTTTCTGAAGCTCTGTACTTGCTAAAGGCAATCTTTCCCCCCTATTGGTACTACCTCGTAAATGCAATTTGGAAGTTTTCTTCTCTCCGGCTCTTGGAATATTGCTAGTTGAATTCTTGCCTGAATAAAGCAGGTATGGGCTTCCACTCACTGACTCCAAGACTGCACTTCAATCACAGCCCAGGTCATTAGTATGATGCTTTATAGGCTCTTTAGGCAAAGTTCATCTTAATGATGAAAACGGCAAAGTTAAATGGTGGAAGGAACTGTAAAGGCACTGAAAGGAAATTTGCAACTCTGGGTA
>NW_017731609.1:1760924-1761784 GCF_001890085.2 Hipposideros armiger | reverse complement strand
GGATTCACTTCAGCAGGCTCTGGTGCCTGTTGAGACTGCCCTTT
Source organism: Hipposideros armiger (assembly GCF_001890085.2). NCBI lineage: Eukaryota > Metazoa > Chordata > Mammalia > Chiroptera > Hipposideridae > Hipposideros > Hipposideros armiger. Next base: position 1,761,740 of record NW_017731609.1, on the reverse strand, counting down.
GGGTGTTCTGCTTATGGGACTAATTGGGCAGTGCTCTGCTGTGGTTTGAAGCCAAACTCCAAGTATGTTGGCTCTGAAGCCTCTTGGGAGGGCCTCCAGTACAGACCCAGATCACCCACTGCCTGTGAGTAGTCAGGGACTACCTGGTAGGACCTGTAAATATATCTGTGGTTGTTTTCCTGCCTGTGCTAAAGTTGAAGGCATGTAGGAGAGGACACTGCAAGACAAGGATGGCTATCACTAGTACCAGGCCTGGGGTAGTTCCACGAAAAGCCACGATCCTCCAGGCCTGATGCCACCTGCTGGCTCCCTTAAGGTTCAGCCACTGATAAAGCCTTGTGTGGTATGTGAGTTGGATGAGGCAGCGTCTTAGGGAGTCACTAGAGTGGGAGGGGTGAGTTGTGGTCACCAGGTTAGTGTAGACTCTGGTTTGGTGCATGTGCTGAGCCTGGAGCTACTCAGCAAAAGTCTCAGAGTACACGAAGGTTTGTCACTGCCCACGTGGGGCCTGGGGACTCCAATAGTTTTCCAAGAAAGTGTGCAGTGTGGGTGAGGCTGGCTGCTCCTAAGAAAGTGCCTCCTTTTTGGGGGGAGTTGGGTAGGGTGGGGTCCCAGTGAGTCAGAAGGGTGGAGCAGCACAGCTCACCAGACCAATCAGAATTAGATTTGGCCATGGTGGTGGTGGTGGGTTCAATATAGGAAAGATGGCACCTACCTGCCGGCTGCATAGGAGAAGGACCCCACATGGGGAAAATGGCGACTGTCCTCCAACCCTGTCCCACAACCACACACCTCAGTCTGTCTCCTGTATGCCTC
>NW_017731609.1:1754384-1755329 GCF_001890085.2 Hipposideros armiger | reverse complement strand
TTTATTGTGTTTTGATATTAGAGCTTTTAACACACGAATTATATATTTTCTTACAGTTTTGTTGAGATATAATTGACATAAAACATTATATAAGAATAATGAGTACAACACAGTGATTTGATATATGTATATATTGTAAAATGATTACCATAATAAGGCCAATTAACACATCCATTACCTCACATAGTTACTTTTTTATTTTTGTGGTGAGAACTTTTAATATCTACTCTCTTAGTAACTTTTAAGTGTAAAATACAGTATTATTAACTATGGTCACCATGCTGTACATTAGATCCTCAGAAGTTAATTATCTTATAATGGAAGTTTGTACCCCTTGACCACATTCATCCATTTTCCCTACCTCCTCCCCACCTCCCACCCTAGTAACCCCCAATTTACTCTCAGTTTCTATGAGTTCAGTTTTTTAAGATTCTACGTATAAGTGAGATCATACATTGTCTTTATGTCTGTTTTTAACTTAGCAAAATTTGCTCTAGTTTTATCCATGTTGTTGCAAATGGCAGGATTTCCTTCTTTTTCATGGCTGAATAATATTCCAATATATATATATCTCAATATTCATGTATATATCATGTCTTGAATGATGGGCCCTTAGATTGTTTCCATGTGTTAGCTATTGTAAATAATGTAGCAATGAATGTTGGAATGCAGATATCTCTTCAGGATAGTGATTTTGTTTCTTTTGGATAAATACCCAAAAGTGGAATTGTGAGATCATATGATAGTTTTATTTTTAATTCTTTTAGGAACCTCCATACTGTTTTCCATAGTAGCTAAAACAATTTACATTCCTATCAACAGTACTCAAGTGTTCCCTTTTCTCTATGTCCTCACCAGCACCTGTTATTTCTTGTCTTTTTATGTCCTCCTTAAGTTCCTGAAACATTCTTATCATCAGTGTTCTAAACGCTGTCTCTGAAAGGT
>NW_017731609.1:1748931-1752969 GCF_001890085.2 Hipposideros armiger | reverse complement strand
TTTATCAACTTTTAAATTTTTAAAAAAGTTTTTGACTCTTTTGTCATAACACAGCTTAAAACACAAATACATTGTACAGCTATACAAAAATATTTTCTTTTTTGTATCCTTATTTTATAAGCGTTTTTCTATTTTTAACATATCTTATTTTATATTTTTAATTTTTAAACTTTTTTGTTAAAAACTAAGACACAAATACACATATTAACCTAGGCCTATACAGTGTCAGGAATGTTAATATCACTGTCTTCACCTCCACATCTGTCCCACTAGAAGGTCTTCAGGGACGATAACATGCAAGGAGCTGTCATTTCCTATGATGACAATGCCTTCTTCTGGAATACCTCCTGAAGGACTTGCCTGAGGCTCTTCTTGAGGAGGTGTCACTCTTTTCAGAAACATGCCCATGATGTTTTGCTTGGTTTGTTTTTTTGTCATAGATTTGCTTGTAAGCAGATAATGCATCATAAACATTCCTCTCTATTAATGAAAACTTTTTGGAGTAGGAGATCCATGTTTTCAAACATTTTGAGGAGCTTATTGAGGTCTGTGAAAGTTTCTGCTAAACCCTTCACTGTGAATTTTCTTGGTGTTTCTTCTTCTCCTGCAGTTTCCTTTTCTCTTGCCTCTTCTTCAGGTATGCATTCCTGCTCTAGTTCCATCAAGTCTTCATTAATCAATCCCCAGGAACCACCTCTAGGAGCTCCTCAATGTTGTCCTCATCCACACCCAAGTTAAAGTTGTTTGTCATCTCAACCACAGCCTTTTTGATTTTTGCAACATTTGCGCTAGGATGTTACAAAGGATACAACATCTCTAGGCAATAGGAATTTTTCAGTTCCATTATAATGTTATAGGACCACTGTTGCATACGTGGTCTGTTGCAGACCAAAAACATCATTTTGTTGCACATGGCATTATTGCCATTTTGTTGTTTTCTGACTGTAGATACTTTGTTCCTCTTTCCTCTTTTGCTGTCTTCCTTTGTGATTTGGTGACATTTGTGGTGGTATCCTTTGACTCCTTTATTATAATCTTTTGTGTATCTACTATAAAATTTTCTTTTGTGGTTACCATAAGGCTCACATAAAATATCTTATAATTATAAAATCTCATTTTAAGCTGATACCTTAACTTTGATAGCATACAGAAATTTTATACTTTTGCTTCTTCTCCCTTCACATTTTAGGTTATTGATGTTACCATATATATCATTTTTATACTGTAGATCTGTAACAAATTATTTTAGTAATAATTATTTTTAATGTTTGTTTTTTACTTTTAAACTAGAGTTGTAAGTGATTTACATACCACCACTACAATATTAAAGAGTTTGACTTTATATATTTACCTTTACTAATGAGCATTATGCATTCTTGTTTTCAATACGTAATTAGCATCTTTCATTTCAGTTTGTAAAATACCCTTACGTACTTCTTTTGTGGCAGGTGATAAAGTCCCTAGTTTTTTTGTTTTTGTTTTTGTTTTGGTGGGGGAGAAGCTTTCATCTCTTCTTCATTTCTAAAGAACAGTTTTGCCAGGTATAGTATTCTTGGTTGCCTTTTTTTTTCTTTAAGCATTTCGAGTGTATCATCTCATTTTCTCCTGGACTGCAAAGTTTCTGCTGAGAAATTGCCTGATAGTTTATGGGAGTTCCTTACATGTGACAAGTCACTTTTCTCTTGTGTTTTCAAAATTCTCTTTGAATTTTGACTATGTAATTATTATGTATCTCAGTGTAGCCATTTTCAGCTTTTTGGGTTCTTTTGAACCTCATAACTTTGGATGCCCATATTTGTCCCCATGTTTGGGAAGTGTTCATCCATTATTTTTTAAAATAGAATTTCTGTCCTTTTTACTTTTTTTTACTTTATCTTCTCTTTTCAGGATTTCCATAATGCATATATTACTTCTTTTTATGGGTTTCTATAAGTCTTATTAGGTTTTATTCAGTCTTTTTTATTTTAAATTTTTTTCTCCTCTGACAGAACAGTTTCAATGATCAGTCTTCGAGTTCACTGATTCTTGGTCAATTCTGTTGCTGAAACTCTCTTTTTGATTCTTTAGTGCAGTCATTATATTCTTCAGCTCTAGGATTTCTGGTTTTATTTTACTTTATTGTGGTTTCTATTTGTTGTATTTCTCATTTTTTTTCATGCATTGCTTTCCTAATTTCATTTAGTTGTCTGTTTGTGTACCGTTCGCTAAACATCTTTTAGAAGATATTCTAAATTCTTTGTCAGACAGTTCATAGTTCTCCATTTCTTAGGGTCAGTTACTGGAGCTTTATTAGTTTCCTTTGGTGGTGTCATTTTTACCTAATTCTCCATTATCCTTGTATCCTTGAATTGGTGTTTGCACATTTAAGTAGCAGTCTTTTCTTCTAGATTTTATAGGTTCAATTTGGTAGGGAAAGATCTTCACTGGTCATCACAATTTGGGTACTGGATTGGTCAGCTGGTAGTGTTCTTGGGCATGTGGGCCTGCTATTTGGTTCTTCAGTTGGGCAAGGCCACTGCCCACACTCTGAGTTTGGGGCAGAGGGGTGCCATGGTCTGGGCTCATGGTTGGGTGGGCCTTCTTGCTGAGCTCTGCATTCAAGGTAACCTGCTTCATGGGCTCCCTGGTTAAATGAGACTGCCGGCTGTGTCTGCAGTCAGGTAGGACCACTACCTGGACTCTGGTTGGGTGGGATTGCAGGGCCTAATTTCTTGTAGGGTGGTGATACTGGTTGGATTCTGTGACTATGCAGGGCTGCAGGCTGTGCTCTCCATTGCTCTTGATTCTGTGGGACTTCAGGCTGTGCTTGCTGACTGGATGGTGCTGCTGGTTGGACTCCATGTTCAGGCAGGAACACAGGCCGGACTTCATGGTTGGATGGGGCCTCAGGTTGTGTTCTGAGATCAGGTAGGGCTGTACACTCTGCTCCAAAGTTAGGCAGAGCTGCAGGCTGGGCTTTGCAACCTGGTAGGCCATTGGCTATGTTTTGCTTTTAGGTATGGTTGTTGGTTGGGTTGTCTTGTCACATGGGAACTCCATCTGTACCCCAGAGTTGGATAGGGTCAGAGGCTATGAGGTGTGATAAAAAAATAAGGTGAATGCTGCTATGGAGTGCCATCCAATGGAAAGGCAGGGATCTTCAATACAGGAATTGGTGCATTGAACCTTAGTAACAGTATGTGACAAGTTTCAACTTGTTTGGTGCGAGCTACGGTTGAGAGAAAGTGTGTTTTAAAGTGTGTCATAAATCATGGATCATGAACAATGCATTAACATGAAATTTTGTGTCACACATCACTTCTGGTGTATGGCAATTTCTGTCAAAAGCATTACTGTGTGTTCTCATCCACTTATTCACTGGATCTGTCACCGTGTGACTTTCGGCTTTTCCCCAAAGTCAAAATGACCATGAAAAGTAAATGTTTTGAATTGATTCAGGACATTGAGGCAGCCATGACAGCTCAACTAAAGACACTCATGAAAGAGGACTTCCAGAATTGTTTCAGAAAGTGGCAAGAATGATGGGATAAGTGTGTTCAAAGTGAGGAATGGTATTTTGAGGGGGGTTAATATTAATGCCAATGTGCCTTTTACTGTAATAAATATTTTTTAACTTAAACCTCACCATATATATATTTTTAATCACACCTCATATGCTCTATGGTTGGATGGAGTTGCTGTCTGCAATCCTCAGTTGGAGCTGCAGGGTATACTTTGTGATTGGCCAGGGTTACTGTCTGGATTCTGCCTCAGTGAGGCAACAGTCTGTGTTCAGCAGTCAGACAGGGCCGTGCAATGGGCTGTACTGCTGAGTGGGGTTGTAGGCTGGTTCCATAGCTAGACATTACTATAGGTTGGGTTCTGGTTGCTCAGGGTCACTGTGCAGGTTCCCTGGTTATGCAGGGCCAGAAGCTATGTTCAACAATTGGGCAAGGCTGCTAGCTTGGCTTCTTGCCCTGGCGGGCTATAGGATGTGTTCTGTGGCTGCTGGGCATTTGTGACCATGCTTCCCAATGGGGCAGGACTGGAGCCTATGCT
>NW_017731609.1:1740036-1745166 GCF_001890085.2 Hipposideros armiger | reverse complement strand
CTGGGTGTTGCTCCAGCTCATTTTGAATCTGGCCACTTTGAATCAGGACCACCTTGAAGGGAATCTACTATTGGCCAAGTTCAGCCACAGCCCATGCTCCACCACAGATGGCTGACCTGACACCTGTGCTGTGCTTGAGAGGCCAAGCTGTGAAACAAGCCCAGCTGTTACTAGTGCTGAGCTCAGAGCTGCTCAACCAGAGGTACAAGACATGCTCAAGGTAGATGTTGCTTTTATTGGTTCCACAAACCTTTGAGAGAATCTAGGAAAGCCTGCAGGTTGAGCTAAGGCAGGTAGTTTGTGCAAAAAATTCACTGGAAGTGACTTGGGTGTGCCTGAAAGTTGGATGGGGTGGGGTCTCAAATGACCAGGGCCTGGTGAATGAACGGTGGAGACTCAGATATGGTGCTACCTGTGTCTGCAAGCGACGAAGGTGGTGGGCTCAACAAAGAAACAATGGCCTCTGCCAGCTCCTCCGTCCAGTAGAAAGCTGCCTCTCCAACCCCTGTCCCAAGACAGGCAACTCAGTTCCCCACCATGTGTCCCTGCTGCCTTTCAAGCTGCTGCCCCAGTGCTGGAGCTCAGAGTGAGTGATTCTGTTGGTGGGTAAGTCTGTGTGCGGTCTCTTTAAGAGGAGCACCTGGGAGCAGCTGCCCTCTGTCTCACTCAGCCACAATCTTCTTGTTTTTACAGCCAGAAATTATGGGGACTTCTCTTCCTGGCACTGGAACCGTAGACTGGGGTGGGGCTGGGACCTCATACTCTTCCAGAGGCTGAGAGGGGTGCTCCACAGCTGAAATAGCCCTCCCAATCTTTAATGGTCACACATGGGTGTGGGACTAGCTTGTTCTGCGTCTCTGCCCCTTCTGCCAGTCTTGAGGTGGCTTCTTCTGCAAGACTTTAGCTGTAGAGCTTCGGTTCAGCAAGATTTTAGGTGATTCTCAATGATGGTTGTTTTGTAGATTAGTTGTAATTTTGATGTGGTCATGAGAGAAGATAAGAATAGCGGGTACCTACTGCGCCATCTTGGTATTCCCCCTAGAGGGTAGTTTTATGTGCTGTTTTTCCACTGCAATGGGTCTCAACCTGTGGCTGGGGGCAACCAAGTTTACTGCTTTTCCCCAAAAAATTAAGGCATTTTTTCCCCAAGAGGACATAAGAGTGGAGTATTCAGGTGGTGCTCTGGGCTATTCTGAAGTGGTTTCTGTTCTTTTACAAGAGAGGCTTTCTATAAACCAGTGTTCCTGAAGAGCATCTCTATTAACATTTTGGATTGAAAATTATTTGTTATAGGGTGCTAATCTATGTATTGCAGAATGTTTAGCAACATTTTTGGTCTCTGACCACTGAACACTTAACAGCATCCCCACCCCCAGGTACGACAATCAAAAATGTTTCCATATTTTGCCAAATATCCTCTTGGAGGTATAATTGTTCCCCATGTAGAGCCACTGCCCTGAACTCTCGCCATGAACCCAGAAGGTCCATGGAGAAGAGATTATGAGTAGTTGTGAATTCCCCTTGTGTTTGAAGGTCCTCATGAGTACTATGTTCTCACATGAGGCCACATTCAGACTTTAGAAATTTGTTAGCAATTTTTAGCTGAATTCTTTTTACTAGTTCATAAGGGGTCTTACGTTTGCTCCAGTAAACAAGTTCTTGTATCTNCAGTTGTGTGGGACTACAAGTTTTCACCCTTGCCCAGGTAGGCCATAGGATGTGCTCTGCAGCCAATACAGTCTTTTGGCTGGGGATTCAAATCAGCAGAACTGCCAACTGAGCTCCCTGGCCAGATGGGACTACTGACTTGGCTCCATAGATGGGTGAAGCTGCTGGCTGGGATCTCTGCTCTGTGCTGAAGCAAGTGGGAACATGGTCCACCAGATCTGAGTGGTGGTTGCTCCCTTTTCCATCTCTACTTGATCCCTAATGGGTAGAGCTCCACAGGTTCACTCAATGATTCCTGTGAGGCAAGACCCAAGTGAGCCTCCCAGCAAGCATCCCTCAATGCTGGGGGAGCTGGATGTCCACCTTGTGTTCTCTTTTTCCCACTGGAGAAAGTGTCGTTCCAGGGGAGTCAGTGAGACTCTCAGTTAGGCACTGGGTGGCCTGGAAGAAAGGCAGTGCAGTCAAAGTAGAAATGCTCCTCTTACTCTTATAATGTCCTTCTTGGTCTCTGTTGTCCAGAGACTTCAGCCTCACCCTCTGGGTTCTGGGATTTTCAAAATGGTGCCTTCTCTTATAGCTGCTAGTTGTTCTTCATGTGAGGGTGATTTAAATTGGAAATGACCTACTAACCTATGTCACCATCTTGATGGTGTCACTCTATCTAATTATAATGTTTTAAATGCTCTATCTGATATTTCTAATATATGAATCATATCTGAGGCTGTTTCTGGTGACTGCTTTATCTTATTGACAGGGTGTTTTGTTTTTCCTTACTTCTTTGTCACCTAACATTGTTTGAGAGCTGGTCATCCTGGGCAGAACAGGAGAGTCTGAGGTAAATATTATTTATGCCTAGAAATAGCATGCCACATTTTGCCAGTCTTTTCCTATTTGGGATGGGGTGGGGGTGGGGGCTGTCAGTCTTGTCAGGACTTGAGTAGGTTTGGTTTTTGTTGTTGTTATGGTTATCATCTGTGCATCACAGGCTTAAAACACCTCTAGTCTTACTTATGCTTAGAATGGTGGCTGGTTTTTATAGGAACTTCCTCCACGTCTGCTCAAGTTTCAAGTTTGTCTTCCCTTTCTGACAGCACCTGAGGGAGTATCACTCTCTATAGTTTTTCCCACTTTCTCCCATACATTAATGTTATTTGCTAGTCAGTGCTTGATAGCTTGATTTGCTGGTCAGTGCTTGATAGCCTGATAGTGGGTATTTTGTCTCTGGGACTGTGTCTCTGGGTCTCAAGGATGGGGCCATCTCAGTGATCCTGCCCACGTTTCTTAAGTAGGAAACTTCTGATGGTTTGGGCCAGGATGTTTTCTTGCCCCTATTCCAGGGTTAGAGGGTATTTCATTTTTAATTTATATTTTTGTTATTTATATTTTTTCAGTTACAGTTGACATTCAATATTATTTTATATTAGTTTAAGGTGTACAGCATAGTGGTTAGATATTTGAATAATTTAAGAAATGATCCCTCTAACTAGCCTAGTCCCCACCTGGCACTATATATAGTTATTACCATATTATTGACTATATTCTCTAAACTGTGCTTTACATCTCCATGACTCTTTTGTAACTACCAATTTGTACTTCTTCTTTTTTTAAGACTTCTAAATTAAAATACAGCTAACATACAATATTGTATTAGTTTCAAGTGTATAGCATAGTGGCTAGACATTTATAGAATTTAGGACATGATCCCTCTAACTAGCACCACCTGGCACTATACATTGTTTTTACCATATTATTGATTATATTCCCTATACTTTACATCCCCATGACTATTTTGTAACTACTAATTTGTATTTCCTAATACCTTCACGTTTTTCACCCTGCTCAACCCCATTCCCATATATCACCCTGATAGACCTAATATTTATCTGGAACCATACATAGATATTACAATATTATTGATCATATTCCTTATGCTATACCCTACATCCCCATGACTACAACCAATTTGTACTTCTTAATCCCTTCCCCTTTCATCCATACTTAACCCTCCTCCCATCTTAAAGAATTCCCTCTAAAATTCCTTATAATACTGGTTTGGTGATGATGAACTCCTTTAGCTTTTTCTTGTCTAAGAAGCCCCTTATCTGTCCTTCAATTCTAAATGATAGCTTTGAGGGGAAGAGTAATCTTGGATGCACATCTTTGCTTTTCATCACTTGGAATATTTCTTGCCAATCCCTTCTGCCTGCAAAGTTTCTGTTGAGAAATCAGCTGACAGTCTTATGGGAGCTCCCTTGTAGGTAACTAACTGCTTTTCTCTTGCTACTTTTAAGATTCTCTGTTTGTATTTAACCTTTGGCATTTTAATTATAATGTGTCTTGGTGTTGGCGTCTTTGGGTTCATCTTATTTGGGACTGTCTGTGCTTCCTGGGATTGTATATCTATTTCCTTTACCAGGTTAGGGAAGTTTTCTGTCATTATTTCTTCAAATAGGTTTTCAATTCCTTACTCTCTCTCTTCTCCTTCTGGTACCCTTATAATGCTAATGGTACGCAAGATGTTATCCCAGAGGCCCCTTAAACTCACTTCAGTTTTTGGATTCTTTTTTCTCTTTGCTAATTCTGGTTTGGTGTTTTCTACTACCTTATTTTCTACATCGCTGGATTGAGCCTCTGCTTCATCTAATCTACAGTTGATTCCCTATAATATTGGGTTGTCAGAAAAGTCATGACGTATTTTTTCTATGTTTTTCATTGCAAAAATGCATCATGACTTTTCCGACAACCCAATATATTTTTCATTTCTGTTATTGTATTCTTTATTTCTGACTGGTTCTTTTTAATGTTTTCTATCTCCATTCTTATGTTTCTATCTCTTTGTTAAAGTTCTCCCTGAGATCAGTTAGCATCCTTATAATCAGTGTTTGGAACTCTGCATCTAGTAGATTGCTTGTCCCATTTAGTTTAGTTTTTTTTCTTGGAGCTTTGTTCTGTTCTTTTATTTGAAACATGTTTCTTTGTATCCCCTTTTGGCTGCCTCCCTGTGTTTGTTTCTATGTATTAGGTAGGGCTGCTATGTCTTCTGGTCTTAGTAGAGTGGCCTTATGTAGTAGGAGTACTGTGGGGTTCAGTGGCACAGTCTTTCTGGTCACCTGAGCCATGCACTCCAGGTGTGTCTTGTGTGTGAGCTGTGTGTGCCCTCCTCTTGTAGTTAAGCCTTGGTTGATAATTGCACATCATCAGGAAGGATTGACCCTTGGGCTCTCTGGTTATGAGGACTGGCCTTGACTACAGTGAAAGAGTTGTTGGGTAGGGTGAAGAGTTGTTGACCCCACAGAGCAGGATCTGCCTCAGCAGGACTCTGGTGCCTGCCCAATCCACCCCTTGGGTAGGTCATACTTGGAGGTGACTGGGTGTTGCTCCAGCTCATTTTGAATCTGGCCACTTTGAATCAGGACCACCTTGAAGGGAATCTACTATTGGCCAAGTTCAGCCACAGCCCAT
>NW_017731609.1:1728452-1735831 GCF_001890085.2 Hipposideros armiger | reverse complement strand
GTTTAAAATTAAAAGCTCCTTTGGTGAACATTTATAATAATCTAACAAATACTGGGACTATCGCTTTTTTAGAGATTTCCCATTTATTATAATCATCTGCCTCCAGATTGTATCCTAGGGTAGCATTTTTTAATCAATTGAAATAATATCAAGCGAAATAGCTTGCAGATTGAACTTGATAATTTATTGCATGACTCTAAAGAGTTTTAAAAAACACATTTCCTTTCGTTAAAATTTGTATATTCCATATCTTTCCTGGATAATGCTCTCAGCATTTAATCTGCTTCGTCCTTAAGTACACATGTTTATTACTGAATGTATCAGATATTATTTATTTATGACAGTTATAAAACTGGATCCTAATTACAAAAAGATAAATGTAATACAGCTACCTAAAACATGTAACAGCAAGTTTTCATCACAACTTCAATGCAATCTAAATGGTCACCTGTTTTGGCATAAAAACAGAAAGTTTAGGCTATCTTGATCAAGTCTGAATTTTTCCTAGAGGTTACCTTTTTAAAAGATTACATTTTGTGAATATTCACAGACTCTCAGTGTACTAGATGTATGGCTACACAATCAAGAACAGCAATAATAAAAACAAGACACTAAGTCAAATCCTGTTGATTCTCTGCTTAGCTTATTTGGGACTGTTAAATCGCCTCATAGCACTGGCTCTCCAACCCCATATTGCTTAATACATCTGACAGTTGGACCAAGTTATTCTAGTTTTCAAGTATTATTTTTTCTTTTTTAGGGGAACTCGATTTAAATCTGTGCATTGCCAAGGGCAAGGACCCGAGAACATGGATGAAGAGGTAAGATTGATATAACAGTAGCTTCCTCTTTGATTTTTTTTCCTTTAAAAGCAGCCTTTTAAACTTTATTTTTCAGAATATTATCCATGGAGGGAAAGTACAGAAGTGAGTAGAAATTCAGCCTCCTTTGTAGCGCTCACGGGTAAAGAGGATGATTAACGAGCACAGCAGACAATGTCACAGCAAAAGGGAGTCCATAGAACTTAAACAAAAGTGCCTTCAGAATTTCCAAGGATTCCCATGATCCATAGTAGGACCTCATTGTGCCTGTCTGCTGTTTCTATTTTTGAGTAGATTTATAAACACAGCACCACATATTTTCATGTGGCTTATCGCCCAGGGGCAGAATTAGATTGACTGCACTGAAACTGTGAGGCTTGTGAGTTTTGGGCAAGGGCTAGAGTGAAATAAGTAGTGTAATTGTTTTTGTGGAGTGACCGTGGGACCTCCTCTGTTCTGAATTACACATGGCTCAACCCTTTGACCTAACCAGACTCGGCAATGGCTGGCAGAACTCCTAAAGCTGTACTGAAATGGTCCATCACTGACAAGCTGGAACGTTATCTGTCAGGCGAGATGCGGGCCAACAGCCATATTAAACTATAGTAATTACTAGTGAGATCACGTTTGTGACCACCTAAACTTCATTTAATCAGTTATCATATCAGTTATTATTTTGGCAGGAAGTGCCAATGTGAGGCATTTTTGGAATCCAAATGTAGCACGGATACTTTTGAGTGTGTGTGTGTATATGTGTGTATATATATATATGTATATATATATATATATATATATATATATGTATATACTAATTTTTTGGGTCATCTTCAAGGATATTTGCCAAATTATCCAAACATTATAATTTTTAAAAAATATGTAAGGTTTGGGAAATGCTATAAGCCATAATTAAAGTTCTTTCATCTCAATATATTTAAATTAAATTCTCTAAAAATAGATAATAGCCCTCTGATATAATCCCTCAAAGGAATCAAAGCGAAGGGAGGGGGCTGTGTAGAGAGCTACTAGTAAGGGTTGGAGACCACAAAATGTGCTGACATTTTTGCATTTGTGGAGAATTTATTCCGTGATTTACACGATGATGAGTTAGATAAATGTACCTATATCTATGTATGATTTTGAAGTCATCCACTTGAATTTTTATTTTTGATTCAATTAATTAAGTTTTCAAAGGCAATATAAGCAGAGAACTTTGATTTATTTTCAGATGCTTGATATTACTTCCAAAACTAGTCCTGTTTGTGAAACATGTCTCCCATTTCTTTATCTATATAGTTTTTCATGGCCAATTTTACAAATTAAAGTTCTCTATAGGTATTTTATGCTTACAAGAACTTGGAAATAATTTAGCACTTATTTTTTTCTTTCTCATCTGAGGCAACTTGGGCTGAATATTAATTCAATTCTTAGTTACATAGCATTTAAATTTTTCTTTAAAGAATGAGAAACTTTAACTACATTTTTAAGAAAATTTTATTCTTTAACTCTAAGGACTCTAAAACACAAGCACAGGAAGGTCTCTATGAGATCATTTACTAAAGAAAAAAAAAACACTGAAATTTCCTATAAGGCCTTCAACAAAACTGCATTCAGCCCTACCCAGTCTTATTCTCATTAACTGTAAAATGTTTGCTCTCCACGTAATCTAACATGGAATGCTTACAGCAGACAGGTGCAAATTGCAAGCTGTTTCACTTTGGCTGTTATCCCTTAAATCGACAAAGTAATAGACTGGGAGAACAAAAAAGGTTCCAGCTCAAACTGCATAAATGAAACTCTTAACAGGGACACACCAGCTGGCTAGGAGAATTCAATGCAGCAAATACCAAATATTATTTTTATGGTACTTGCCAAGGAAAACGGCTTCAATCACACCCCCTACCTTTTATTATCGAGATGATGTTCCTTCAACCGTATTTTGCTTTATTGTAAAGGCGACACTATGGCGGAAGTGGATGACAACAGAAGCCAGCATACCTGTTTCTGTTTAGCATCATTACACTCCTCCCAGCGATTCAGGCATGATTAGGTTCCTGGAGGTGGACCAGGTTGACAGTATTTCTATCCATATCTTTTTTTTTTTGGCTGATCCAAGCAAAGCCCCAGAGCAGCGAAACAACAAAAACAATCGCCACCACCCCCTCCTCACTAATACGATGAATCTGCTGAGCTAGTCTGTTAAAAAAAACAAAAAACAAAACAGTTGTTCATACTAGGAACACCTACACTGATTTGATGGAAGAGACATCCCGTGCCAGTATGTGTAGGAACCTAAGGTATGTGTTTCTGAAAACGGACCCTAACTCTGTCATTCCAAAGTGGCTTCTTTTTTGTGACTTTTGGGTGTGCACTGGAACTGCTGCTGTCTGGAAGAAGTAACTTTAGCTCTGAGGCAGCTGACTAGGTCCTACTGTGCCATCTTCCTGCGCACGTGAAGGGAGGGAGACAACTTCTTATTTACAACCGGACAGAAGAAAACAGACACAAATGAGGGCTGACGGTTTCATGAAGCACAGCTGGTTGACCGCAGATGCAATGTGACTGCCCTGAACTGAGTGATGATCTGTGCAGTATGCAGAATTCACTTTCTTGCTGGTCTGTGCCCACCAGGCTTCGAGCAACGCTCCCGGTGCCCCTTGGCTGTGGCTTTGAGTGCAACCAGAGCTGAACACTGTGCTGTGGGACCCAATTCCTTCCGACAACCATCACATTCTTTTAAAAACTTCATAGGTTTTGGTTGTCACTGGTTATAAATGAATTTGTTGTTGTTCGTGTTTGCTACTCTATCGTAGATTTCCTTTCAAGTTGAGAGTGTCGGCATCAAAAAATATTTGTTGTGGGCCGGCCAAGTGGCGCAGTGGTTAAGAGCTGGCTTGGGACGCCAGAGGGTCCCGGTTCGGATCCCACATATGAGGGCCAATGACACTGCCCCCTACAGCTAAGATGCTGAACAACAGCTCAACCTGTAGCTGGGCTGCTGTGAGTCGCTGGTGACGGNAGACTTTAGAAATTTGTTAGCAATTTTTAGCTGAATTCTTTTTACTAGTTCATAAGGGGTCTTACGTTTGCTCCAGTAAACAAGTTCTTGTATCTTACCACTCTTTGGAGACACCTATTTTTTCCCAAGATTTTAGGTTAGCTGATTTCAGCTCTCTGATGAGTTTAATAAAAGTTGTGAATTTGCAGATATTCAGGATATTGTTTGCTTTATGTTTGGGAACAACACCTTTTCCAGCTTTCTGTAACTTAAGTGGAAGCTGGAAGTTGGACATACATAATTTTTAATTTTCTCAACTATCATGCAGAGGAATTAGACACTTTTGGAGGTTAAGCAACTATCCCATGTACAGAAGACTCAACCAATGGCTTTCTAGCTGTAAACACAAGTCCATTCCACATTGTTATTCTGACTCTTCATGTAGAATGATAGTGTGTTAGGTTTAACTAGTGACTGTCCAAGGTAGGTTTTATGTTCTTCTTTTAATTTATTCTCTAATATAAATTTAGATTGTAGTGCAGAAAACTACTGGGTAGAATGTGGGAGGAGTATGGTGGAACAGTTTGTTATCTTGGGTGTCAGGCCTATTCTATCCTAGAGGTTTTAAATTCAGATGCCTGTAGAGGCCAGGCAAGAAACACAAATGAGTGAAATGTACTGGGTCTGTGTTAACGCTCATTTTCCTTGACACTTGTGCCCCTACTTTTGATAGTGGCAAGGATACAGAGATATATTTCTTTATAAGAGAAACAGCAGTACAAACAGAATGATATGTGGGAACTCTCTCTTACTCTGCCGGAGGACTGGCAGAATTTATTTGACCAACACTATTTTTTGTTTAATTGAGGCATGCATTGTAATAGTTCCTGGGCATTGCCTAATGTCTTAAAGCACCCAGTAAAGTTACCTGTCTGCCCTTGAGATTATTTTATTCAACAGTAAATATTTATCAAGCACCCACTACTTGCTAGGATCTAGAGTGTTCTAGGTTCTGAGGAAGCAGCAGTTAATTAAGCAAGGCCTGACCCTATGGCGCTTACATTTTGGTTTGTGGTCTGCTATAGAGGGCGTGGCAACCGTAGAGCTGAGGGCACTACCTAAAGAGTATGCTGCCGCCACTTACCTCTACCCAGTTGCTGCCAACCATGGATGTGGACCCTCTATTGCCAAATTTTTAATATTTCCAAGAGAAGCCAGAAGTAGAATTTCTTACTGTAATTTTATTATTTTTAAATATTGGCTCAACATGTTTTAAATCACTACAGAGGTCAAACAAAACCAGAATCTGGCTTGCGACCTCTGACTAACACCATCTTTGCCCTTGCTGGTCGGCTTGAGAAGAAAAATGCAATGGAATGACAGCTGGAGCCATGTTAATTCCCTTCTCTGGAAGCAATGAACCAGTTGTCAGAGATTTGGCAATTCCAGAATTTAATTCGCAATACAAGGCAACAATTTCAGTGAAGGCACTTAAAATCAGCCTTGAAACAAACAAACCAAAAAAAGAAGGCGTGTACAAATGACTAGGTGATTATAACAGAATGTGGTCAACAGGTTACTTGCAAACAGATTATACTGCAATTATCAACCTGCTTGCGAGTTTCAGACTGGCTTTTAAAACATGATTTCTATGGTAGGCCACTTATATTTCAACAAAAATGCTACACAGTGCTCCAAATTTGCAGCCACAGTGCTCCAAATTTGCAGCCACAGTGAAAGTTTTGTAATAGTGCCATTAGTTCATTAAGTCTGGTGTGCCTGAAAAGCCCAAACCAAGGTATTGGGTAAATTGATGACTGTTATTTCCTTTTCTTTTGGACTTTCTTCACAAGGTAGGACACACAAGTAGTTAAGCAAATCTGTCAGTTCTCTGACTGGCTCCATTTTTGCCAGTTACTCATATAAGTGACAGTTTTGTTTTTTTTAAGGTGGTGTGGCGGCTGCTCATTCATCACTAACTTATTGAAATTATTATTTCCTGACAGATCCTACTCATTGTTTTTCAACTTGTCATTCTCATTTTCACTGCTGTTCTGTGCTCAGAGTTTTCTTCCATCTATCTTTTCCTATTTGAATTCTAATCCTGCATGTTCCTCAAAGTTCACTCTGTTACTGGTGTATCCTGCTCATTGATTGGGCATCTCTGGCTCTGAAACTTGCCTCGCACCTATTTTATCCATCTACTCTACTTGCCATAGCTCTTAACAGTTAAAAGGTCATTTTTGATCTTTTAACACTTCTTCCCACTTTCAAGGTCTTTGAATTAAATTCCCAGGAATTGCACTGGGGACAGACATTCATGTATCAATATTTAGATCAGAGTGGGGACCTTGTCCACATCTTTTCATGCTCTACAGCCAGGTCATGTATTCTCTGATATTTCCCTGGCTCACGAGGGGTTGATTGTGTTTTATCACTTCTGTTCTCAGGTTGTCTCCCAATTGCAAGGGATCTGACTACAAACTCCAAATTCCAGCTCATAGAAACTTGGAGATTGATATTGTTTATTGCAAATAATACCTGATCCCAGCTCCCAGGAAGTCCCAAGCAAGGAGGGACCCTTAGACATACACTTTCTTTATGAGACAGGGAAGTATACAGTTTTACTTCTGTAGTGATAGCTGCTTTTTAAATGATGTACCCCTTGGGTGTATCAAACCACTTTCTTGACTCAACTACATATTTTATATGCGATAATAAAGGGATTTGGATGTTATTTCATAATCGTACTGAGTCTTACTGTACTGAGTAATATTGCATTCTGAATATTTGTGCAGAAAGATGTTTAAAATGCAGCCTTCTGTGAAGGGAAAGAGTGGTCTGCTTTATTGAAAGGTTCCTGATCATTGTATTATGTTAATAGAGGCAACTTATGCTTTTTGGCTTGTTCATTTGGATTATAAGTCTGCAAAATGAACTCAAAATGACAATACCATGAGCAACTTTACAAATTATAAACATCTTAAAGACAAACATTGACTATTAGATTAATAAATTCAAGGAAACAAAAGAAAGCAGATTTTCACTCCACAAACATTCCTAGAAATACATGCTTTTGAATTACTCTTCAGTCACTGGCCATGGAAAAAACAAGCAAGTCAAACTTCAATTTCTGTTAATTGGCTAAAATTTTCTCATTTTGATGTCAATGTTTTCTTTTAAATAATCTTACATGTATTTCCTTTATTTTAGGAAGTAATCAATATAATCTTTTATATTCATCTTACCAAAAAATTAAGAGTTTTAAAATTAACACTACAAGGGCTAAAATCTTTCATCTTTCAATTTTGATAGCTACATGAGAGCTCAAATGTACTTTGTGAAGTGACTTTTTAAAACTATGATGGATAGTTCTGAATAAAAAATATGTCACATGTATCATTCATACATGATGTACTTTGTTTTACTGCCAACTGCTGATACCCACTTCCAAAGGGCAAATTCCACGTTTAAAATTAAAAGCTCCTTTGGTGAACATTTATAATAATCTAACAAATACTGGGACTATCGCTTTTTTAGAGATTTCCCATTTATTATAATCA
>NW_017731609.1:1723045-1724098 GCF_001890085.2 Hipposideros armiger | reverse complement strand
TCTCCCCAATTCCCCAATAAAATCTTAAAAAAGAAAAATATTTGTTGTTTTTTAATGAAACGGAAAATATCAAAAACTGTCAGTTCTTACGAATTTCAGTCAGTTTTTTTTCTCTATTTAAATCACAAACTATTACTTGTTTTCTTCCACACTACACACACACACACACACACACACACACACACGCACACACACACACCCCTATATATATATATATATATATATATATATATATATGGGATAAGTTTACTAAAATACAAAAAAGATCTGATTTATTGTTATTTAAGCACACATAGAAAAGAAATGTGTTACTAGAAATTGCTCACTTAGATTTGATTTAGTTATATTAACTGAGTAGAAATGTGAAGGAAACAAGCCATGGAGTATATCCATAGTAGTTTTAGTTAAGATTTCTAAATATTTTGCTTTTCTTCAGAGTTAAGTAGCTATCAATGAGAAGCAGGAAGATACTGATGACTAAATTTTGTTTCTTAATTTAATTTTTGAAATACCATATAAGTACTTAATAAGTTAATGTGATCCCATTCAAAGCAATAACATGACCTAAATATGTTAAGTGGTAATAAAGGAATTGATGTAAAATATGAGTGAAGGATTATTTTGCATGAGCTAAAGAGATAAAGTCCCACCAGGAAAGAGAGAATCTACATTGAGAAAGGAGTGGAGGAATGTGCAGTTTACACTGCTTAAAGGAGCCTGTGTGTCAGGGAGAGAAAAGAGTGAGAAAATTGGCAAGAGAGAGAAATCGGAAATCTCTCCCAATTTACTCTTGAACATCTGTTAGTACTAAAGAGGTCACAAAATACAAACCATCACTCGGTAATCCTCTCAAAGAATTTATCTCTGGTGCGTACAATCAGACTATATTTTTCTTTCTTTATTTTTTGTTTTCTTTTTTGTTTAGCTGAGCCATCCTGCCACCTGTTGGCAGCTCAGCAGCAGCTCAGCTTGGGCCGGGAATCGAACTGCTGTTGCTCAGAGCTCACACTCTTGAGCAAGTTCTTAACCAACTGAGCCACTCAGCCAGCTCTA
>NW_017731609.1:1713045-1718045 GCF_001890085.2 Hipposideros armiger | reverse complement strand
AATGCTTACTCTCTGTAGGCACAAAAAACTGGAAAGCCTTTATGAAAACCTTGAATGTTAAGTTTTTAAGTGAATCTGCATGGGTGGAGTATCGCTTGATGACTTGGCTGTTAGAAACTCAATAAAATGAATCACGGAGAGTAATTACACTTATGGTAGATCAGGAGTTAGTGACAGACGGTAAGATGAGGTCTATGAAAAGGGTGACATCTCTGATAAGTTAGGGTGGATGTACATATGAGGTCAGACAATTAAGTTCACGAACTAATCCAAGAAAAAGTGCTACATCCCTCATTGCTGAACATCACTATGGTCGCTTCAAAGTACTCCCCTTGGGAGCCATGCACTGATGCCAGTGCCTAGTCCACCTTTCAAAGCAATTTTGGAACTGTTTTTTTGGAATGGCCATCAGAGCTGTCATCGTATTGCTCTTGATGTCCTGAATGCCATCAAAATGTCTTCCTTTCAGTATTTCCTTTATCTTCGGGTAAAGAAAGAAGTCACTACAGGCCAGATTGGGTGAGTAGGGAGGATGTTCCAATACAGTTATTTGTTTACTGGCTAAAAACTCCCTCACAGACAGTGCTGTGTGAGCTGGTGTATTGTCGTGAGGTAACAGCCATGAATTGTTGGTGAAAAGTTCAAGTTGTTTTTGTCTAACTTTTTCACGCTGCCTTTTCAAATAGTAAACTTGGTTAAGTGGTTGTCCAGTTGGCACAGATTCATAATGAATAATTACATTGTTTTGTACACCTGAAACTAAAAAAAAAAAAAAAAAAAAAAAAAAAAAGGTTAGCAACATCATCATCTTTACAAGTTCGTGAACTTAATTGTCAGATTTCATATCCTAAGCAAGCATTATGCAAGAGAAATATAATGTAAGCCACATATGTAACTTTAAACTTTCTAATAGCCCACATGAATAAAATAAAAAAGTAAATTAATTTTAGTAATACATTTTGTTTAAACCAATATTTACACATATTATTTCAATTTATAATCGATGTAAAAATTTAGAGAGCTTTTACTTTTTTTGTAGAAGATCTTTGAAATCTGTGTGTATTTGACCCTGAGAGCAAATCTGAATGTGAGTGGACTTCATTTCAAAGGCTCCACAGGCATATGTGGCTGGTGACTATGGTGTCGAGCAATGCATTTCTAGCTAACTAGACTTGGAAGTTGAGCAATTCAAGTTTACATTGTAGGAGTTGAGGAACCCTTAGAGAACTAGAACTTTCTAGCCTTCAAAATGCTGCTTAACCAATACTGACCCACAGTATAGTGCTTTCAACACTGTTTCAATTGTACTTGTGATTCCTAACATAATTTCTCAGATACAAAAATGTCTGGATATAAAAGGTACTCCTGGAGATAGGCTGAGTGAGTTCTTCTATGTATCAGGAATTAGTAACTTCTCAGTGATTTTTAAAGAAGGCCTACTCCAGATGCTGGTTTGTATATGAGTTTTTATAAGGAGATTATAATTACTTAGGTAAATGTATACTTATTTATTATTCTTATATACTCCTGAAATTAGAATTTGTTTTTCTGTGTTAGTGTTTTCGGCTGCTCAGCTCGGGCTGACTCGAACCACTGTTGCTCAGAGCTCAAACTCTTGAGCGAGCTCTTAACCAACTGAGCCACTCAGCCGGCCCTGTGTTAGTGTTTTTCAATCCTGGCTGTGTATCAGAATTATCTGTGGAGCCAGGGACCCTTTGGAATAATAACCTTCAGGGGTGGCTCCTGGGCAGGTATATACGAGTATTCCAGATTTTTCACACAGCGTTTTGATGGACAGCTGGGTTTAAGAACTACTACTGTGGACTTGGTTTCCATGTCTACAAGATGAGAATGGACATGAGAGATAGTAATTGTCATGAGTGACAGCTGGTTGGTCCAGTTCTGGAAAATGGGGAAAGAGAAAGTTTTATAACTCAAAAAGTAGAGCAGAATGGAAGGAACAACAAGACAGAAGCTTAAGATAGAAAAGCTAGGAATGAGTTATCCTGAAAAAAGCAGCCAGACATTGACATAGATAGGGGTTATAGCATATCTATTCTGGAACACGGTCAATATTAAAATACATGTATGTGTATATATAATATAGCATATACTATATAGTATGTAGTATATGTATATATTATCTCTATCTAAACCCACGTTGCTCACCTGCCTTTGGGAGAGCCTCCAAAAGAAAACATTCAACTGCAAATGAGATGTTCAATTTTATGGGCTGCAAAAAGGAAGAATATTTGAAATATGTGAATTTAGAAACAGCTAGGTATTATAGAACACAGTGTTTCTTGTTACCACAATAAAAAAGAACATTGATATAATCTGCCAATGTAGTTCCTTAAGTAAAACAGAGTAACTACATGTTTAACCACAGTATTATTACAATGAGCACAAACACCCTATAAGTAAATATTAATACATTTCTATCTTTTAGATGCTATTTTTTTTAAAAAAAATTAGTAATGGCAGAATTCCAGTACTAGTTTATTTATCCAAGTTATTTCAAAGAAATGTGCAATTATTGGATAAATAGCTATTTAAATTATGAGGAAAATATCTAGGAGAAAGATTTTCTAAAAATAAACCTTGGATAAAAAAACTTTAAACTTATGATGGATTAAGTCCCTTAGTACAGGATGAAAATATATAAAGTAAGTACACACCATCTTTAGGAGTAGGCAAAATAAGCAAGTACTGAGTGGTATGATTTTAAAAATCGCTTGGAGCCCCCTCTCCCCCTGCCCTAATCTTATCTGAACACTGCAATGTTAAAGCATTTTTAGAAGCTTATTTGTATAAAGGTTCTCCAGGGAAAATGACAGTATGCTGCAGAGCTGACATTATAAGTTGGTATCAGTTATTTTTACAAGGTGTGAATGAAAAAAAAACAAAAAACCAAGACAAAGCACTCCACAGGCCAGGTCTCCTCGCAGCCTGCTCTGCCTCCGCCCCGCCCCCTCGCTTCTAGGATGTCCACTAGGCCCTGCTCACACTCTTCTTTCCATTCCTGTTGGCCTTTAATTTGTAGGCAGACAATTAGCAAAAACATTCAACCCCCTATTTTGTATAATCCCGGAGGAATTGACCATGTGTGATTTTTTTCCCCCCACGTGTCCTCTGCTCCATCTTGCCTAGAACTTGAGCTTGGTGTGTGGAGGCTACTTTTTGGATGCCAGCTCATCTTCTTTGCTCGCTGGCAGCAATGCCCTGGCCTGATGACGATCAGCTTTATGAGAAAGGGAAATTCAGAATTATAGTACCTGGGCAGGCGGAGTGGCTCAGCTGGTTAAGAGCTCGCTTGGGAGCGCCAGCTCTGAGCAGCAGGGCTGTGTTTCGGATCCTACATTGAGGGCCAGTGACGCTGTGCCTTCTACAGCTAAGATGATGAACAACAGTTCCACCTGCAGCTGGGCTTCTGTGAGTGGCCGGTGACGGTGTAGGCTGCAGTGGGGCTGCAGTGGGCTGCTGTGAGCTACGTGAGTGGCTGGCGGCCAGTGTGAGCGGTGGGCAGCTGGTGTGAGCAGCTGGGAGCTGCTGTGAGAGGCCGACAAATGACGGGCGACCGATTGCCTCACCCGGGAAGAGCACAATGATCACAATACCAACATGGCCAGTGAAGCGACGTCCTCCACAACTAGACTGAAGAACAAAAACAGCAATTTGTCTACCTGTCTTTTCCCCTTCCCTGATTCCCTAATGCTGTTCCCCTCCCCTCAATTCCCCTATAACATAATAAAAAAAAAAGAATTACAGTGCTTAAAAAGGGAGAGAAGCAGAGAACCCACAAGTGCTTAGAATGTTGAAAGAGAGGAGTTGATTTAGGTTCTGAACCTAACAACAGCTTGAGGGCTGGGTGGGTGGAAAGGGAATACTCAATAATCTGAACATAGAACATGGTGGCACTAAGAGGATAGTGAATTCTAAATGGCAGTAAAATAAGATGTGGGACAGAGGTGACAAGGAGCCACAGAAAGGCTTTAGATAAGAAGTAATTATAGAAGTGCATAGTAAAACAGTTTAACCAATCGTGAGTGCTTGAATTGCACAAAAACACAAAGCTTTTTGGTGAAAAATGTGAGATACAAAAGTGATTTTTCTTTTCATCTCCCACTTTCACTGAAGTTATTTCAAGTGTTCTTTCCATCCTTGCTTCTCTTACCCAAAGTCCTAGGGGAAAGCATTTGATTGGCCATGCTGAGGTCACTTGCCTGCGTCATGGCTTTATCACAGGTAGGAGTAGTAGGTTCCGTCAAGCCTTTCGGCTTCTGCAGTTGGAGACAGGAGTCTGGACTTACTGGAGCATCAAGACAATACATATTGGGAACTAAGAAATTGTGATGCTATTAGGAAGGGGAAATGGAGGCAAGAGGGCAAAGTGAATCAACCGAACAACAATGTGGTCAATGTCCCTTACAATTCTTATGTCTTGGATTATTTAGTGATCATACCCTATTGTTAATAATATCAGTACAACTCAAAAATGGAAGTGATGGATGTGTGATTAGGTAGACATTAAAATAATTTATACAGTATTTTGCTTAGGGGATATATATATATATATATATATATATATATATATATACACATTTCTTCTTTTTCATTTACTAAAAAGCATATTGATTAAACATCTATTTGCTAAGCACTATGCTGGATATGGGAGATACAAAAGTGAGCACAGCAAACATGGATTCTCTCTATGTTCATGAAACGTTACATCAGCAAAGTCACATTGAAGGCAACTCTTGAGATTATAGTTGACTAATCCAGATTAATCCGGCACTATCAAAAAGTCAGTATTTTCTTATATAAGATTTTTACATCTATTTCATAAATAGTATTTCTTAAATTGAGTGATTATTTGTAGAAGTATGGGAAAAATAGGAAAAGTAAGTGTGTGTGTGTGTGTCTGTGTGTGTGTGTGTGTGTGTGTGTGTGTGTGTGTGAGAGAGAGAGAGAGAGAGAGAGAGAGAGAGAGAGAGAGAGAG
>NW_017731609.1:1692111-1704585 GCF_001890085.2 Hipposideros armiger | reverse complement strand
GTGATTGACCTCATTTTAGTGGGGGAGGCAGACATAAGCAAGTATAATATCATATATGTAAAACAATACATAACATAAGACATAGTATAAAATACATATCAATTGTAAAAAACATAAATTACATAAATATGTAATATGATATGGAATTCGGGGATGTTTAAAGGGAATCAATGTTGTGTGTCAAGGATTGCTTCTTTGCTCAAGCTCACTCATAATTCTTTACTTGTAAAGTGCTATTTGCCCTATCCCAGAATATGAAGTACAAAGTAAAGCACTCCAGGGGTGGCATTTATAACTTACATGTGTGTCTCAACCCATGCTGAATATGGAAGGAACAATTTGCATAGATTTTCAAAATGATACGCAGACCTTTGAGGAACCCATCTCCCACTTGTGTGCAGAAGCGTCAAGCCCTGAGGGAAGGCTGTCTGGAAGGTTCCCAGTGTGCAGGCCTCCTTGCACAGCTGGGCAAGACCCTAATTCCTCAACTGACAACAAGGATGAAAATGGTTTGAGAACCTACAAACCAAATGAATTTCTCTAGACTTTTGGTTAAAAATGACTTAACTTTGTTTCACTCTCCATGATCTCAATTTACTTAGCATTATTTACTAATAAGTCATTTCAGTAGACCAAGAATTGAATTTTGTATTGGATTGGGGGAGTTTCTAGGATATGGGTATCAATAGTTGACTGACACTGCTATGGCAATATAATAAGGAATACACTACCATTTTTGTTTTAATATAGGTAAATTATTTGTCCAGCATATGGAAGACTGTACTTAGAGTAGCAGAGTGCTTTGTGGTAGAGGGGTGGGGGGGAAACAATTACAGTGAATGAGGTAGAATGGCTGTGTTATTGCAGTACATAAGATTTTGATTACACGCTGCCAAGATTCATACCAGCCTAGTAGTTGTTGACAGATAAAGTAACAAAAATGAAACTCATTTATTTTTTCTTTATTGAGACCTCAAGGAAAAGCAGATTTTCAGTTCTTGTACTTACTACATTGATAGAACAGAGACTGACAGCAAAAATGTGCCAGTTCAGAAATATAAATTAAACCTAGGTTCATATCAAAATTCCATTTAGTCTTGGAGAAGGAGCTGCTGTTTGGATTATTTTTGATCCTAAAACAAATATACTATGGAGTATCACAGTATACCTGGTATATAATAACCCTTGTATGTAAGCAATACTTTCGAAATTATTGTTTTCAATTTACATTGTTTTATTACTTTTGCAGTGTTTGAGGCTACTTGAATTATTATCAGAGTAGGTTACATTTTACTGAATGCAAATTATGAGCAGTAGACATATACGTCTCAGTCTGCAGGAAATAGAAAACTAGATTTGGAAAATTGATAACAGACCTTTTTCTCTATTAAAAAAGACCATATTCGATGCTACAGTTTGGTGATCAGGATAAGGACAAAAATAAATGGGAAATATAAAGTGAGAAATTTGGTTTGTGTTGTTGAGATTGTCGATGTGTATTAAATAAAATTCAGGGTAAATCATTTGTACCTATCCTTCATGTTACTTAAGCTGACATAATAAAAAGACCTGTAATCAGGCCTTTTTCACTTTCCTCTCTTACTCCCTCCTTCCCTCCTTCTCTTCCTTGTATCCTTCCTCAAACTCTTCCACTATTTCTTCCTTCCACTCCTTCTCTTTCTTCTTCTCTCTTTCTTTTTATTCAACTATCAACATGGAAATTTTGCTACAGTTTTTCGTATTTAAGACACTATTAATTTAACTACACAATTCTGACACAAAGACATGATATACTTAGTGAATGATGTACAAGTGAGTAAATAGAGTCATCAGTGACCTCTAAACATAATTATAATTCCAATAATGTCCATTTCTTGAGTATGTCCTAAAAATAATTTTGCTTATTTTTTAAATTATTATTTTAAAGTTTACGTTTGATCATTTTCTCATTAATTTTTTTAGCAACAGAAAGATAGCATGAACTTGTTTCTTGAATTACCTTTTCTGACCTTTTTCAAGAAGATAATTACAAAATAGGGAGGCCTGGAAATCTTGTAAAAAAATTAAGCTTATAAAGTAGGTAAAATGGCCCTTCTGTGCTGGTGTCGATTTCAAAATTAACATTTTGGTTCATGTGCTTCTAATAATCACTGACCCTTA
This sequence comes from Hipposideros armiger, assembly GCF_001890085.2. Classification (NCBI taxonomy): domain Eukaryota; kingdom Metazoa; phylum Chordata; class Mammalia; order Chiroptera; family Hipposideridae; genus Hipposideros; species Hipposideros armiger. The sequence goes on along the minus strand of NW_017731609.1, from coordinate 1,702,425 downwards.
CTTCATGTACTTTCCACAGGAAATGAATACAGCAGAAATTACTTTGACCCACTGATGGATGAGGAAATAAACCCAAGGCAGTGTGGGATGGAGGTCAGCAGAGAGGGTGAGCTAGAATTAAGTATGTAATTTTTGTGTCAGAATATTCTTTTCCATTCATGAAAATGAGGTGACAAAGATCACACATGCAGCTCCATTTAGATTTTGCAGCTTATAATTTAAATGGTAAGTTTTAACCATGAACAACATGATGGGAAGTGAAGGTGATTTTTGATCAAGGAGAGCAAATTGGTCAGATAGAAGAAGCAGGAATTTGCTTTCATCTGATGTTGCTGTGAGCAGTTTGGTGCCATTATAAGGCCCATGTTATTCATATGAAGAGCATCATCACTTTACAAATGCCATCTCTGCTCTTGGAGTTTAATATGAGCATTCTTCAATAAAGTTCATGTAACATATGAGGTTTCCATACACGGTGACTGTTGAATGTCTTTCATTGAAGGCATGGAACCACCACTTAAATTTTGAACCCCAAAGGTGCTGTGATATGATGCTTTCCTTTTCTATAATCTTGAGTCTAGCTGCGGCTGTAAAATAACAAGTCAATATATTGCTCTTTATGTGTATACCACTATACATATTTGATAGTTTACCAAGCACTCTTAGGTTTACAAAGATTATTGAGGAGATAATGATGGTGACAAATATTACTCAGAGTCATTTGCAATCCGGAAGATCATTTCACCATTGGCCACCAGTCATTGAATCTGCACTTTTTAATAAAAATTGGGNGAGAGAGAGAGAGAGAGAGAGAGAGAGAGAGAGAGAGAGAGAGAGAGAAAGAAAGAAAGAAAGAAAGAGAGAGAGAGGCTAGCATAACTGAGATCCCAGTTTACATGCTTAAACTATGTTTAGCCTAGAGCTGAGCATTTCTGAATATTTGTGGTTTGAAGTGGCCAGAAAAACCATAAAGCTTTTTGATGAAAAAAAAACTGAGATAGAAATTAAGGTCTTCTGATATGTCAATGATGTGGTTTATATCTTAGCAGTTGGACAGAAATTACTGTTTTCTTTTTTAACCTAGCTCTCTTTAAATATTGGGTGAAATTAAAAAAAAAGAAAACCTTTTTGTCCATTAGTATAAGAAGTTGCATCATCTCAATGAAATTCCATATTAAATCCAAACTTTGCTAACCTCTCTTTAGCTGCCATTTGCCTCATTCATTTGTTGCATTTTCATTTTAAGAAAGATGAAGATGACTCTTGGGAAAAACCTACTACGAGGGAACGAGATAGCCAGGCACACAGATTAATCTAATGCAGTATCTTAGGGCCCAGAGAGGAAATGTAGTTTTGATTATAGCACAGTGTTTGCCAATCATATTGTTCCATAGTCTAACTCTCAGACATTTATTTCTGGGTCTTAGGGAGAGGGACTTGGAATAAAAACTAAGATCTCTGTCAGTTGTTGGGGATCTCAGAAGCACTACTTGCTAACCTGTGTAACATGGAGAAAGACCAGGTGAGAGAAAATGATGTATATCCCTCCTCTTGGCATGGCCAGTGGAACATGGGATGGATAGAGGTGTGAGTTCAAAGTTTGATCAGACCAAAGAAGATGTTGGCGAGAACATGGCATGGCCTATAATTGGTACCAGCAGGAATCAGTATTGGAGGTGACAGAGGTCACTTGAGGTGGCCACAGCAGCAGCTCTGGAATTGACAGGAAGTAGTTTCCCTGTGGAGTGGACGTGCAGCCACTGATTTCATGGTGGATATGGAGACATTTGTGGTTTGAAGAGCACCTTTGTGAGCATAGAATCCTTGATAACAGGCAGCAAAGCAGAAATCGGAGCAGTTGAGAAAGAAAATGGCAGCTATGGCAAAGAAGCGGAGAGAAATAAGTTTTAGTGTATGCGATCTAAGGCTTTCTAGCCTTCTAAAAGAAATGAGGGGACATTTGAATTAAGGATAGGAGACAGTAGTTGCGCTTGAGCTGGAGAGTCCCTGGATTAGGACTACAATTGTGCCCGTAAATTTACTCTCAGATTGGTGTGGTTATTAGAAATACACATGTACAGAAAACTATAATAAAAGTAACATATAAGTATACAGTTTAAATGCATAATTCAAATTGTCTGAGCAAAAACATGATGAGGATTGTATTTTTTCCCCCACAGTGCACATAGCCTAGATTAGTTTAGAAGTGATAAGGTATAAAATTATTTACATTGTTCTCATTTATGTCTGTTTTTCCCTTAAGATGGAAAACAGGTGACATATGAAATTTATCGAACATTTAAAAAATACTTTTTGCTTTGGAACATTTCAGCTATTGTTAAGAAAAAGAAAATATACAAAAAAATCATTTGTGTTAACTTTTTTGAACTGACCTGGATTTGTGTCTTTTGTTATCATTTGGTTCCTAAGTGATTCGAATTTCTTCATTGACTTGGAAGGCTAAAGATAAACACTCAGGAAAGCATTTTTCCTACTTAAGTAAAGAAATATTTTATATAGATAAAACATGAAAAAAATTGGTCAGTTTATACAAACCAATTTACACTTACTTTCCTGTCCCCCTTTTAAAAAGGTAGCAACAGAGTTATAGAACACTGTTTATCCCTTGGGGAAAGGGCGTTTTAATCAAATGTTCAGGTTTTGGGAATGTCATCAGAATAAAAAAAAGCTTAATTTAGTTTCTCCTCAGAAGGAACTACCTAACGTCCAGGTTATCAGACAGATTTGCCCGGGAAATCAGTGTTATCTCTATTTGTTTTGTCTTTTTCTATTTCTATTAGTGCTAAAATTGAAACCATTGGTAACACTTTACCAGCTATTAAGCATAGTTATTTTTCTATCTTCTCATCAAATTGAAGTTAGTGAAACTCTCAGTGTATGACTTTGTAAAATAATATTTTATAAAATCTGTCCTAAGTAGTTGGTTGGAGAAAGAAGAGTCATTTTAACATTCAGAGATATTACCTTATTACTCCAGTTCATTGATGATAGATGGGTTCATACATTTAAACCGCTGGATTTATTTATACTACTGAAATTTCTATACCATTAAAATAACAATGTGAGCACAGGCATCTATATAATGGTAAAAAGTACGGTTAAGAATCTTAGAATCATAGAAATGCTAGAACTACAATAGATACTGTATAGCTGATGTTGCAGAAGAACAATGACTTTTCTATAAAAATAGCTTCCTAGTAAAGAAACTGAGAGAAAAACTTGTTTTCTGATTTTTATTAATGCAATACTGAATTGTTTACCAACATCCTCTTAAATATTTGGTAAAAATTTTAAAAAGATTATTTGTTACCAGAATAAGAAGTTGCACTGTATCAATGAAATTCTACACAAATTTCAAACTCCATGAGGTCATGTTGACTGGAGTTCAATAGATGCATTTCCATTTTAAGAATAATTTTGCTAGAAAAGTTTTTACATGACCTTCATATTTTATACTGTTAGCATAAATTAGTCCTTGATCTCCAAATAATTCCATTTAGAGTTCTTTTTGATTACTTTTTGTTTTCTATTAAAGAGAACTCAATAGAAAATAAGATTTTCTTTAGCCTTCATTAAATTGACCAAAAACCTTATTTTAAAAATCCATGGGAAGTCCTGAACCCTTTGCTTTGCCAGCTACAGAATTTAGTTGTCTATAAATAAGCAGATATTTTAGAGAAAAAAATATTAATTAATGTTGTTTAAACTAAATCTAATAATCCATTATATTGATTGCTTTCATATTGAAGTGGGCTGCAGTGTGATGAAAACATTACTACCTGAATAAATCCTTAAATGCAATACATAAATCCAGGTAATCTTAGATCCATGAGGAGGACATATTATTAAATGAATGAAGGCACAATCAGAAAAATTAGAGGGGTGATTGATGTCTAATATCAGGAACTTCCTAATTTGAAAGGTAATATTGAAAACTGTCTATACATTTGTATGTAGAATAATGTTGCCAGGCTTCAAATTAGAACTAAAGAACACTACTTGATAGAGGTTTTCTTATGGAGGACTTTTAATATGTGTAAAAAAACAATATAGGTATACTTAACCTTTGAATTACCACCATTACTTAATGATAATAGCTTCCTGTTTAGAAGTTAGGTACTTAGGGATGAGTTTTAACTGTGAGGATTCAAGGTCCAGGGGAGCACATGATGCATTAATGCCTGGGGTACTGTAGAAGAAAGCCCTGCGGCAATTATGCACTCAACAGCACTCTAGTGGTTTAAAAGTTAAAATGCCTCCTAATTTACCATGAGGGAAGGTCTTAGGGGAAGAAAGAATATGGCTCAATTAATTAGTACTTGTTAGCAAACTTCAACTATTACCCTATTTAGATTTTCAAATCACTGATATATCAAATACCCACAAGATTTGAAAAGGAGGTAAGAATAAGCAGTTGAGAAAGCTAATCTGTCCAACATTGCACCAACTCTTGAATATAATGTTAGCAGCAGACCAATTTTCACAGGTTAGCCTTTCTACAAAGAAGGGAAATGGTATCAATTTGCTATTTTTAACTCTGTTGTTGCTTATGCCTTTCAGTTTCAGTTTCTGAGTAAGATTAATACTCTTGATGACCACCTATGGATTCCTTTGAAGGTTTAATATAAAGAAATTAACTTTTGAGAATTATCTGGAGTTTTATTATGGGTGTTTTGTTTTTTTTATTTACTCATTATATCTCCTAAGTGGCTATTGTAGGTTTTTAGAAAAATTAATGATTCTTAATGATTACCTGGTTGTTTTTCAAGTTATTATTTAAATAATATCTTCCTTTGTTCTAAAAGTTTTCCAGGCAAATCTCTTTTATGTTTTCATGGTATGGAATCATATTGTTATCAGCTAATCATTACACAAAATATAATTATTTTCAATAATTTTAGCTCATATTTCCTCTTATTTTCATCCTCACTGCTTTGGCCAAAATATCTAAGAGAATGTTGAATAAGAATATTGATAGTGAACATCCAAGTCATAGTTTGTGTTTTTATCATTAGGTTTTTTTGTTTGTTTGTTTGGATTTTGTTGTTTTGTTTTGATATTTAGTATAATGAAGTCTTTGGTTTAAGATAACTATTCTTTATCATATTAACAAGTATTCTTGTATCTTTAGTTGTCTTTAATTTTAAAAAGTTTTAAATTAACCCTATAAAATAGTATTTTAATGGACTTAGCACAGTAGAGCATGCTTGAGTTTGACATACTGATACAGAAAAGTCATGATGGATTTTGTCTATGTTTTCCAAAGGTCATTTATCTATATAAAGAACAAAGATCAATTAATGATATATTTCCCATTTTGTTCAATAACCTTTTACCATCTTTCAGTGAGCTTCATAATTCCTCGTTCATAGAAGGACCTGTCTTTATTTGTGAAAAACTGAACAAGGTGCTGATTTTCAGCCTCATCTGAATTAAACATTATACCACACAAGGAGTTTTGAAGAGAGCAAAACCAGTGGAAGTCTGATGGCCCAAGGTCACGTGGGTGTGGCAACACATCCCATCCAAGCTCCAATAATTTTTGACGGGTGATCAAACTTGTGTGTGGTCTCGTGTTGTTGTGATGGAACACAACTCCTTTACAATTAACAAGCTCTGGACGTTTCTGGATGATGGATTCTTTCAAACTGTCCAATTGCTGACAGTACACATTTGAATTGATTGTTTGGTTCATTGGTAGGAGCTCGAAAAACACAACACCTTTAAAATCCTACCACACTGAGAGCATAACCTTCCTCTGATGAATGTCTGCTTTCAATGTTGTTTGAGGTGAATCATCACATCGGGACCAAGACCATTTGCATATCACATTGTTGTAAACAATCAACTTCTCACCAGTTATCAGTTGCTTCAAAAAAGGATCGCTTTCCTCATGTTTAATGAGCATATTGCAGATGTTTATATGCGCCATCAAATGAACATCTTTGAGTTCAGGCAGAACCCAACTATCGAGCTTGCTTATGTATCCCAGCTTCTTTAGGTGGTCGCGAATGCTTGAATGATGGATGTTCAATGTTTCTGCAATCTCTCATGTCATGTAACATGGGTTTGACTTGATCAATGCCTTTATTTTGTCGTCATCAACCTCGGTGAGCCTTCCTGACCAAGGAGCATCTTTGAGATCAAAATCACCAGCATGGAATTTCGTGAACCATCTTTGACACTGACGTTCTTGTAGAGCATTGTCACCGTAAACTTTATGCAACTTTTCACAAGCTTGACAGGCGTTCTTCCCTTTATGGAAGTAAAACAGTAAGATATGGCAAAAATGCAGTTTGGTCTTCCATCTTCAACTTGTAAAATCTCCAAAACTCAACCAAATCGCTCAATTTTATTTTTTAGAATGAAGCTAGAACTGTCAGCTGTCAAATGACATAGTAATAACATAGATGCGAATGACTCTAGTACTTTCAAAAATGAGCTAGAGCCATCTGTTGCAAACATGCGTCATGACTTTTCCAAAGACCCAATAGTTCCCGCTAACCTGGATTCTGTTTAAACCCCCTGATTCCATTTGTTTCATACATATACATAAACTGTCTGGCCCTGTAGACATTTAATCCTGAAATCTTTGCATTGGATTTTCAAAGTGGGGAAAAATATGAAGTTTCCCTCATTTATTTATAAAGTTTATAAGAATCAAATTAAATTATGGTTATCTAGGCTTCATGCCTTTAAAAGGAATACTGTTCAGCAGAATATCTTAGTTTGTAAGTTTTTGATGCACAGCTATAGTCACAGAATATAAACTGTTTAGTTAGTCATTTAATTTACATGCAGGCCTTGTGTTTATTTAACTTACAGTATATATAGAAAACATGATGATTGGTGATAAAAAGCTGAGCTAAAGCAGATGAATTCACAGGAAAAGAACAAGAAAGGAACCAATAAAAACCTCCTGACTAACAGATGCATTCAGATTTTCTTCCTCCAGAGCTAATGTAGCTGATTTGAAAGGAAGTGATTGCCTCGTTGAGTCAGGACACTTCTATGATTCACACTAACCTTTCTCTGGTGGGCAATTTTATTCTCACTCTTATAGCCCCCAAGGAACTGCATGGATGCACACTGGAGGATTTCCTGACCAAAGTTCATGGATGGTGTAATTTAAGTAAAAGCCCCGATTACATTCTGTGCTGCTCTGAGTTAAATGATAGGAAAACCTGATATGTGTGGAAGGGCAGAGGCAAGTGTGTGTTTTCCTCTCCCAATTCAGTAAAAAGTAACACAAGAAGTGCATTAACTGATGTTAATTCTAAGCATTGAACAGTGAATGCTAGGAAGTTGGAAGCAAAAATAGAGTGTTGAGAGTATCGATAAGACCAAATTACTGATTTATTAGCTGTGTATCACATCCAATTACTTCAATGTAGAACCATACACACACACACACACACACACAGACACACACACACAGACACACACACACATAATGCAATTGTCAGATTATTCATCTAAATATAACAAACTGAAATATTAACTATATTAAATCTATTGTATAAATATTGCTAAATGCCCTACTTTGAATTTCCAAGTGGATCTGTTAATTTTCCAATAAGATGGTTTTAGACATATCCAAAAGCATATTTTGAATGATTAGGACATTTTTAGGAATTTATCCTATTGTTAACCAGCCTTCTGGTAATACCCACACTATCCTAAAAACATCTAACTTTATTAAATCCTGACACTATCCAAAGAAGCATGAGCAGAAGAGCTAGTGTTAAGATGAAGACTGGTGTTTCCAAATTTGTAATAGGTTCCATGTGCTTTACCATCTTAAACTCTGCCTATTGTGTTTAGGTTGTTGGCTTCTCAGGGCAAGATATACCAAAAGAAAGGAAAATCATTTCAATATTTAATAGGAATCTCTTATTTGATTCATATGCTGATTTATGTTATAGCAAACTATGGGCAACAGTAATATTTTCTAAATAATAAATCATAATTTATTTATTATAATTTATTACATATATGTTATGTATTTAAAACAATTATACATTATTACTTCACTATCTCCATAGTCTTGGCAGCATAGTGATTTAATTCTGAGTGTCATTCTTAGTTTGAAACAAAGGTATATACCTTCACCCCTCCCTGGGGTGCCAATTCACCTTATTTGGCTCTGTCTTTTCCTCACATCAATTGTCACCATCTAATATAAAACTATAAAATATGCATATGTGTTGCTTTTATTCTTCCACTCACAGAATGTAACTCTGTGAGGGGAGGGATTTTTGAGTGTTTTGTTTTACTGATATATTCATATAATAAGCACTCAATAAGTATTGGTTGAATGAATGAATGGATATGAAATATCATGTCAGCATAAAGTGACATTGTACAGCAACTTAAAATTATTTGAGCAAAAATGTTAGTTAAAATAGATTCTGGGATTAATGAAGTTTAGATTTCAATTCTTACTTTACTATTTTGTAAGTTTAGGAGGCTGAGAAAAATTGAGGGCCATCCACTAAGAAAACATGCTTCTCCTGTCTTTATGCTTTTGTGATTTTTCTCTTTTGCCTATGTTCCTTGTGTTAAAAATTCCTTTCCCCAGGATTTTGCTAATTCCAAATAATGTTTTAAAACTTATTTCAGGTAGCAATTTTGTCCAGGAAGTCTTCTTTAAAGTCCCCAGTATGGGTTAGATGCTCCTACTATGTGCTCAAACAGAACTCCATCCCTTACCACAACATTAAATCATACAGACTGTGTATGTTTAACTTTCTTGTTCTCTCTGTGAGCTATGCTCTAAAGGCAGGGGCCATGGCTTTTTGTTTGTTTGTTTGTTTTAAATCCAGATGTAGTGTTTGGTTCCTAGAAGGTACTCAATTAAAAAGAAAAGGGAAAGGGGTCTTCATGAAAAAGAGAGAGAGGAAGTGAAATAGAAAGAAATAAATGATAACTTGTTGCTCATTTTAATCAAGAAAGAACATCCAGACAATGAAAGGATTTGGGTATTACAACAGGTTTCCATGAAAGGTTTATTGAGCAAATGAATTCAGATGACATTATGAGTACTTCTGTGTGCCAGGCACGAGTCTCCACACTGAGGGGGCCACAGTAAACAAAGAGATAATGTGATTGACCTCATTTTAGTGGGGGAGGCAGACATAAGCAAGTATAATATCATATATGTAAAACAATACATAACATAAGACATAGTATAAAATACATATCAATTGTAAAAAACATAAATTACATAAATATGTAATATGATATGGAATTTGGGGATGTTTAAAGGGAATCAATGTTGTGTGTCAAGGATTGCTTCTTTGCTCAAGCTCTCTCATAATTCTTTACTTGTAAAGTGCTATTTGCCCTATCCCAGAATATGAAGTACAAAGTAAAGCACTCCAGGGGTGGCATTTATAACTTACATGTGTGTCTCAACCCATGCTGAATATGGAAGGAACAATTTGCATAGATTTTCAAAATGATACGCAGACCTTTGAGGAACCCATCTCCCACTTGTGTGCAGAAGCGTCAAGCCCTGAGGGAAGGCTGTCTGGAAGGTTCCCAGTGTGCAGGCCTCCTTGCACAGCTGGGCAAGACCCTAATTCCTCAACTGACAACAAGGATGAAAATGGTTTGAGAACCTACAAACCAAATGAATTTCTCCAGACTTTTGGTTAAAAATGACTTAACTTTGTTTCACTCTCCATGATCTCAATTTACTTAGCATTATTTACTAATAAGTCATTTCAGTAGACCAAGAATTGAATTTTGTATTGGATTGGGGGAGTTTCTAGGATATGGGTATCAATAGTTGACTGACACTGCTATGGCAATATAATAAGGAATACACTACCATTTTTGTTTTAATATAGGTAAATTATTTGTCCAGCATATGGAAGACTGTACTTAGAGTAGCACAGTGCTTTGTGGTAGAGGGGTGGGGGGGAAACAATTACAGTGAATGAGGTAGAATGGCTGTGTTATTGCAGTACATAAGATTTTGATTACACGCTGCCAAGATTCATACCAGCCTAGTAGTTGTTGACAGATAAAGTAACAAAAATGAAACTCATTTATTTTTTCTTTATTGAGACCTCAAGGAAAAGCAGATTTTCAGTTCTTGTACTTACTACATTGATAGAACAGAGACTGACAGCAAAAATGTGCCAGTTCAGAAATATAAATTAAACCTAGGTTCATATCAAAATTCCATTTAGTCTTGGAGAAGGAGCTGCTGTTTGGATTATTTTTGATCCTAAAACAAATATACTATGGAGTATCACAGTATACCTGGTATATAATAACCCTTGT
>NW_017731609.1:1684048-1688241 GCF_001890085.2 Hipposideros armiger | reverse complement strand
GTTCTTTTGGCATGCATCCTAGGTTATTAGTTACATATTTATTGCTAGACTTATGTCTTCAGTAGCTTTCTTTTCCACTAGACCTTAAAGTCTTTAGAATCTGGCATAGCACTTGGCTCATATATGATGCTTAATATTTATTTGCTGACATGAAAATCGCAACATACATGAAATCTCATTTCCTGCTGCCTCTCAGCATCATCCCTGTTGCCCCTACTCAATCCCAGGTGAACATCATCTCCTACTTGGAGTTAATGAGTCACTTTTGTCCACATCCACTTCTGCTCCCCTTTAATTGGTTCTCCATGAGCATGTTGTTACTCCCTTATTAAAGCCTTCTTGTTGCTGCTTATCGCTTTGAGGGTCAAGATCAAGATACTGTCCTTTTGCATCTCAGGTTCTCTCTACTTGCTCAACATGTTCTAGCCACACTGGATTTTTTTTCTCGTCCTCATATGCATGGTGCCCCTTTGGGCAATGAACGCCCACAAGTGCTGGGACAGCCTCATTTCTCTCTTCATGTGGCCAATGCCCTCTCTGCATGAAGTTTGGCTTAAATGACAATTTTCAACGACCCTGACTAACGTAGGTGATGTTTCCCTATATACCTTCTTTAACAACCTTGTCACAATGGTCAGCATACTGTTTATCGGTGAGGTTATCTGTGAAATGTATGTCTCCCCTATTAGACCATCTCCTGAACACCAAGAGGGCAGAGATTTTGTTTCCTTTGCTCACTGATGAATTCTTAGAGCCTAGCACAGCAGTTGGCATAGAACAGGGGTTGACTTGAGAAATAATTGCTGAGTTAATGTATAAATAAGTAAATGAATTTAAAGTGCTAAATGTAGTACCCAGCACATAGCAAGCTCTCTGTAAACATTAGTTATTATTATTTACTGAGTGCTTAAGGGGTGTCTTGAGCTGAATACAGTAACTCTGACCAAGCAACACAAAACCCTCCAAAGTAGCCATTACTATTCCCATTTAGAAGATGAAGAGACAAGCTTAGAAAGATTTAATATTTTTTTCTGAGATCACAGAGACTTGGCAAGCATGGAGTAGAATTCAGACTCTGTCTTTGGTACTATCCATTTTTTTTTCCCTCAGAAGTTGTTTTTGACCTATTGGCTTTCACCACTCTCTCCTTTGAGGAAAACTTCTGAAGGGGAAAGGAATAAGGTTAATTGAAATTGTTGAATTTGAGTTTGAAGGCACCTTCTCTTACCTCCAGCTTCTGTGCTGTGTAACCTGTTTTACCCTCTAGAGTCTTCAAGGGGTGTCACTGAAGGGGGCTTCTTACCAAGTCTGCACACCAAAGGAATCAGAACCTCTACAGCAGCGGTTCTCAACCTGTGGGTCGCGACCCCTTTGGGGGTCGAATGACCCTTTCACAGGGGTCACCTAAGACCATTGGAAAGCAAAAAGATATTTACATTACAGTTCATAACAGTAGCAAAATTACAGCTATAAAATAGCAACAAAAATAATTTTATGGTTGGGGGTCACCACAACATGAGGAACTGTATCAAGGGGTCGCGGCATTAGGAAGGTTGAGAACCGCTGCTCTATTGCCATTGTAGACTAGGACTCTCTCATTCAGATTCCTCTCATAGAATTCCCCAAAGCTGTCTGTAACTCATTGTTTTACAATAAAACAAAAATACTAGTTCAGGATAACAGAACTTGAACTATTAAAAAATGATGCACTTCATACAATTACTAAGTAGTTAACAACAAGCAACCACCTACCCTTTGCTAGGTGCCTACTACATACCCGCATAGCTGTTGGTTTAGAACAGGAGTTGACCTGAGAAAAATGGAGATAGGTGCTTTATGAATGTTATTTTGTTAACCCTCCCAACCATCCCATTTTGGGGGGGCAAGGAGATTAAAGCTCAGGGGCTCTAAAAAGCTGCTCCAAGATTACAGAGCTAATAAGTGGTGGGTCTGGGATTTCGACATAGGTTTTGCTGATACCAAACCTATGCCATGACGCCTCTCTTTGAAAGATGGTATCTGTGTATTCATCCCATTTACCTCTTGTCTGTCTGTCTGTTTTGACATCCTAAATGTATTTTTCTTATTCTTGTCTGTGACTCTCTTTGGTCCTTGAGGATTAGCAAGTCCTGGTACTGGGGCTTTTATTACATCTGTGGAGAACTGCCCATCTATGCATCTGCTATTGCTCGATGTTAACTTCCAAATAAGATTCTTTTATGAGCCCATATATCAGCTTTATAAGTTTTGTAGCTATTCCCACTAAAAGTTATATAGATCCAGGCAATGCTCGAATAAAATTTCATTCTTCCCTGATGCACAATTTGCAAAATGTCTTCCAGGAATGGCCTCTCTTTCCCAAAATGTGGGGTGCTAGGTGGCCTCTGTCGGCTCTCAGCAAGAAAAGAACATTTGCAAGTCAAATGATACTTGCAAAAGTCATCTGTAGGATTTGATGAGCAGAAGCTACTAACTTCAAAGACCTTTTAATGTTATACTTTCTAACATTACATCTGGCTCCAGCGATGTAGGCTTTCCTCTTTAGCCATTCCAAGTCCATGAGTATAAGTTACATTAGATTTTTCTAACACTCTGATGTTTAAAAGATCTCAGAAAGGAGGACCTAGAATTTTCAGGAGCTTCTAACTTGGAGAATGAAAATCCCAGAAGGCTCTTCTTGAACACTTGCTGAGGGAGTTTTAGATGAATTGCAGAATTATCATCTTCAGGGTTGCCTTACTCATGCTAATCTGTCTTTTCTAAATATATACATTCATTAATGACCTATGTGTGTCTTTTTTTTGTTTTGTTTTTTTTTAAGATTTTATTGAGGAATCGGGGGAGGAAACAGCATTGGGAAATCAGGGAAGGGGAACAGACCAGTTGCTGTCCTTTTGTTCTTCAGTCTAGTTGTGGAGGACGTCGCTTCATGGCCCATGTTAGTATTGTGATTGTTGTGCTCTTCCCGGCTGAGGCAGATTGGTTGCTGGCCATTGGATAGCCACTCACAGCNGTAAATGTATAAGAAACAGAGGACAATGGTATTACAGTAATTAAGCACTCACTTTGAGCTTTCTAGAAGTCAAGGTATAAAGGGAAGTAGCACAGGTTAGAAAAATTTCAATTTTTAATAGAACTTATAACTCTTTTTCAGTGTAAATCACCCACCATCACCACCACCATTTTATTTTTCTTACAGTAAATCCTGGAAGGATAATATTATATCAATTTTTATATAGCAGAGATTAAAAATAATGGACAATTGTTTTATCATTGGTTCCTGGTAAATACCCTTTACTTAACATGGAATATGGATGTGAGTGCTGCTATGTAGTAGACACACAACATTTTAGTATTTTACAATTTTATGTATGATTTTATATAGGTAATATTACCTTGTGGATTGGTCAGTGTTCTCCAAAGAAAGAGAATCAATAAGATCTCTCTCTTTCTATCTCTACATGTTATATATAATACATACATATGCAGTGGGTGCCAAAAAGTACACATTTTAAGACAGGAAAAAAACTGTATTAAAATTGTAATAATAAAAAATTAAAAAAAAATTGTAATAATATATACCGATAACAAAAGATGAATACAAGTCACGTTTGACTTCTGTAATTACAAGAGGTGCTCAAAGTGGTTACCATCAGTGTCCATACACTTCTGATTACGTTGAACTACTGCTTGAGCAATGTTGACCAAAGTGTCCACTTGTATACATTTTTTGGCACCCCCCGTATATATTTATATATATACGGTGTGTGTGTGTGTGTGTGTGTGTGTGTGTGTGTGTGTGTGTGTGTACAGAGAAAGAGAGGGAAATAGAGAGGTGTCCACTTCTTTACATTTTTTTGGCACCCCGTATAGTGTGTGTGTGTGTGTGTGTGTGTACAGAGAAAGAGAGGGAAATAGAGAGATTTATTTTAAGGAATTGACTCGTGATTGTGAGGGCAGGCAAGTCTATCTTTAGGACAGGCTGGTGGGATAGAGGTTCAGGTAAGAGTTGATATGAAATATGAAATTCAGGTAAGCATTGATGTTGCAGTCTTGAGGCTGAATTCAGCAGGGCAGCAGACTGAAGATGGAGGCATAATTTCTATGTTTCAGTGTTGAGGAGAATTACTTCTTCTTTGGGAAACCTCAGTCTTTTCTCTTAAAGTCTTCAACTGATTGGGCGAGGCCCACTC
>NW_017731609.1:1669485-1679834 GCF_001890085.2 Hipposideros armiger | reverse complement strand
TAATTGCATAGAATGTATAACCCTAAATAGTAGAAATAACTTAACAGACTTACTACTGTAGGATCGTGCAATGGAACAAGGCTATATGACACTTTTTAAAAAGAGTGTGTCGGGCCGGCAAAGTGGCGCATTGGTTAAGAGCTGGCTTGGGATGCCAGAGGGCCCTGGTTCGGATCCCACATATGAGGTCCGGTGACACTGCCCTCTACAGCTGAGATGCTGAACAGTGGCTCAGCCTGGAGCTGGGCTGCCGTGGGTTGCCAGTGACAGCATGGGCTGCAGCCTCTGCTGCGGTGGGTTGCCATGGGCTACCGTGTGTAGCCAGCAGCCAGCGTGAGCACCCAGTGGCCACAGTGAGCAGCCGTCCAGAGGCCGGCGACTGATCTGCCTCGCCCAGGAGGAGCTCAGTGATGGTGCCAGCTTGGGCTAGTGGGGCAGCGTCCTCCACAACTAGACTGAAGAACAACAACAACAACAAAAGGACAGCAACTTGTCTGTTCCCATCCCCCAGTTCCCCAGCGCTGTTCCCATCCCCAATTCCCCAATAAAAAAAAAAATCTTAAAAAAAAAATAAATAAAAAGAGTGTGTCTTAGTTTTTAATTTCTGAACCTTTCTTTGCCATTTTTGTTAAATGGACATATAATACCTGTCACAATGGAGTAGCTATGGGTAAGAAATTATTAATTATTACATGAGCAGACACAGAATAATGAGGATGATTGATGATGTGTTCAAAATATTAATACTAGCACAACATTTATTGCGTGCTTACTAGGTGCCTGACACTGTTCTAAACAAGATAAATATTAACCTATTTAATCTTCATAACAACCCTAAAATTTAGTTTCTATTTTTTATTCCTATTTACCAAATAACATCTAAAAATTTTATTTCTATCTTTCTTACCAATATCTGTTTACTTTTTTGTTATAAGTTTGTATAGCCAACATTTTATTTCTTTATGTCTTTGTAACCCAAGCAAAATCATCTTTCAAGCTAGCTTGATCCCTCATTTTGAGGAATCCTTATTCAAATGATATGTTAGTCAGGATTCTCCAGAGAACCATAACCCAATAGAACCAATACAAAGAGAATGAGGTTTATTTTAGGAAATTGGCTCATGCATTTATGGGGGCTGACAAATCTGAAATACTTAGGGAAGACTAGAAGGCTGGAGAGTCAGGTTAGAATCTGATATGAAATTCAGGCAGGATTTGAAATCGCAGTCTTGAATCTGAAATCTGCAGGGCAGCAGGATGGACACTTAGGTAAGAGTTAATGTTACATTCTTGAGTCCAAAATCCACAGGGCAGGTCAGCAAGTAGGGAACTCAGGCCAGATTTCCTATGTTCAGTCCCGAGACTGAATGCCTTCTTTTTCTGGAAACCTCTGTCATTACTCTTCAGTCCTTCAACTGATTGGATGAGGCCCACCCACATTATGAAGAGTAATCTGCTTTACTCAAAGCCTACTGATTTAAATGTTTAATCACATCTGAAAATTACCTTCATGGCAACGTCTAGCCTAGTGTTTGAACAAATAACCGGGCACCATAGCTTAGTCAAGCTGACATAAAATTAAATATCACAATGGTATTGTTTAAATTAGTCTGTTCTCTGTGTATTTAGTCTAACTTCCAAGTCAGCAGATATACATTTAATTCCTTTCTTGTGCTAGATATTGAGTAATGCACTTTTACACCTATTATGTCCTTTCCATCCTGACAACTCTTTGCAGTTTGGATTCCTGGAACCCACTTAGAGCTCATCTAGAGGTAGCACCTAATAGTTCTTCTTAAAATCATATATGGGTTTACAAAAGTCTTATGGAATTTAAAGACTAGTCAAGCACCTCACCAGGTATTTTATATGTGAAGATATAACTGAGACCTACAAAGTTAAAAAATGTATGCAAGGTAGTAACGTGTCCCAGTGAACAAAGAAAGAAGGCCAACCGTCCTCTGGATACCACAGCCTGGTGCTTTTTCCAGGACCCGTCTCGTTTCCCTCCTGAAAAAGAAGCTTTCTTCCATTGGTTAAAAGTATCAAGGTTCTTGTTAAAATTCTAACATTGGAGGCATGGAAAATTCCACAATTTACCTTCCAGTATTTTTTTAAAGACTGGAAGAGAGAGGATTATTTTATATTTACGGCATGCCTCTAGCTAGATGAATAGATACATTTTGTGGATGATACTGGTTTCAGATGATAGAACGAGAAGTAAAGCACACATACCATTTATATAAATGCTGGCATTTCTATGCAAATAAACAAGGCAGCCCAAATAAAGTACCTCTGTGCATGCAGAGCTCAGGAGCTGTTCTCGGGGATCCTCACTTGGGAAATGAACCCAAGAGCCCTGGCTTCTCCTAAACCTATTAATCTCCCAAGCTGGTTTCAGCAAAACAGCAAGTAAGTGGTAAGATGTTGAAGTAAACAACATGTAATATTAACGCACAGAGAAGCACAGTATCTACACTTCAGGATATATTCGGTAAGTGGGAAAAAGGCTTTAATGCACAGGTACTTCACTCGCTTTGTGAAAATGACAAGATGAAGAAAGGTTTGGGACTGTGGTTGTTTTAATCTTCAAACTTGTTCTGGGCTTCAGTGATTTCCCAGTACATTAAACAGAAAATCATTTGCTCAACTATAGATTATGAAAAACCAAACTTTGTCCCATGTAAGAGAAAAAGTACTTAGATTGTTGTGTGTTTAACCAAAATTAATGTAACAAAGAGTAAGTGGGATGCTATGTGATCCTCTTGGGGTAAACAGATGAGCGCCCCCAGAAGGAGCCTGTGGATTCTGAAGAGCAGATGAGTTCCAGGAAGAGTCTTGAGCTCCACAGAGAGGACGGTGAAGCCACCTCCGCTTACCACGAGGAGTTTGAACGATATGCTCTGAAAGACACAATTCTGCTTGGAGGTTCTTCACAACAGGTCAGCATTAAAATATATATCAAGAAATGTAACATCATCTTTTTTAAAATACCCAGTTGAAATGTCAGCCTTACACATGGCCTACTGATTTTCCTTACCAACAATGCCCTTCCTAGAACACGTGATTCGTGGCGTGCCCGAGCCTTTGCCCTTATTTTTCATATACATTTTACCATGCAGAGCTTACACTACTTATTAGTATCAATCCTAACCCTTGAACAATTTAGTTTCTATTCATCTGTTTTTAATTTGTGTTATAGTACTAATTTCTAACATATTATGAAGTCTCTGTAATAAAACCTGAAATCTGCATACACTTACGTGGATAACATTAAGAAGCTCCTGGGACCTGTTTGTGTAAGCACTGTACTGCTAGGTGAATAATCTGGTATTTGTGAAGTCACCATTTAAGGAATTGAATTTGTATATTTAAACTGTTGTGATTTGTGCGATGAAAGGGAGTCTTTAGCCCATGGATTGTGTTGGCTTCAGAGACACCTTTTCTATTTTCTTTATCTATAGTTTCTATTTATGTGTAATGTAGCATGATGTGCTCAGATCCATCAAAAACAGGAAAAATGTTCTTCTATGTAGTCATCTTACCTATCTCAAAGAAAAATACAAGAATCCCACATATTTCACTCTAGGGGTGTGTGTGTGTGGCGTCGGGGGGACATACACATTGCATGTGTGTGTGATTTTTTTGTGTGAAAGGTAAGCTAATTCAGGCTAAAGAGGAAAACATATCACCGAAACAGACTGTTCTGAATGAAATCTTTTATAATAACAGGTCACAAGTGTAAATGTTATTTTCTATTTTAGAAGTGAGGGGAATAGCTTAGTTTGGGGAGGTATTCTCTAATTTGGAGTGTGGAAACTCCATAACAGAATTTATTTTCTTCATTTGTGCCACTTAGAATATCCTGGGAACATTAAGTCAACATTTATTTTGAGCTTTCTCAAGTAAGTGGCCCTAATTAGGAGGCACCTGTATGGCTCCTGTAGTGGGTTGAATTGTGTCCTCCAAAAGGATACATCCAAGACCTCACCACTGGTACTGGTGACTGTGACCTTATTTGGAAATAGTATCTTTGCAGATGTAATTAAGCTAAGGATCTCCAGGTGAAATTATCCTGAATGTGGGATGGACCTTAAATCCAATGACGAGTGTCCTTATAAGGGAAAGGAGAAAGAGAGATTTGAAGCACAGGCACACACAGGGGGGAGTGCCATGTGAAGACAGAGGCAAAGATAGGAGTGATGCCTTGGCCAGCGAAGGATTGCCAAGGATTGCTTCAGGAGAGAGGCAGAATGGATTCTCCCCTAGGGCCTCATGAGGGATCAACCCTGACAACACCTTGATCAAATCTTTGACCTCCATAACTGTGAGACAATACATTTCTATTGTTTTAAGCCACTAAGTTTGGGGTAATTTGTTACTGCGGCAATAGACAACTAATACGACTCCAAAGGTGGGGAATCCTATAAGCTAGGTTTCACCTCTTCATTGATGTTAACATGCCTTGCAACTTTATCAAAACAGGGCTTTTGAAAGAGGCTGAGGTGAACAAGGATGCACAGCTCTGTCTTTTCACAGTTATTTTTAGATGGTCTGATATATTAACAGTTCAACATTTCCTTTTATATGTGTCATGTAGTGCCATTATATGCATTTCAGTTTACCACCGGCTTTCAAGAATTGGTACACGGATTCCTTTAGGATATGTGGCTGATGTTTTATATATCCTCATTCTGTAAAAGGTAAACTGAGGAGCATGTGTTGGCTGTAGTAAGTCTAACATGCGAAGGGCCAGACCAGGGACAAGGAACCCAAAAAACTTAAGGTGACATTTTTACAATGTGTCAGTATCAGTAATATGTAAAAATGTTCATGAGAATTGAAGTTTTTCACAAATGTGACCATTACCCCTTCTAACAACAAAGTTTATGACCCCCTCGTTTTCTTCTCCTAATCGATGTCTTAAATTATGTGAAATTTGACTGAATAACTCTGTGAGAAATCATACACTGACTGAAAAACATGTGGACAGATTGACATGGGAGAAGGAGGCTGAGCTTTGTAGTCAGAATTCTGTTCAAGCCCTGGCTTTGGCACTTTTAACATGTGGGATCATAAGTAAGTCACTTGACTTCGCCGACCTTGGTTTCCTCATCTGTAAATTGTGAAAGTGATATCTATTGGGTTGTTGGAAAAGTCATGGTGCATTTTTGCAACAAAAAACATAGAAAACATATGTCATGACTTTTCTGACAACCCAATAATTCAGTTTATTGATAAGAGCATGAGACAAGCCATACATAAAGAATCCAGCACAAAGTAGGTGCTCATGAAATGGTAGGGCCCTATAGAGAGAAAAGATCCCAAGGCCTCTTCTTGCGCCAATGGATATCATGTTCTTTACCTTCACTGTGTCGGGAGGCTCCCTGAACACCCAAGGCAACATTATTTGCAGAGAAGCGCTTCCGACTTGGTGTTGGAACTCACAGCTTTCATCCTTGGTTCTGATATTCATATGAAGTTGAACCTCTGTGTAAAATAGGACTAAGTGATTTGAACCTCTTATAGTTGTGGTGGGGGTTAATGAGATGTGTCCAAGTGCCTTGCAGTTAATGTTTTCCTTTTCTTACGACTCATTTTATATATTTGTTGAGACTTTTACCTATTCTTATTTTTTATTGCTAGTATAAGGGTGGACTGATATTTATAAAAGTCAAGGTGTTTAAATGGAGATGGGGGAGGTCCCAGATGGGGTGAGTGTTGTCAGGTGAGTCCCTGCTATTAAGCTATTCATCTATAGCTATTAATTTATATGAGAACTTGGGTGATTGCTTCTTGTCCCAACATTGCAGTACCTTGTTGTTGAGGTGGATGTGGGGCAACAAAAGAATCTAGATTACAAAAAGAGGTTAAAAGTGTTCTTACTAAGAACTTACCATGGGGACTGGGCTGGGAATTGTCTGGTACAGGGATTACTATGTGAAAACTCACCAGACCTAGCAATCCTGACAGTTGATGGGCATCTTGGATTAAAAAAAAAAAAGGAAAAGAAAAAACAAGCAAATAAACTCTCGTGTGCATAGTGAAAGAACTCTCTTAGCAAACTTCACAACTCTTTGCAGCCCCAAGAGTACCTACTTGGGATCCTTTTATTCTCTCCAGACAGAATAATCCAGGGAGGGGTTAAGAGTTTGCCTTCTCATTTTGCAAAAGCATTGTGTGTGTTTGCAGGTTCTGTGGGGGAGGAGGTGTTACAGAGCCCAGCTGGACCAGTACCACCTACCTACCATGGACCTGATGTGAAACTGATGAGAAAATTACTCATGAAGGCCACCTTTATTTAGCAGGGGTGACAGTGATATTAGCAATGACACAATCACACCTGAAAAAATAGAGACAAATAGCCTAGGTAAGTTACCCTAGGTAAGCTCACCTAGGGGAGCTTAAGTAAGTTACCCACTAAGGACTTCCAGAAGAACTTGGAGGATAACTTTGCACTTGGCTGAGGTCTCATGACGAACGTAGAAAGAAGGTCATGAAATCTGATCATTAATATGACCATTTATTAGTCCACACAAAGCAGTCCACATGGGATAGGCTGGTTCTGTAAGGAGGATGCTACAGCTGACATTTCCAGTCTAAGGCAACTGAGGCAGCAGGACACCTAGGTCATGACGAGATTATGAGGAACAAAGCCAAAAGAGCAGTAGTGGATTGCAGGAGACATACACTCTCAGAGTCAATTTAGAAGATGGCATTTCAAGGGTACTGCAAGTGATGAAATATTATTTTTATTATCATAGGGCAATTTAGTTGCCTAGGTATATAAAGCTACTGTAAAAATATTTGTGATGACTTTTTATATCCCATTGACTTTGGAAAGCTTGTAGGAAAGACATTATGAAATGACTTAGATTGGAGAATTATTCAGTAAGGAATAAAACTAATCAATTAAATGCATATTTTTAACAAATTTAATCACAGAAGAAATCCAGGTAAACAATATATTGTTTTTCAAATAAGTATTAAATGAGAAATAAAATAATTTCATTTTACTATATAGCTACTAAGAAGAAGTGTTCTCCCAGACATTTCTTAGTATTTATTGTATGTGATGTACCTGTTTCCAACTGGTTGCAGATAACTAGGTTTTCGTCTGAATTTTAATTACAAACAACCTGTACATTAAGCTTATTCAATTAGAAAATGATGCTCAAAGGAGTTTTTTTTAAACAATTCATGTGCAACATACTATAACACATCATGAAAATTAGTTTAAGTTTTTGTCTTGATTTAAAAAATAAAATATAGCATTTAGGGTAGTGGTAGAATAAACATGTTAGGCTGAACTAAGCATCTTCCAGGGAAAAGACTCTGAGCAGCTTACCAGTGTCTTGGCAGCTGATCCTACTTTTCTAAATTCTGCCTGGTATTTGGTAATGAGCATAAATCAAATCCAGCATTATGTGTGAGTAAAAGTCAAGTCTGAAATGCAAGAGCACAACATTATTTCATGGTGAAAAAAAGGCAATAGTGATATTCCACATGTTAATTCAAGGAAAACAATAATGACACTGTTATGATTTATAGTTTATAAGTATCTATCACATTCAGTGTCTTTTCTGAGGTGGGCAGGAAAAATGCCTTATTATTATAAATGTGAAAGATGGCTCTACAGAGTAAAAATATAATTTTACAAAATAAAAGGCTCATGGATTCCATTTCAGTTTTAATACTTGGTTAACTCTATATAAGAAAAGTTTACTGTTCAATTTATGGCACCCAAATTTTTCCTCGTTTGGCCTTTATTTTATTGGTTTATTTTTAAATTACTCATTAGTAAATTGGCATACTTCTTGAACATCCCAGAATGTTCAGGAAACAAAAGGAGTCAGATGGAGGCATTCTTGCCAAAGCTGACTGGCACTCAGGAGAAGCAGGCTACTGTCTAGAATGAATAAACACATTTTAGTGATGTTATCTTTATCTCTGAAAATTTTTATCTAATTCACTCACAATTAATTGCTTATTTACTTACTGACAGTTCACATTTTATAAGCACCTCTAAGTGAAAAGCTTTTGCTTTATTTGCAAAACAAAACTGATGACTTGTTAGTTTTTTATTGAGATTTATTTTATATGCTATCTTTTTTTGCTATAATTGATAATATTTTTAGTTACTATTAGAACATTAAATAGTGTCCATCTTTTCTTTCCTCCTTTCCAATAGCATGAGATATTGAAGCTAAGAATTAGGCAACTGGAGTCACTGAAGAAATTTGTATCATTAAAAAAATGTGTGGTCCCATGGTGTAACAGCAACCTGTGAATGACTAAAGAGATTAATTCTACCATCAGGCAAAATAGGATGGTCCAAGCAGGTATCTCTGGTGGTCAGGCATGGCCCAAGGATAACATTTTATGTGTCTTGACATTGGAGAGGCTGATCATACCTCAAAAATCTCCATGGACATAATTTCTTAGAACTGTAAATTCAGTAAATTGTCAGAGAGTTTGAAGTTTTATTATTGGATATGAATCTGAAGTGCAGGAATTTTTTATTTCTGATTATGGGCATATATATTTTCTTTAGTACTTAAGAAAGCCGTAAGGTATGATCCATGTGCTCTTATGCAAGTCCAGGTGACTAACAGAACATGTCCCAGGAAGCTACCCTTCTTATGAGGTCTGACAATTACTGTGTTCGTGACCTTGCTGCAATGATGTTGCTAACCTTTTTTGATATCAGACGTATTATTCTTTATGAATTTGTACCAACTGGACAGACACTTAACTACATTTACTATTTGGAAGTGCTGAAAAGGCTGTATGAAAAAGTTAGATGATCTGAACTTTTCACCAACAATTCATGGCTCTTGCATCACGACAATGCACCAGCTCACACAGCACTGTCTGTGAAGGAGTTTTTAGCCAGTAAACAAATAACTGTATTGGAACACCCTCCCTACT
The DNA here is from genome assembly GCF_001890085.2 of Hipposideros armiger. Classification (NCBI taxonomy): domain Eukaryota; kingdom Metazoa; phylum Chordata; class Mammalia; order Chiroptera; family Hipposideridae; genus Hipposideros; species Hipposideros armiger. The sequence goes on along the minus strand of NW_017731609.1, from coordinate 1,670,903 downwards.
CACCTGAGCTGCCCCCCAATGACTTCTTTCTTTACTAGAAGATAAAGGAAATATTGACAGGAAGACATTTTGATGACATTCAGGACATCAAGTGTAATATGATGACAGCTCTGATGGCCATTCCAGAAAAAGAGTTCCAAAATTGGTCTGAAGGATGGACTAGGCACTGGCTTCGGTGGATAGCTTTCCAAGGGGAGTACTTCAAAGGTGAGCATAGTGATATTCAGCAATGAGGTATGCAGCATTTTCTCTAGGATGAGTTCAGGAATGTAATTGTCTGGCCTCGTATGCATAGAATTGGGCTAAGGAAGGAGATTGCGTAGTGTCATGATTTGGAGTGTAAATTGATATGTGCTTATAGAACCATGTGTAGGAAAATACAAAGTACGAGAACTGAAAAATCTTCAGTAGATTGTCATTTCATTAACCTTTTAGATCCTATTCTAAACTCCTGTATTTAAAACTATAGTAAAGTGGTTCCCAACATCTGCAGCCATTCCCATTTGTATTTCATTTACTATATATGGTCCACAACCACCAATGATCAAATTTCCTCAAAGTTCAAGGCAAGCTCAACTGGATGTCAATTAGCATTTTGACCTTTTAGTAAAACAAATCAACATTTCTGAAACAAAGATATTGATGAAAGGGTTTCTTGTTTGTTTGTTTGTTTCAGAGCAAAGTATACTACTTTTTGTATAACTTGTTTTCAATTTCACCATATTGAGAATGCCATACTCAACATGATTTTAAATGTATAGTTTTAAAACAAAACAACAACATGAGTTTGACAAATGATTTAATAATCCTGCCCTCTTTGTTGCCCAACTATTCCCATGCCCTTATAAAGTTTCTTGTGTAAACAAACCTCCTTCGAAAACTCAGCCCAAATTATCCATCAGCAAGTGAAAATTTGTGCTTAAAAAGAGAGAAAAGAGAATACTACATTGTTTTTAAGAAAAGGGTGCCCTCATATTTTCTATTAAGCACTTGTAATACTACTTCAATAAATAACTCAAGATACTTATGCTTTATTACATGGAGTCCTTTACAGAAAGGGGCATATCTTTTTATCTTGAACACCAAGCATAAGACCTTGCAGAAAACATAAAGTTTACCTCCAATGAATGCTTTTTGAATAAATGAGAGAATGAATGAGTGAATCCTGCAAATAGCTGGTAGGGTAAAATTATCATGGCTATCATTGGCATATAAATGTTCTCTGATATAAATTTTCTCTAATACAGTTGTTACATCATAATATGGAATGTATTGATTTGGTACTTTCATGCATATCATCTAAATTATCTTTTAAAATACTTCAGTGTCACAGAATGGAGAAAAAGATTCTTTATTTTTTCCCAGATTTATTGAGCTATCATTGACAAAAAAGTTGTAATATATTTAAAGTGTACACT
>NW_017731609.1:1658920-1669453 GCF_001890085.2 Hipposideros armiger | reverse complement strand
GAGAATGCTTAGGGTCTCTCTAAGCAAATATCAAGTGTACAATGTAGTAGTATTACCTATAGTCAACAGACTGTATATTAAATCTTCAGAACTTATTCAACTTATAACTGAAATTTTATGCCTTTGGCCCACATCTCCCTGTTTTTTCCACCCCACAGTAGAATGGCAACCACCATTTTACTCTCTGTTTCTATGAGTTTGACTTTTTATCTTTTTAGATTCTACATATAAGTGATACCTCACAATATTTGTCTTTTTCTGACTGGCTTATGTCACTTACCATAAAAAGCTCAACAAATTAGGTATAGAGGGAACATACCTCAACATAGTAAAGGTCATCTATGACAAGCCCACAGCTAACATCACACTCAATGGTGAAAAGCTGAGATCTTTCCTCTAAGATCATGAACAAGACAAGGGTGCCTACTCTTGTCACTTCTACTCAACAATATACTGGAAGTCCTAGCCAGAGCAATTAGATAAGAAAATAAAATAAAAGACACCCAGGTCAGAAAAAGCCTCTTTTATAAGACCATAGCTAACATTTATGGCATACCTACTGATAATATTTTAAGCACTTAGCATAATTTAACCTCACCATTGCCTTAAAAAGATAGTAGTATTATCCTCATTTTATAGAAGAGCCGCCTGAGGCACAGCGAGGCTAAGTAACAGGAAACGTTTTACAATTAACAAGTTTCCGAGCCAGGATTCAAACTTGTCAGATAATCTTAATCGCAACACTATATTGTCAGTGGCAGTTCACAATATTCAAAGAATATGGCTTTTTAACATAAACTTTTCTGTCATTGATCTGGCACTTGACATTTTGGAGGGAGTGAGATTCCAGGCTAATTAAGAACTTTTGACATCTCTAAAGTTATTCTGTAGACAATATGGACCAACATATTTTATGAGGCCAGTGATAGCTATTTCATATTGTATTTGGTAAAACCAAGAAAAAATATATTTATAATAGCTTCAAGATTCAGAGGCATTCCTTGAAGTTAAGTTGACAAAACAATGTCCCCAAAAGAATGAATTCAAAATAATCATTTTTCAATTTTTGAACATACAGAGCTTTTAAAAATTTTGACTAACATTTTGACCCTACCTACCTCTGAATTCATACCTTATATACTTCCCCACCTTAAAAAAAAAAGAAAAAGAACTGTTATCCACCAAATATTTAAAAAAAAACCAAAACACTTCTCCACAATCCCTAGCCTGTCACATTCTACTATTATTTCCTTTAGGAAGTCTAGTCCCTCATTCTTCTCTTCTCTAAGTAAATGGCACATATGTATCATGCTCTGTATTCCTTGAAGTTAGGAACTTTGTCGTTTTTATGTGTCTTTCTACCCAACACCCAGCCTGGAGTTCAATATTTGCTAACTATATATTTATTGAATGGGCATTTGATACATAACATCTTGAATAAATGAATAGCTGGAGAAAATTCTGAATCATTCACCTCCTAACACATCTTTATAAGATCATGAATCCAATTAGAATTTTCATATGTTAAGACTAAACAAAGTGAGCCACAGTGAAATCATTACCTCATTGTTGGCACTGATATTTGTATTCTTCAACTCTAGCTGCCATAACAAAATACCACAGACGAGGTGGCTTAAACAGACATTTATTTTCTCACATTCTGGAGGCTGGAAGTCTGCAATCAGGGTGCCAGCATGATTGCTTTTTGGGGAGAGCTCTATTCTTGGCTTGTAGGCAGTCACCTTATCCCTGTATTTCCACATGGAGAGAGAGAGAGAGAGAGAGAGAGAGAGAGAGAGAGAGAGAGAGAGAGAGGGGTCTAATATCTCTTTCTCATGAGGGCACTAATCCCATCATGAGGGCCCTACCCTCATTACTTCATCTAAACCCAATTATCACTCAAAGACCCCAACTCCAACTACAGCCACTTTGGGTATTATGTCTTAAACACATGTATTTTGCAGGAACAAAATTCAGTCTGTAGAACTCTTCCTTAAAAAATACTAGATTTTCATAAAAACTTTTCTATATAGATCTTAGCTCATGAAAAATTCATTTACCCTGAGTACTGAAAAATGTACTTGTTTCATAAACGTTTCAGCTGAAGTGCTTCTAGTGGCTGAGTGGTTCGTTTATTTTAGGATAGAGCTTTGAATGGGAAAGAGGCCTGAGGCTGAGAAAAAACACTGCTTAGAGATGGCTGGACTGCCAAGGCTCTGAGAACTTGTACTCCTTCTTGCCTATCAGAGACCCAAAGTACTTCTAAATATTCCTGGAAGAAGATTTTGACATGCACTTTTAGGAGGAACAAAGTAAAATAAAATTGCTTATTTTATTGCTAATATTTATTAACTTTTCTTCAATCATTTGAAATCTGATTTGTACCATAATGATCCTGTGCCATCTATCAATTTGGAAAGGATGAAGTCTTTGCAAACATGTGCTGAATATATACCATTTTTGCAATTTAGATTGCTCACTTTGAGTGTTTTATATGTTAGAATACAGAATGATACAGTGGAACATACAATAGTTTGAGAAGAAACAAAATAAGTTTACATTTATTTGATTGAAAATTTCCAGAAAATTCAATGATTTGGCTCTTAGCTTCTTTAAGTAAAAATTTGGATTACCTCATTTCCAAAGAAAATGAGGTGAAATGTGTGTGTGTGTGTGTGTGTGTGTGTGTGTGTGTGTGTGTGAGAGAGAGAGAGAGAGAGAGAGAGAGAGAGAGAGAGAGAGAGAGAGAGTAGAGGGATTTATCAGTAAATCAATTGCTTAAGGATCATTAAAATGAAAAAAAAAGATATATGAGAAAATAATCTTAATGAGAACATTTTGATGCTGTGTCTTATCTACCAAGTCTGTTGAAATGTGAGTTCTGTGTAGACCTTGCACAAATCCAAAGAAAGCTCTGAGTATGCTCAATGATTTAAACCTAAGATGTTGGATAGGTATATTTACAAAGATTTCTCCAGAAGGAACTGCTAGACTGCAGGAAGCCCCATTTTCAATATGTCTGCATAACACCAATTAATATTAACAAGGATTATATCTGAATATGGAGAGAAACAGCCTTTTTAACTTTCACCTCCCATATTTTTTTCTCTAATAAGTTATTACTGACCACAATGCTCATTAGTGGCACAATAAAAAAGAGCTACTGGTAAATAATAACAATTCTTTGTAGTTATACAGTGCCTTTGATCAGAGCAGCTCAAAGCTTTCATGACTCATTAAGCATGGAAATAACTCCGTGAAGTAAGAAGGTATTAAAGATTACTACCATCATTCTTAAACAGAGAAACTGAGGCATTTGAAAGAAAATATCCCAAGGTCATTCAATGATTTGGCGACAAAATCAGAAATATGATCTATAACCAGAGATAGAGTGAAGATAAACAGTGCTCAACAAATACCAGTAGCTTGTGAGAAATTGCTGAGAAACTTTGTGTAATAAATGCCTGGAAACATTTCTTTAAAAGAGATGCTTTTAATTTAGTTTTTATTTAAATTATTTCTTCCATTTAGTAATGGAGAGCTTTCCACAGCTTCCGATTTAGATCACATAATATTGGGCAATTTCCTTTAGACTTTTCTGTTTTGTATTTCTGATACATAAAGAAATAGTGTACATTTTCTACAAACAATTCAAATTAATAATAGGAAAAAAGGTGACAATAATTATAAATATATATCCATACCTATATATGTGTAGTCAATTAAATATTAATCTCTCACCCATTGATTTTGAAAAATATTCTATAAAAAGATACTCTATTGCAATTTTCATGTGAATGGAAGTTAAAAACATAGATGCTACAATATTGTTTCTTTTTCAAAAGCCAACTTCTCAATTTCAATTAGAAATTACACTCAGAAGATGGCAAATTGCATTTTCTTTAAAACTTGTCTCAAGAGAAACCTCATTGTGTGGTTTATGGGAAGAATAAAAATTTATCTTTTACATGATTATTTTTCATTGCCCCTTTACTCTGTTATGGTTACTAAAATTTTCAAAGGCTTTTGCCTTGGGACCCCTGTAGAGTGGCAGAGTCTATAAAAGCTGGGATTACTTTGCATGTGCGTACACACACACACACACACACACACACACACACACATTATTTTGTTATTCTATGTCTTTGTCCCCATGCCCTGTTTCTTAGTATATGACAGTTTTTTACACAGTAGACCTTTAAGATTCTTTGTTCATTGATTTCCTTGGTATTTGGCTGAAGGTTTACTTTTGTCATACTATCAGTTTTGTTTTTTGAAACAACAAGACTCCCTTATTATTATCTCTGGTGTTTTCAGATGAAATCCAATGTCACTGCTTGTTTATAGGTGGTACATCACCTCTCTGGATACCTGATGTGCTAATTAGAATGCATATTCTTGGGTACCAACACAGACTTACTGTCTCATAATCTCTGTGGTAGGAGCTCTAGAATGCATCAATTTAACACAAACCATCTTGGAGATTCTTATACACATTGAACCTAAGGCCTTCTCATTATAATTACAGATGATGCTTCTATGGCATTTACTATGTTCTAAGTATTTTATTTCAAATAACTTATTTGATTCTCATAATAACTTTGGAGGCATTATGCCTTAAAAAATATCTTACTAAGAAAATAAATTTCTTGTTCTCCACATACTTTTGTATTGTAATGTACTAATCATAAATAAGATGACAAGATGACACCTATTTCAGAATTAATTGATAGGAAGTTACAAAAATAGTAAGAGTTCCTAATTCCCCTTCACTCAGATTGACTTGGTTTTTAAAAATTATCACTGGAGTGGTAAAATTATTTAATTGAGATATTATTCTATGATAGAGTGGATTTATTTGATCTGTTTTTAGGTCTCATAGATGATTGCATAATTTGAGGAAAATTTTGGAATTTATAGTCATTTTTCCATTGTTACTTTTCATTTTTAGGTTCATAAAGTTTGCTAATAAATTATCTCAAAAGAAAAACCAACAAAAATTTTTTCCAAGGGTGTTTAGGAAATTTGAATATGAACAGGATATTAGAACATATTTAAAAATTAGTGTTGCTATGGTAATCAAGACTGTGGTATTTGCAAAAGAATAGACAAATAAATCAATGAAACATAATACAGAGCTGAGGAATAGATTCAAAAATATAGTCAATGGTTTTTGAACAAAGGAGCCAAAGAAATTCTATGGGGAAAAGATAGCCTTTTTCAACAAATGTTGCTGAACAGATGTACATCACATGACAAAAGAATCTAGACCCAGACCTTACATCTTTCACAAATTTCTTAAAATGAATCATAGATTATATGTTAAATGCAAAACTATAAAATCCTAAGAGATAACATAAGAGGAACTCTAGATGACCCTTAGTATGGGAATAACTTTTTAGATACCAATACCAAAGGCACAACCCAGAAAAGAAATAACTGATAAACTGAACTTTATTAAAATAAAATAAAAATTCTGTTTGTGAAAGGCAGTGTCAAGAGAATGAAAAATCTAGCAAAAGACTAGGAAAAATATTGATAAATACTTGTTTGACAAGGAACCGTTATCCATAATATACAAAGAACTACTAAACTCAACAAGAAAATGAACATGATAGGCATATTAAAAGATAATCTATTTCATGTGTCATTGGGGAAATGCAAATTAAAACAATGAGATACCACTACACACCTATTAGATTGGCCGAAATCCAAGACACTGATGATATCAAACTTTGGTGAGGTTGTAGAGCAACAGGAATTCTCATTCATTGCCGGTGGAAATGCAGAATGGTACAGCCATTTTGGCAATTTCTTACAAAACTAAAATACTGTTATCATATTACCCTGCAATCACTTTTTTCAGTATTTACCCAAATGACTCAAAAGCTTATTTTTACACAAAAACTTGTGTATTGATGTGTATAGCAACTTTATTCATAATTGCTAAAACTTTGAAGCAATCAAGATGTAATTTAAGTGAGATCATATGGTATGTATTTGTTTTTGTCAGTCTGACTTATTTCACTTAGCATAAACTCTCTAAATTCATCCATGTTGTTGCAAATGGTAAGATTTCATATTTTTTTATGGTAATAGTCCTTTGTATATATGTACCACAATTTCTTTATCCAGTTGTCTATTGTTCGGCATTTTGGTTGTTTTCATATCTTGGCTATTGTAAATAGTGCTGCAGTGAACATAGACGTGCATATATCTTTTTGAATTAGTGTTTTGGATTTCTTTGGATAAATAGGCAAGAGTGGAATAGCTGGGTCATAAAGTAGTTCAATTTTAATTTTCCAAGACACCTCCATACTGTTTCATCTCATTATATGTGGAATAAAGAACAAAGTAAATGAACAAGCAAAGAAGAAACAGGCTCATAGATACAGAAAATGAAATGATTGCTACTAAATAGAAGGGGGTTTGGGGGCTGGGTGAGAAAGGTGAGGAATTAAAAAGTACAAATTGGTAGTTACAAAAGAGTTATGGGGATATACAGTTCAGTATGGGAAATATAGTAAATAACATTATAAAAACTATGTGTAGTGTCAGATGGGTATTAGGCTTATCAGGGTGATAATTTCATAAATTATATAAATGTCTAACCAATATGCTATACACCTGAACCTAACATAAAACAATATTGACTGTCAACTATAAAAATAGTCATGGGGATATAAAGTACAGCATAGGGAATATAGTCAACAATATTATAATAATTATGGACAGTGTCAGATGGGTAATAGACTTATTGGGGTTATCACTTTGTGAGCTATATAAATGTCTAACCACTATGTTGTTTTGTACACCTGAAACTAATTTTTAAAAGATGTTATTCAGTAAGTGAATGGATAAATAAACTGTGGTATATCCAGAAAAATGGAATATTTTTTAGCACTAAAAATAAATGAGCTATCAAGCCATGAAAAAAAATGGAGGAAACTTAAATGAATGTTACTAAGTGAAAAAAGCCAATCTGAAAAGGCTACATAGTGATTTCAACTATATGACAATCTGGAAAGGGCAAAATAGTGAGGTAGTGAAAAAGTACAGTGTTAGGTTGAAGGGAGGGGTGACTAGGCAGAGCACAGAAAATTTTTCCGGCACTGAAACTATTCTGTATCATACAATAATGGTAGATACATGTTGTTATACATCTGTTAAAACCCATAAAACATAAACCCCAAGAGTGAACCATAATGTAAACTATGGACTTGGGTGATAATGATGTGTCAATGTAGGTTCATTGATTTTGATAAATACACCACTCTGGTGTGGGATGTTGATAGGTGAGGAGGCTCTAAGTGTGTGGAGACAGGGGCTATATGGGAAATATCTTATTTTCTGTTCAGTTTTGCAGCAAACATAAAACTTCTGTAAAAGTATTTTAGAAAATCAGTGCTAACTTTGTAATGTGTCATAATAATATTATGGCTCTGAAGAAAATGCCTCATTTTTAAGAGATGTATTCTGAAATATTTAATGGTGAAATGCCAAAATGTCTTTTATTTAAAATTATTTTAGATTTTGTGTGTATATATATATTATATATTACACATATAATATATGTATATCAATGGAGCAAATGTGGCTACATGTAATCATTATTAAATCTAGATAATGAGTATATGATGATTTCATTATATAATTCTCTACTACCTTTATATATTTTGACATTGCTCATAATTAAGAGTATAAATGAATATGTATTTTTATCCAATTACCATACATTAACGTTTGAATGTCTGTCAGCTGAGACCAGTTAGCTCACTAGTCCTCAACTCTGGCAGAACATTAGAATCACATGGGAATTAATAATGAAGTAAGGCTTTCTGGGGGGTGGTGAGGGAGTGGGACCTGGAATGACTATTTGAAGAAGCTCAAATATGCATCAAGAATTGAGAACCACTGTTCTAACGGTTCTATTCATAATTTCTGGAAAGAAAGGCAATGATTTAATGAACAATTTTCTCATGGCAGCTGCAAGTTCAGTCATGTAACTATCAGCCATTTCTAACCATAAAGAGTACAATGGTAGTCTCAGCTTCCCAGACTCTAGTGAACCATAATAATTTCCCACTGATGTGGTTATGTATGATAGATAATAGATAGATAGATAGATAGATAGATAGATAGATATATATATATATATATATATATATATATATATTGGGTTGTCAGAAAAGTCATGACATATTTTTTCTGTTTTTCATTGCAAAAATGTGTCATGACTTTTCCGACAACCCAATATATATAATCAAATTATTGAGTACTTACTATATACTCGGCATTGTGGCAGGAATTTTTGTTACCTAATTTTTTTTTTCACAAAACCATGATAGGTATGATGATCCCTATATTTCAGAAGAAACTGAAGCTGAGAGCTCATTATGCTCTCCTCATTTTTCACCCAGAATTCCCAGATGACCCTTTTTTTTCCCCTTCACTCCTCAGAATTTTTTTCATCCCATTCTTTGAGGCAGATGCTGTAGCATTTTGCTGTAGAGGTCACACATGAATACTCTTTTTAATCTTTGTATCTGTGGATTCTTTCATTCTTCCTGGCTTTCCTTTAGGGTCATTAAAACCCATTTGAGAGAATTGACTAAAATATATTTCAACAGCCTGCCATTCAAATTATTTTTTAAAAAGCAATTTTCTTCTGTAGAGTTAGAAACCAACAGATGTATTTTAGCTAGCATAATTTCTGATTAACTAATTTAATCTGTATAAAATTACATAAGCAAACTTGAAACAAGCCTCCATCAATTTTTTGCCTTTGGATGTAACATAATATTTTTTTTTAAAATGAACCAAATAGGGTAATTAGCCCGCAGGCAGAGCAAATGACTCTAATAACCATCTCCCACACATTCCTTTGGCAAAAAGACTGAAAATGAAAATAAAAATGTGGCAGCCAATGGGTTAAATCCTGCATGTGCCCTACTAAGTAACGATTTGGAATATTAATACATAGGGCTACTTTTAAAGAAGTTTAAAAAGGGGAGAGAATTGATATCTTCCCTTTGTCCTCCAAAAGCTCTCTTTTGATGGAACATGTAATGTTGGGCAGTGCTTGACTGTGCCTGCAAGTGCGTGCAGAGACTTTAAAAAAAATTATTTTCTTTATTTAATTCAGTATTTATTTTGTTTCAGTTCCATTATTTATGGGAGCATAAGATCATAAATAAAATATTCTAGAGGTAGTTGGTGAGAGTCAACTTTTATGTCTTGTCAAGGAAACATAAACTATGGGAGGAAGACCCTACCTTTAGCGGGTAGGAAGTATAAGCCCCGAAGTTCAAACTAGCTTTGTGTTACTTGGGCAAAACACTCAGGCAATCTGGAAGTTGTTTTTCATACGTGTGCAATTAGAGGGCTGGATTTGATCATATCTAAGATCCTTTTTAGTTCTAAAACTTTAATGATGCTACCTAGTATTTAAACACCACAGTGATTAAGAAGATAGCAGGTAACCCAAAATTATTAAGTAATTAAGAAGGTAACCCAAAACTCATGATATGGTGGGGATTTTCTTCCCTGTGGCTTAATTACTTTACACCAGTATTTCTAAAATTGGCGTGAGCATGTTAAAATGTAGGCTCTGGTTTGTTGAATTTGGAATGTGACCAGGAATATACATTTAAAATAAGTCCCCTAGAGGATTCTGATGCAAGCTGTGTTCAAGTGGTGCTTTGGGAAACGGTTCTCTATAATTTCTGCAAAGCGATGATTCTCAAACTTTTCTATCTTTTTTAACAGGCTTTCTTGCACTGTTAATCTTTTGATTTTCTCATGGGGAGAGGGTTTTGCCACTGTAGAAGGGGACCGAGTGATCAGTATAAAAATACTGAGAACGTATATTTGAATAGCCTATAGGTGTTTCTGAAATGATGCTTTCACAGTGGTGGAGTGGTGGTGGCGATGGGGCAATGTTCAGAGGGGGCATGATTCCTGCCAGTTAAGAACCATGGATTTAAATAATATGATTCCATATATGAAGTATTGAATAAATTGCTTAAAATTATTTTGACTCAATGTGTATATTATACTGTAAAACATTCATGGAGGAAAAGGCAAAACAGAGAAACTTTTTCAGTGGAAGAAGTGTCCCTGATCTTAAAAAGAATGCATCCGAATTCCCAATTTTCCTCACAAAACATTCTAAATGAATTGTTCGTTCTCTTTTCCTTATTTTCTTAAGAACTAATTTTTACATTTTTTGGTTTTGCGTATTATTTTTTCACATTCTATTTAATTGATTTCTTCCATTATCTTCATTATTTCCTGTTGTATCACACTACAGATGTGCAGTGGACCTCCACTCCCATCCCAAATTTACCTCCTATATTGAAATTGATGGTGCCACGTACACAAACCAAGACGGTCTGAAAAGTTTTATTAGTCATATAATGAGGCTTTCTCAGGAGAGCAAGACAGGCTCACAAGTGGGTCCAAAAGTGTACATTGATACCTAGATAATTTTACTAACCAGTGTCACCCCCAATAAATTTAATAATTTTTTTT
>NW_017731609.1:1650465-1651830 GCF_001890085.2 Hipposideros armiger | reverse complement strand
ACTTGCAATGTAGGGTAACTGGTCTCTCCTAGCATTTCTGCCTCTTTCCTCAACAACTCAGTCTAAGATCCAGAATAGTTTCTGTTTTTTCTCATTCTTCTGTTCTGACCTCAGTATTCAGTAGGTCTTGTGCCAAATGTTTTGGACATAGGCAGCTTTCTTGTCCAATTCCTAATCTTTCTCATGAGTACTCAGTGAAGGCCCATGGCAAAGAATTGGTGGTTGGATGCAAGCCCTTTTTTCTTTCTTTACTTTTTTTTTATCTGAAGCTCCAAGGGCTTCTAAATCCTTAAGCCACCCCACATCTGTTCTCAAAAAAATAAGAGACATGGTTGTGTCTTTCTTACCCGTATGTATGGCAGCTTCTGTATTCTTCCACTGCTCTGCCAAAGATAAAAGAAACCATGGGTTTCTTTTCTCCTAATAGAGACTCATAATTTTCTGGATTTTATTTGATTGTGTTTATTTGTAAGCTCAGCTCTCAAATAGGCTTTAAAAACCTATGATTTTGTAGATTATCCATGTTTGTTTTATTTTTAAGGTGGAAGGGATATTCTCTTAAGATGTTTGATGTGTTATATAGAAAGTCTTTCTTGGCTGTATCTTCAAACTCTCCTTTTCCTTTGATTTTTCTCATTACCAAACAATTATTTAAACTCACGCTCTGTTTAATAACAACAAAAACAATGACAAATCTTTCTTGACCATTCATCTTTTTTTCTCTCTGAATGCAAATATTTCTTCTCCTCACCATCAAACTATAAGAATAATATCCCTTTGGTTTCTCCATTTATTTTTCTTCCTTCTTTTCTCATCCCACTAATATTTAGTTTCTGACATAGCCACCACCAAGGCTGTTCCTGATTCTGTGACCTATAATTGCCAAATCAATCACTTTTCAATTTGTATTTTATTTGACCTATTGTATTCAAAATGTTAGAAACTTCCTGCTTTCCTAAAACTCCCATATTGCTTGGCTTCCTGACCTCTCTTATACCTCTAAGTTCCCCTTTGCAGTCTATCTTTAAAATGTTGTTTTTCCTGGAGCCCTTTCTTACTCAGATTCTTTTCATGCTGTCCACATGTACTATGGGTCATCTCATCCATGTTCAACAGATTCAGCTTTTAACTGAAGATGCAATTTATATCTGTAACCCAGATTCCTGTCCTGCCCTTCAGAACTATATATTAAACTGCCTTCAAGACAGACCACTGGATGCCCCTGTTTCTTTTCCTCCTTCCACCTCAAACCACTTCTTCTTGAATTCTTTATCCTGCTGAAAATTTCACCATCCTCTATGTGGTTATCCAAACTACAAACCTGGAAGTCATCCTCAATTCCTACCTTCTCCTTAATCAAATCAC
>NW_017731609.1:1646423-1650395 GCF_001890085.2 Hipposideros armiger | reverse complement strand
GCTGTTGGGGGCAGAGGCTCAGTGTGTGATGCACGGACCTCCCTCTAGACTTGAAGTGAGCTTCCCACAATTAGTTGCTGTGTGCTCTGGGACCGTGCTCACCACCAAAAATCCTCACAGGTTGTTGCAGGCTGTCTGCTGCTGCAAAAAATCCTCAGTGGCCTGCAGAGGTAGGGGCCAGGGACCAGGAGCTCAGCGTGCTCCCACCAACACAGTGGCCCACACCAAGTCAGAGCAGCATGCATTCCTGCAGAGGCAGCCAGACCACACAAACTGCCAGGGAAGAAAAACTCCCAGTCTCGGCCTGTACCAATCAGCCACTTGCAGATCTGGCTGAGCAGCCCGACAGCCAATCGCCACCCAGGCAACTCTGCACGTGCAGTGCGGAAATCGGGGACCTAAGGCGAGCCGCACACTCCCGGGCCTCAATAAGCAGTCTATTGGAGTTGGAGTGCACCTGCCAGGCATTTCCCTGGCTATGCAGCACAAGCAGTGCGGAGGGTATGGATCCAAGACCACATGCGCAGGCAGGCACGCACGCACGCACGCATGCACTCACGCAGTCCTGCACCAATTCCAGCCAACCAATGCAGTCCCAGACCTGAGTCTCTGTGGGAGGGCCCAGTCCTGATAAAATGGCAGCCTCCTGTGCACTACTCGTGTGCAAGCTCCACACCAGAGGAACAACGGTCCCCAAAACCTCCAGCTCCTGTGCCAAAGGCACTCAGTTCAGTCCTTCCCACAGTCTCCTGGGCCCTGCTCATAAAGCTATTGCCTCCACCAGGAACTGGGTGAGTGCTTACCAGCAAGTGAGTCGGTTTGCCAGCTCCACTGGTTCTCCAGCTGACCCCATCCTCACCGAGCTGAGCAAAGAGAGTCCTCACTATTTTCTACTTCCAGCTATTGCAGAACACCTCTTCCTGGCAAAGCAACTCTGGGCTGGTGAGTGCAGCGTGGGGTCGGAGGGTCTCGCCCCCAACTGGAGAAGCCTCCCCACCGCTAAGGTGTCCCTCACAGGGTTCGCCCTCTCTCATCTCCACCCCTCCCACCAGACTCGACATGGCCTCCTCTTCATGGCCTCCTCTTTAAGTCCCTTGTTTAGAGGTTTTGTTCATCTAGTGTGCAGGGAACTTCTGAGGTTGAATATCTTATACATTATTTGTAATTTTGGTGTGATCCTGGGAGGCAGTCGGCACAGCGTCTGTCTATTCTGCCATCTTACTGGACATCCCCATGGTTTATATTTTTCATTCCTTTACTTTCAATATTTTATGTTAAAGGTACGAGTATACTTCTTGTTAACAACATATATTTTGGTCTTGGTTTTTTATTTAGTCTAACAATCTCTGCCTTTGTATAGATATTTGGGTAATTTACGTTTAATAAAATCACTAATATGTATGGTTTTAAATATATCATCTTGTTATTTGATTTCCATTTGTCTTGTCTGTGCTTTTTCCCCCCTGTTTCTCTTTTCTTGTCTTTTTAGGATGTATCAGGTGGCCATTTTTTGCATCCATTTTATCTACCCTATTGATATTTTTATAATGCCTCCTTGAGATTTTTTCTAAAGATTACAATATGCATGTTTACCTTATGACAGCCTGCCTTCAAAAATATTTCACTGCTTCACAAAAAACTTAAGAAGTTCACAATAATATATTTCCAATTGTAAACCTCCATGCTTTGTGCTCTTGTTGTTAAATATTTTACTTCTATAAGTGTTATAACCTCCAATACATGTTATTAATATAATTGTACTTCAAATAGTCAATAACTTTTAAAGATATTAAGACATGCATATCTCAAAAAATATAAGTGGTAATACATTGTGAGGTTTCTTTGTATTTTCTACCATATTATTATTATTCCCGCTGTCTTTTATTCTTTCTTGCAAAAGGGCATTTTCATCTGGTATCATTTCTATTCAGAGTAAAGAACTTCATTTACTATTTCTTATAGTGCAGGGATGCTATAGATGAATCGCTTCAGCTTTTATTTGGTTAAAAATATCTTTATTTTGAAGAATATTTTTGCTGATTTAGCATTCTAGCTAACAGGTTTTATTTCTTGTAGAACTTTAAATATTCTATTTTGTAGTCTTATGGCCTCCATTGTCTCACTTGTGAAGTTGGCTTTAATTCTTACTGTTTTTTCCATATGTGAAATTCAGTTGATTGTCATTATTCACAGATTCTGCATTTGCAAATTCACTTACTTGCTAAAATTTATTTGTAACTCTGAAATCAATAGTTGTGGATTGTTGTTGTAATAGTTCATGGACATGTGCGGAATGGCAAAAAAATGGAATCCTCTGATGTGCAGAATCCCAGCAGTGTTCAGAGCAGGCAACACATTATCTTTTCATTTCATCTCTTGTAAAAAGGGTTCCTTTTGTGATATATTTAGTATTGTGTTTCTTTGAATTTTTTTTTGCTTTTTACTGCTAATTCACTGTTTCAAATGGCCCCCAAGTGTACTTAAGTTTGTCTGGTGTTTCTGAGTAGAAGAAGGCTGTGATGTGCCTTATGGAGAGAACAGGTGTATTAGATAAGCTTCATTTAGGCATGAATTATATTGCTATTGGCTGTGAGTTCAAGATTAATGAACCAATAATACAATAAATCCAGAAAATGGAAAAGAAAAATGTATCTACTCTATATGAGGCTTCTCCAGAAAGTGCTAATGGAACTTCTATACTGCTTGATGAAGCTATGGAAGTCAGCAAAGTAGCTAAATTTGTGGATTCATGGGGTAATGACTGATTTAAAAAGCATAATGGGCAGTATTGTTGTAAGAGTAAAAGCCTAAGAAATTTATAGTCATGTTTTCTAGGTTCAGGAAAATGTTAAACCATCTCAATTAGTGGTGATTGACTTCTCATGTTTCAAAAGATGATAGAACATAAAAATGTTAAACATGCAGGCATGACAGGTTCTACAGATCAGGAGGCTGTGGAAGAATTTTAGAAATATTAGCTGTTATAGAGGAAAAGGTTATGTGGAAGAGCAAGTTTTCAATGCTGATAAGACTGGTTTGTTTTATAAGCATGTTGGCAATGAACATATACAGCACAAATAGTGTTTCAATTGATGAAAATTTGACCAGAGGCTTTCAGGAACCTAACCCTGTATATTCCCTAGAAATAATAGTTCAGTATTCACTAACTTGGTGTTTGAAGTGACTTAATTGAAAATAACTATCTCTAATAACAGGAATCAACTATATGTCTGTTTTCTGGGTATTTTCATGATTTTTCTCTTTATTTTGTTTTCATCATTTTGATTTTGGTGATTCTTAGTTGTTTGTATATTTAATGCATGACAGTACTTTTGTCTTTCATTAATTATGCAAAATTCTTAGCCATTATTTCTTTAAATATTTCTTCTTTCCCATTCTGTCTCTCTTATCCTATTGGGGCTCTATTACCTTAGACAATTAGATATTATTTCACAGATCTTGGATGCTGATTTTATTCATTTATTTACTTATGTATTTATTGTACTTTTTTTTCTTTGTATTTGACTTTGCTTTTATATTAACCTGTTTTTAATTTTAGTGATTTCCCCCCTCAGCTCCATTCAGCCTACTAAGTCCACTGAAAGTGTTTTTCGTTATTGATACTTTATTCTTCTATTTTTAGAATGTCTTTTTTACTCTTCTTTGTGATTTTCATCATCTGCTCATGAAGGCTGTTCATCTTTCCCAATAACACCCTTTAACTTATTTTTCATAGCTGCTTCAAAATGCCCATCTGATAATTTCAGCATCTTGTCCATCTCTGTGTCTAATTCCATTGACTGTTTCTTCTATTGATAATAAGTCACATTTTCCTGCTTCTGTGCATCTTGTAATTTTAAAAAATTAAATGCTGGGATTCTGTGGGAAAAAAGACACCTCAGTAGATTGAAATAAATAATATTTATCCTAAGAAAATGCATGTCCCTTCTTTTGTCATGTTATTATTGTTGG
>NW_017731609.1:1643746-1644446 GCF_001890085.2 Hipposideros armiger | reverse complement strand
ATACATTCAAGATCTTTTGTTCTCTGACCTTATCAACTTTTGCAACTTGACCTCCTACTTTTCTGCCCTTTGCCCTTTATACTCTATCAATTATCAAACCTTTTACTGGTCCAGGAATAAATCTCCTTGCCATTGACATGTTGTCCCCTTTTTCTGAGACATCTGCCTTGGTGACTTCTCCCAATAAAACTCAAGTGGTCCTTTTCTTTAGTTCTAAGCTGAGCTTTAGAAATCTCCATTCTAGCAATTAATTATCTGTTTGCTTATAGATTAGACTCTCATTAATGATACATTCCCATAAGGAGAACTTTGCCTTTTCTATATATTATCTCAGCATCTAGTAAATTGTTTGGTATATGATAAAAGCTCAGAAAAGTAAAAATAAAAGGGTGTGAGTTCAAACCATGTTATGACATACTAAACCAGGAACTGGTTGTGACATATAAAGCCTTTGGGGTGGATTTATTTATTATTTATTAAAGATACTTGTTCTTGATTGGAAGGAAATAGTTTAAGCCTGAAAACACATTTAGGGAGGTAGTGATAGGGAGGAAGATGTTAGAAACAATAACTTTTCTATTTTCATTTTCTCTTTCCATTGTGGAAGAGGTAATGAATAAAGAAAGTACTGGAGAAAAGTAGTTGGAGAATATTTTTAGCCAACTCTACAGTGAGAGTTGAGTACAAACAGGAAGAAATT
>NW_017731609.1:1636707-1637691 GCF_001890085.2 Hipposideros armiger | reverse complement strand
ATATAATGGGGACTTATGTTAACTTAGTGTTAAGGAAATGCTTATGAAGCACCTAAAATGTAAAAGTCATTTTGTGTGAACAAAGGCATTGAAAAACTAGAACATATAAACGTGTGCGTGCGTGTGTATATTTGTGTATACAATATGTCAACATTATTTAAAGTAATTCTTATTTATTTGGTATAGATCCCAGAGGGTCCTTTTAAGATTTTATTTGGTTCTATAAAATAATTTATAGATAATCTCCATCTATGATTTTGAAAAATCTGTTTTCACTCCTCTGTTCATTTTGCTGCATGTTTTAGTTCTATTATTTCACTGAAAAGCTCTCCATTCTTGAAGCTTCCCAAGGAGTCTCCTTGCTCTATGATAAAACCCTCAATAGGCATGCTACCCAAGTTGGTCTAGCAGTCTGTTTATGCCCAATGAACATCAAGCTCCTTATTGAAAGAATTGTTAGTGAAAATAATAGAATATATTAAGGAAGTCTTGAGATAAATGATCTCAGTGCAAAGGGGGAGACAGATATAGTGCCAACAAAATACCCCATATGTTTGAAAATCTTCACAAATATAATCTTAGAGGAAAAAAATTATATACTTATAAATATTAAAGAAAGTCCCTCCAACACATTATTTTTTCACTTATATTGAGTAGCATAATTTCAGAATATATACATTTTTTTCTCGGTAGTGGAAAGACCACGTAGTAAATGCCTTTTTGATATCTAAAATGTATTTTTTTTCCTATTACTGCTACTTCCTCTTGGCGCCAATAACTTCAAGGCAGTTAGTATGGATTGAAATTTACATCATCAACTTTGAGGTTTGTTAAATATGAAAACAGAACATTCACACAATGTAGTGAATAATTAAGGTTTAAATATTCTTTCCATGCTTTTATGAATATATGTCCTGTAAAATATTTATTATAGACTCCTAAATGTTTGCTGGAAGGAATCTGAAGCATTGAATCTTTGATATA
>NW_017731609.1:1613062-1635657 GCF_001890085.2 Hipposideros armiger | reverse complement strand
TCCAGTTCCCCTGGCTAGTTCTAGCAGTGCTCCGTGAAGGAGGTCACTAAACTGAAGGTCATTTTCTGATGGCAGCCTCATAATAAGAAATTATTGGACATCACAATGGACATGCCTAGGAACAGGGGGAGCTCATAAATGATTATGTAAGAGGTACTCAGAGCCAGTCAAAATGTGTAACTTCATTATGCCATTAAAAAGTGAGAACATAGCAAAAATCATCAACATAGTAAATAAAACTCACAGTAATTCCTTAATTTTACTATCCAACCTATATTCAAATTCACAAATTGTTTTTCAAATATTCTTTACTAGAAGTTTGTCCAAACAAGCACCCAATCAGTATCACACATTGCATTTGTAAGTCAAACCTGATGTACTGACTGGGTCAGATGTACCATAGACATACCTCCTGGGGATGTTAGCCTCTTCTCTTATTCTCTGTACTTCCAATAGTAGGGAAGTTGATCTAAAAGTGCTGATTGGACTCATGATAAACATCTTTGGCTGGAATACATCAGAGATGATATTGTATACTCCATATTTTGATACATCAAGAGATAAATAATATCTGATTTGTATAATTTACAATGCTAAAATTGACACTGGTTTAGGGTGATGGTAGTTGGATCCATCTATTGTTTCCCCTTGAGACAAAAAAACGAAGTCTGTGTCATATTACTTTGTGATATTCACTTCCTTATCAATTATTCACTTTTTAGGGTTAGTATTTCTATTGGTAACCCTTGCATGAAGCAATAATTTCATTAATGATTTCAAAATTATGGATTTATATTCTATCATTTTACATAAATTTGTTAGGTATAATTATTTTGTAAAGTAGAAATTTCCTTGACCACTGTGATTTTTTTTGTTGCCTTAAAATAGTTTCTACTAAAAAGACAGGATACATGTAGAAACAGTTTTATTGGTATTAGGTTATTGGTAGAAACTTTCCTCTAGTTGAAAGACACAAAGTGTGATTTTATACTTAATATCAGAAACATAAGTTTTTCTCACAACTCTCAGGTATAGCTCAATAAAACAGTTATTAAAAATGGGTTAACAATTAAATAAATTCAGGGAATTTGCCAGTCATGAAAGCTTTCATGAATTTGTAAAGAGGTGTAGTCATCATTCCTCAGGTCTTATATCTACTCTGGGTCATATCAAATATTTGTTTCATGTTTAATTATATATTTCTTAGAATTACATAACATCTTTTTTGACCCGTTTCTTTTTTTGTATCTCCCTACATATTAACAGAAAACCCATTTGTATAAGGACCTGGGATGTGACTCCATTAGCTTTGAGTAGAAAGTAGTATAGAATGAAATGGCAAATTTGAGATAATGTTCATTGTTTCATGATAAAAATTTGAACATTCCCTTCACTTCTATATTTGGGGACCCAGTTTTTTTTTTTGCACTTTGAGATTTTCTTTTTTGAGATTTTGATGTTTTTGTCTTTTTCAGTAGAAGGTATAAAAGATAAAAAGACAAAATACCATGCAACCAATATTGGCAGATATCTCACATCACAGTATGTCAAACCCTTCAAGGATGATCTATATATACAGAAAGAATTTTGGGGGTTTCTTCATTGACCATAGTTTGTCTTCACTCTTTACTCTGGTATTTGAGAAACTTAATATGGAGTTTAAAGTACCTGAACGTTTTTATAGATTTCACCTGGCAAGATTAAACTAAATTTTCCAAAGCATTATTGCATATTATTATTTAGCTTAGTGCCTACAGGTTAATCACTCAATCTAAGTCACTTTATGATATGATATATGGCATTCTAGTGTAGAGACGATTTTCCATACAGGCTCTGGAAATATTGTTGCTGTTAGGAAATCTTATTGTTATTTCTAAATATGCTATTGCAGTGTGATGATGGTTTGCCATATAGTATATTTGCCTATTAACCATTTTTGAATAAACAGAATTGGTTCAAATTATCTAATATACAGAGGGTACCAAAAATATACACATTTTAAGAAAGGAAAAAACTATTAAAATTGTAATACTCAATATATGCCAATAACAAAAGATGAATACAAGTTAAGTTTGACTTCTGCAATCACAAGAGGTGCTGAAAGTGGTTACCATCAGCGTTGAGACACTTCTGATTATGGCGAACCACTGTTTGAGCAACGTTGACCAAAGTGTCTACTTGTATATGGTTTTTTGGCACCTCTGGTATAATCATACAATATACAACTCAAAATTCATTAGTGTAGGGATTAGGAATGTGAGTTTTGGAAGCCATCTCTCTAGGGTTGATCTAATGTTACTGCTACTCAGTTTTCTCACTTGTGAAAAGAGAATACTAGTATCTATCTGAGATATTTAATGTGTGGATTCAGGGGATTGTTACATATAATGTCCTTAAACTGGTGTCTAGGACGTTATAAGTAATCAACAAATATTAGCTAAAATTCAATTATGCCCTTGATTTCTTCCCTCTTCCTTATGCTAGCCATTACCACAGACAAGAAGACCATGAGTTTAAATAATAACATTCAAATAAAGCATTCAATTGTAGATAAAATGAAAAATAGACATCTATACTATTTGCAGAATCAAATTGATTCTTTGGTGCCTTTTGTTACTTGTCAAAAGAGAGAGTTAAAAAAAAAGAAAAAAGTTAAGGAACTAGAAATAGTTTTCAAAAATTTATAGATATCTATGGAAAACCTAGCAACATTTGGCGTGATTATCCTGTGTTGTTTTTCTTTAAAGCGAGAAGTATCTAGAACAATTTTGCCCTCCTTGTGTAATTTTTCCACACTTATCTTAGAAAAGGTGGTCCAGTCTAGGGAAATCAAAAGGGATAATTTTGGAAATTCAATGTGTAAATTATTTAGTGATGGCTAGTTAGGGATATTTTGAATTTTGTTTAGATGTTAGGTGAATAAGTAGACTGGTTTATCAGCAATATTTACTGATAATTACTGTCAAATTGTTCCCTGTGTAATCCCCATTTATAGCAAACTATCACTTACTTAGACTAATAAGATATGATGAACATGGTTGTGAAATATTTTGAAACAAATTTTATATAAAAGAAGTTATTTTTATTTAAAAGACATATGACTAAAACTGCATGAAATAATTGTTACATAAAAAGTTTTGTGATAAAATCTTTTCTAATGAAAAGATAAATTTTAATTAGTTCAGTAACTATTGATAAATAATTCTCAGGTACTTGAAAGGATTTGAAAATAGTTGGCTCTATGAGGAAATTCATTTTCATTGCAAGCCATGCTTTCTCTGAAATTTTCTTAGAAAATGGCTGATGCAAAGAAAAATTTCATAAGATTAAACAAGTTTTTACTCTTTCGTATTTTCTGTTCATTTCCAAAGGACTATATACACCCACTGATCTAAACCTTACTTGCTTTCACAAAGATATTGATTATCCTCATAATAGAAAATGTATGGGGTCAAGTGAGTGAAAAAACTATCACCCTGTGAATGTAACCTACAGAAGGCAATGGACTATGTTAAGTACCAGTGACACAAGTTAAAAATTGAGCTTTGGTACCACAGAGAGCTGGCTCCAGCCTCCACCACATACTGTCAACTTGGGAAATAGCCTTCTGCTGTCTAAGCCTCAATTTACCCATCTGTGAAATAAGTATGACACTAATAGCGTATGCATTGTAGGGCTGTTGTGAGGATTAAATGGTATAATGTCTACAAAAGTGTTTAGAACTGTCTCTCAGGGTTGCTTCATTAAATCCCATCTTCTTGCTGGTGACAGCCAGAGGTTCTGATTCTTGTCTTACTGTCAGACTCATGCTTCTCAGTCTTATTACCATTACCATGTGGATATCACAAAAACAGATCAAATTAACATGTCCTACATGGAAGCTTAAATTTTATTCCTCAAAACCCTGTTTGCATTACCTACCCCATCTTTCCTATCTCAGTAAATGATGCCACAGTCCACCAATATACAAAGGCCAGAAACTTGAAATTCATCTTTAGTTCTTTATTTCTCCTTCCTCATCTAATTAATCAGCAAGACTTCGTAGTTCAGTCAAGTGGTTCACCCCACAACTTGCTCTACCTGCCCCATCTGCTCCTGGGGAGCTTACTAACCTAAATACATTGTGTTCTCTGCTACAAGAGGCTGAACTATGAGGACACATCAATGGGAGCTCCTGTACCCTCTGTCTTCTGAGAAAAGGGGAGTCTTGATAAGGGTTAGGAGGAAAGGAAGAGAGGAGTCCTGTGAGGTGAAGGAGGCATTGAGCTGGCTCTATCCCTCCAACCACGGTCACTGTTCTTCTCAATGTAGAAGACTCTACATGACTCTCTCTCTCTCTTCGCCTGGTCTGCTGACTACTCTATCTCCTCATTCCTTCAAGCCTAGGAGTGGAAACAGCTTTGTAATAATACTTTTATAAATAAACCTTCCTCTTGGGATGATCTAATTTTGAGAATGCACCTGTTTCTACAGGGATCCTCACTGATGCAGACACTAAACTGGGGCTTTCTCTGTGATTAGGCACTCTAATCAATAACATCATACCTACTGTGTTGGTACTGGGGGGACAGTCTCTTCTCAGAGTTTTAATTAGGAGCCTGGCATAACCCCTCTCTTCCTGAGTTTCTCAACATTCTGCAACTCCTGCAGAATTTCTGCGTTGGGGATGAAGGGTTGGGGTGGGGAGAAGCCTAGAAATATGTGCAATTGACTGCTTGTTTCCTTTACTTTGACCTCCTTCTCATTTGCAATCCACTGGAAACACAAGGGAGAAGGTTCCCTACTTCCTCTTTCTTTCTGGTTGTGACTTCTTTCTAATGCCTTTTCTGATACTGAAAAGGCATTTCCCCTCTCTGATTATCTGGAGCTAAAATAGCTAGATTTTGCTGAGAAACATGATTTATAAGACAGAGGAATAAATAAATAAACATTTTAATATTTTCAAAATTTCATCTTCAGTTATATATAAATTAGATAATATCACTCATTTCCTTAAACCCTTTAATGGCTTCCAAATTGCACATAACATAAATTTGTTAACATTATCTGCAGGTCCAGTGAGATCAGGCTCTTCCTTTTGTTCCTTTTTAATTAAAGTTTATTGGGGTGACAATGGTTAGTAAAGTTACATAGGTTTCAAGTGTATAATTCTGTAATACATCATCTATATATCACATTGTGTGTTCACCACCCAGAGTCAGTTCTTCCATCACCATATATCTGATCCCGTTTACCCTCTTCTACCACCCCCTCCCCCTTTATCCTCTGGTAACCACTAAGCTATTGTCTGTGTCTATGAGTTTTTGTTTCTTTGTTTATTTGTCTTGTTCTTTTATTGCTTTCAGTTTTATATCCCACATATCAGTGAAATCATATGGTTCTCGTCTTTTTCTGGCTGACTTATTTTGCTTAGCATAATAATCTCAAGATCCGTCATGTTGTCGCAAATGGCACTATTTCATCTTTTCTTATGGCACAATAGTAGTATTTCATTATGTACATATACCAATATGTTCTTTATCTAATCATCTCTTGAAGGACACTGGTTGTTTCCATGTCTTGACCACCGTAAATAAAGCTGCAATGAACATCGGAGCACATATATCTTTACAAATAAATGTTTCCTTATGTTTCCAATCCAAGTTCCCAATATTCTCCCTGGGTGACTGTACTTAAGCCGCAGTGATCTTCTTTCAGGAATTTTTTTTCTTTTTCTTTTCTTTTTTTTTTTTTTTGATATGCAAAACTATATCCTATTTCAGAAACTTTGCACTTGATGTTCTCTGCCTGGATCAATCAATTTCTCCCACTCTCTGCAACGCTAAACTGTTCTTTTCCTCAGCTCTTGTTTTAAAATTTGCTCTCTTCCCTTACCACCTTCCCCCAAAACCTTGTCCCCTAAAATTATTCTGTATAGTATTTCTTGGGTTGTTTCCTCCATTGTGTTTACTGTACTTGCCATTGTTTTATTCATGTCTCAAGATTTATTTATTTATTTATTTGTTTATTTATTTATCATGTCCACCATAAAGAAGGCTTTTAATGTCATGTACAGTATTTTTTTTTGTATACCACTGTATCTCTGGCTTCTAGCCAAATGTCTGGCATAAAGCAAACCCACAGTAAATATTTGTAGAATGAGATAATGAAATGTAATACCTATGGTATAAATGCTCAATAAATGTAGATTAGCATAGCTATTATGAAATCTTACTCTAATTAATATGTGATAAACTTAAAAATATCTACTGAATAGAATCAGATTGTTTTATTTGACCTCTCATATCTATTTAGAGGCCCTTTTGGCAGTTTTATTAAGAAATTTATTTAACCAAGCCAAGCACAATATAGTGGGTCGTTGGGAAAGTCATGACGCATTTTTGCATTGGAAAACAGAAAAATACGTCATGGCTTTCCCGATGACCCAATATAGCATGACATCTATTGCTGGCATGACCCTGGCAAGGTAACTCCTTTATATCAATATGTTACAGTCTTTGGGATTTCCTATATATACTATGTATTTTTTTCATGGATATGTGTGGAGGCTTTCTAATTGCAATCTTTCATCTCTCACTCTGGGGTAAGCAAGCTGCCCTGTGTAAGTAGCCTATGGAGAGGCCCACGTGGTGAGAAACCAAAGCTTCTGGCCAACAGTTAGCAAGGAGCTAGGCCTGCCAACAAGATCCTCCAGCCTCAGCTGACCCCTGAGATGACTGCAGCCCTACCTGACAGCTTGATTACAGCCTCACAGGGAGCCAGGAAAACCCAACTAAGTGGCTTCTGGACTTTTTGATCTTTGGAAATTGTGTGAGATAATAAATGTTTGCTGTTTTCAGCTGGTTAAGTTTTAATTTATTATGGAGGAACAGATAACCAATGCAGATTTTGGTACCTGGAAGTGAAGTGTCGCCATCATAAAGCATAAAATGTGAGAGTGGCACCGATGCTGTGCAGTGCACTTTGAGGAGAGTATTAGTGACAGCTAAAGGACTTTGAAAAAAATGTTGCTAGAAATCTCATGATCTTTGGGAAGCATGGGAAAGTGAGGGTTTGCAGGAAAGTGAGAAAATCATTTTGGAAACTGGAGGACAGGAAATCTTTATTAGGGAGGGTTGGAGAGTTTAGCAACACTGTTGCCTGTAGTTATGTGGAAAATAGAAAATGTACCTAAGGAACTGTGTGATCCAGCTAAGGAGATTTCTAACCAGAGGATTGTGTGTTGCATAGTTTCTTCCTGGTGCTTACTATAAAATGTGAAAGGAGAGAGATAAACTAAAGGAAGGACTGTTAAACAAAAGGAGTCATGACTTGATCTTTTGTTAAGGCTTCAGGAATATCAAAGGCAATGCCCTGAGAATACTATTCACTCAGATAAAAGGGGTTCTAAAGAGACTGAGTGTGCCTTACAGTTCCTCTGAGTTACATTAGGATTTCTAAGAAGCTTAAGGTCATCACCCCTCATCCTGTCAGTGGAAACCTGTGGTAGAGAAGGTCTTATCTTGAAGAGATTTGTGAGGTTGGTTTTTGTCTAATGAAAAAGATTCAGGTAAGATTCAAAGAAGACCTACAAAGTTTTAAATGGAATGATATAAGCAGAATCATAACGTGCTTGGACTAAAAGGGACAGAGAAAAAAACAAAGTGAAAAGAGGACTTTGGACTCCCAGATTCTACTGGACGGTAACAGGCTGAGAAAACTACTTCACTGCAAATATGTACTATCTCTCATGAAAAAAAGAAGGAGGATTCAGAGGGTACAACCAAGAGTCCAGAGGACAGAGCTGAGAGCCATGGAGAATTATTTTCAGACCCTGAGACTTAATTAAGGAACTGCCACCATTTGCCTGTCTGGATTTTATAATTGCTATGGACCCATGACCCTGACTTCCTGTTATTCAAACCTTTGTGTAGTTCCCTCCCACACTGTACCACAGTTGATCTGTGTGACCAGTATCATACAGCAAAAATGATGGTATGTTATGTCCAAGATTAGGTTATAAAGGACTGCAGTTTCCAACCTCCCTCTCTCATTCTCTTATCATTCACCTTTACTAAACACATTGGTATTTGCTTATATGATACCTTTTCAGAACATCTGGAGGAGTATTATTAATAGGGTTACTATACATTATAGTTTGCATAGGATAGTCTTGGGTTATACCTGTTGTCTGAGAATAATTAAATTTCCCCTTTTACTCTTAGAATGGATGCTGAATGATATATGATCATAATTATTATTAACATTTTTAGCATTCTACATATCCAGTCATATGTCCATTTACATTTTGTTAAACTGTACTTTTATGTGATATGTGTTCATGTGCATGTGTGTGTGTGTGCAGGGGGTGGGTAGACAGAAACAGAGAGAAAGAGGCAGAGAAAGCTGTGTTGGCATCCACTAAACATTTCTCCTTCTTTCCTTTTTAAATGTTATTCACTATTTTCTCTACCTCCCTGGCCGAAAAGTAACTAAGCAGAGTGAGAAAAGTCAGATTCCATAATAAGGCAGCTATGAAAGATAATTCCTATGTTCTCATTTGTCTCCTAGAACCTTAACCTTTAAGAGTCAGCATATCTTGGTTTTAGGAAAGCCAACTTTTACATAGATGTTTCAAGTGTATTTTGAATCAAGTTTATTTTATTTCTGTTTTCTTTCATGCAGGATTTGAAATTTGAAGCAGAAGAAGTCAATCAATACATTCCTATGTCATGTTTAAAGGCTGACAAAACATTTGAGAAGTACGTTTCTTAATGGTTGATTTAACACGTTATTTTATTTTGTTTGTTTGGCTATGGATTAAATATGGGCAAAATTTTAGGTGACAGTCACCCCCTAGTTTGATGCATCTGAAGGGTCAGATCTGTGGGAATCATGACCTCATTTTCTCCTGGCATTTATTTGTGCCCCTTCATCCATATATGACAGTTTGGGTGTGGGGCATTATAGTAACGGTAGTATGGCTGGGAGCTATGTCTTATTTATCTCTCAGAAAATACCTAAATCTTTGGTCCAGTGTAGGAACTTCCAAGATTTGGACCCTGCAGTTGCTGCTCCTCCATCCCACTATAGCAGATGCAGTAGTAATGGGTGTAGGTTCAGAGGGGTCCTCAAGTTAGATGGTCTCACTTGGAACCTTAGGCTTTACCTGTATGTCTATGCCAGCTCAAAAGCTCAAACAAGATGTTCAACATTCTTCAGCATCAGGCTTCTCCCCAGTTAATCAGAAATAATAATACCTTGTTGGTTTACTTTAAGGATTAAATGAGATAATAAATATAATCTCTTTAAAAGTTTGCCTTGAGCATGATAAGCACTCAGTAAATACTAGTGAAAACTATACATCAGTGGTTCTCAACAGTGATCAATTTTGCCCCTAGGAGACATTTGGCAATATCTGGAGACATTTTTGATTATCATGCCTGAGACTAGGGAGGGGTCTGTTAGTGGCAGCTATGGGGCAGAGGCTAAGGATCTTAGTAAATATTCTGCAAAGCACAGAACAGCACCTACAACAAAGAATTATGTGGTTTAAAATGTCAGTAGTGCAGAGGTTGAGAAACCCAGTTATCAGTATATCAGTGCTATTTATTTGTCACCATTTTACTTAGCTTCTAATCCTGCTAGCAGTAAAAATAGGGAATCACCTGGAGTGGGATCTGTCTCTCTGTGAAGGCTACTCAGTGCCTAAAAAAATAGGCCATGTGGAAAAGATTATACATTGCTGGGGTGTCATTTTAATGCTCAAGGCTGAGATCAGTGAGATGTAGAATAGCATGCCTCCCATGACCAGCATTTCTAGTGATGGAACTTCATACCAGAAAAATGGCCAGAGAGATCTATAAGATATTATATGCTTGAGAGTTAATTATAGGCTAACTTAAAATAGTGAAAAATTGGAACTAACCTAAATATCCAACAATAAGGGATCATTTAAATAAATTATGGTAGAACCTCAGGATTAACTACTAGGTTATCACTAAAGATTATGCTGTAGAAAAAAAAGCTCATTGAAAATGCCCATAATATATAAATAGAAAATATAGGTTACAAAATAATATTTACAGCATCAGCCTCATTTTGTAAAGGAAAAAACTCATGCCTAGCTGCCCAGCTGTGAAGAGTAAGTATATAAGCGCTATATAGGAGGAGAAAAAAATAATAATATGACATAGGACCTAATTCCAAAGTGAACTGATGTCCGGTCTGGCTCCTCATTTAGGATATGACTGCTCCAAGGG
The DNA here is from genome assembly GCF_001890085.2 of Hipposideros armiger. Classification (NCBI taxonomy): domain Eukaryota; kingdom Metazoa; phylum Chordata; class Mammalia; order Chiroptera; family Hipposideridae; genus Hipposideros; species Hipposideros armiger. Next base: position 1,625,416 of record NW_017731609.1, on the reverse strand, counting down.
GACACAAATAGCTAGGTTTATCGCTAGATAGCTGGTATCATGTTGAAGCTGTATATTAATCTTTTGATGTGCATTGTGTTCCTTTTTAACTAAGGAAGGTATTTTTAGAAAATCTTTAATTACAAATTATTGAAATTGAAATCAAGGACTTTGTTTGCTTGTGTGTGTGTGTGTGTGTGTGTGTGTGTATGTGTTTTTTTAAGATGATAATCATAAATTCAGTGTTTAATTATATAGATTAAGTTTTCAGGATATTTCATAAGGGCCTTACAATTCTTGCTAAGGGAATACACAAAGAAACTGAGGAAACCATCTCACTGTGGTTAACATAACATGTTTATGTTTACTAATGAAATCTGTTTACCTTCATAACTGTATAATAGAGCCATTAAAGACAATAGATACAGTAGTTTAAAAGTAATAAAATTTACAACAAAGTGTATTTAATTTGAAATTGAATTGCCGGCAAATGGGTGTCCTAATGAACTCTTGTGTCAATGTAGCTCTAACCAAATTAAGGGAAATCATTTCTATCACAGGAAACTAAATCAGCTGTGAGATCCAAAAAGGCCATTCCTCTGGTGGGGATACAGTCATTGTCACAGATGGCCCTGCTCATGGAATTAAGCTTAAATCAGGAGAAGTGAAATATAAGATTCTTCTTAATTCAAATGAATTTGAGAAAGCAGGCAAATGCTTTTAAGACTTGTGAAGCTGAAAAACAAAACAAAGCAAACCTCAAATGAAGCAAAGGAAAGCCTGGGAAACATTGTGAAGGTCGAAATAAACCTTGATCTCTGGCCATTGCCTTAAAAAAGGGAGTTTATATCATATCAGCTCTTCATTTACTTAAATGATTATTTTCCTAAAGTCTCTCTAACAACATATGAGATTGAGTGGCAGGGTAGAGAATGAAGTGGCAGCAAGTCTTAACAAATATTTGATCTTTTGGTAATTTCTGAAACAAGCCATATTTTAATTGTTGGGAGATCACTAGCTAATAAGAGAGAGTCCTATATTTCATAAGGTCACATTTCAAAAGCTACTCACCTCCCTGACTTGAATCAACTGCAGCATCTGTAATGTGGTGTTTACCTAATTCCCAGTTAATCTGAAAAAAATGTTGAAGGGAAACATCAAATTGTGCTGTGGATCCAAAGGCAAACCTGTTCATTATGCTCCATTGTCAGTTTCTTTCCTTTATCTCCCCTCTTCTTGTTATGGTTGCAGAGCTCCAAGTCCACCAGTAATTGCAGAACTAAATGTTTGTAAAGAAGACAACGCAGCCAAGGTTGCTACCCTCCCAGATGTAACTCATGAATCAAAGGGAGAAGCAGGACCTTGCAGGAAGGTGAGGCTCTCATGACTTTTTCTCAGATGCAAAATGTTATGATGAGGTCAATTGTATCAACTCACTTTCCTGTTATGATTTTCCTCCGGTCGGGCCTTTAGAGAGACAGATCTTTAGCAGCCCTTAATAAATATTTTGGGGGAGAATTCTATGCTAAAACAGAATGACTAAAACTCTCAACTGCAAAGCCATGGGAATTCCTCAAAACTGTCCATTGTACCAGGCTGAGTTCTCACTAGACAATGAGGCAGGCCTGCCACCATGCAAATGAGACAAGGCTTGAGATTTGATGAATCTTCTATCTGCTTTTCCTACTCATCTGACACTCGCTTTGAGGAAGGTTGTAAATGCAAGAGAGATTGTGGTATAATTCCTCAGACTGGCATTTCTGCCCCCTAGTCACTATTCGATTATCTTCCAAATTGCTGTGTTTCAGAGAGATAAAGATTTTTTATGGCTTGCTGACTTAAACAACCACAAGAGCTAGCAGAGAGATGGCTAAGCGACCATGCATAGTAATTCCATTGGAAAATGACAAAATCTTTGTTTGTATGACATTTCCAAAATTACTACAGAAGATGAATCTAAAATACAAAATGTCACATTTGGCATGCAAAACTATCACAATATATTTCAGTATAAAATTCATAGAGGCGTTTAATTTAGAATGTGTTTAATAACTCTGTCTGCCTGCATCAGTAACCCTGCCTTGAGGTTTAAAGAGATTGTCTTATTTATTCTCATGGTATTAATTTTTAAAATATTTTTAGAAAACAAAATATTAAGGTTAAGTCTTTATTGTTAATTAAGATTTTCTAATTAAACCAAAAATAATTGTTGTTCTGATTAGTTTTTAAGTATGACTTGCATGAAAAAACAAAAGAAGTTTAACAACTTTCACTGTTAACTGTGATTTGATTCCAGAAGCATACCATCTATATGGAAATATATATTACCTTTTACAAAATAAAGTCTAGGCAGGATTAGAAGCTGCTTGCTGTTGCCTGCAGATTAATGAGTGGTGCTACTAACTCGGGTAGCCAAGAGAGTAGTAACCTGCTTCCAAAAATGACATTATTTTTGCTTAAAGCACAATGTAATAGAGAATTCTTCTAAGTCAAATTATTCTGAAGACTATTAGGGACTTGTGAGTATAGAAAACATGACTTAATGACATTTGAGTTATTAATAATCCCAGTTTAATTTTTGTTTAATCTGAAACAATAGTCCATTAAAAATCTTATCAGGTTGTATAAACTTTTCAGCACTTATTAAAAATGAAGACGGCCTACTTCTCTAAGCTGACAGTAAGCAATGAAATTCACATGTCCTGTAAAATATTTTTGACGCGTGTTCTTCAGTGACATGCAATTTATGCTGTTTTAGGTTAAAGCACATACAAATGCCATCCTTTCCCCTGTACTTATTTATTTATTTTTTTGGCCCTCATTTGAAGACTGTAGGGTAAGTTGACCTAATGTCTAAATCAAATAAAAGCATTTAATCAGTGAGGTGTTAGTCTGACTTGTTTTTCCCTTCACTCATCAACGTGGCGCATGGTCTGTGATTAGTGTTAGAGACAAGAGCTGTCACCTTTCAAGCTCAGAATTTAAAGCTTACTGCCCATGGTCACCCATCCCAGATAGCTTAGGCATGCTGTGAGGTTTCAGAAGCATTGGTTTCCTGGTAATTCTTTCTTATTATAATAGCTAAATGGCTTCTGATGTCACAGATCATTAACATACCATGTTTAAAAATTGGCTAAACTTTCCCTCGCATAATTGGCGGGCTTGCCTTTTGACCCCCTAATTATATATCATGTGTCCTCCTCTGTTATCATTGCTAATACCTGACAATTACAGGTTGACTAAAAATAATTGTCTACTTTTTCCCCGTGAGAAGAGCATTGTGGCTAATTGTGTGGTTTTACCCAGTTCCTGTGTAATTCAAGAACCCCATCTTTTCTTTAGGTTGAACAGCCTCAGTCACCTCAGCCTTTTCAGATACAGATGAAATGCATAAGAGGCCTCAAGAACAAGGCTCCGCAAGGCTCTTACCTCCTCAGAGTGTCCCTGCTTGGTCGACCAGGTGGCCGTGTCTTACAGTGGCGGCCAACAGAGAAACTGAAAACTAGGACCCATCCAGTGAGGCATGATGGAAACTTTTACGATGTGGGGCTGTATTTCCATGAAAGCCTTTATGTGGTAAGCTGGTTTTTCTGCACACATATCACTTTTTATTTAGCTCCCCCACTCTCCTTGTCTATCTGCCTTTTCATCCCTATTCACACACTTTTGATATTCAAATTTTTGTAAGCAAACATAAAGTCTTTCATTCATTCAGTCAACAAATACCCAATAAGCACCCGTATGTACCAAGCACTGGATTGTGGACTGTACCTAGACACCCTAAGTCCTGTGTAAAATGGAAATGCCATCCTTATTTATCAGGAACATATATTTATGGATTCTTGGTGTAGTTCTTTACCTTTTCAGGATTTACATGCTAAGAGGTCACTGATATGTGTATTTTGTATGTACCGTGTAGATTGACTTGTGTATTTTTGTATGTATTTTGTAGGCAGCCAGAGACACTGATTTTAGATGAGAACCAAGCTTTAGGTAAGAAGAGAAGTTAGAGGGATTGTTCACAAAATAAATTATGAATATAGGGGAGGGTGTTTACCATGCAAAGCCATTGGAGAGGACACTCTGTGGGGAAAGGGAGGAAGCAGTGGGTAGGATTAGAGAGTGGTTGTGGATGCAGGCATAAGAAGTAGGGGTAGGAGGTCATCAAATCACCTGTGAAGCAGAGAGAGAAACTCAGCTCTCTCTGGGCCATCAGCACTGGACAGACTGTGTCTTCCAGGGAGCTACAGCCCAGGGAAAATAAGAAAGTGGGCAGGCTTAGGCCTGGAACCCTTACCGCATGCTGGTGCATTGGCTACTAGACGTGGGCACAACAGACTGCTCACAAATATACAATTCCTTTTACACTATTAATTTGAGTGAGTAAAACAAATGTTATAAGAGTCAATATAGGTATCACAGAGCGATTTTTTTAAGAAGAAAACAATTTCTCCCTAAAATAGATAGGAATGTGCTTTCTTTCTCTATTTCCCCTTAGGTCTTGTGTTAAAAGGTATCCTTTTAATTAATTTTAGTATGTGGTATTTCATTAAGGGTGGTAATATATTATTCACATGAATGTATTCCTCAGGTAATATATTGCATTTATTCTGGCCACTGAATGACCAACTGAAAAAAAAATTAAAATGGAAAGTGTAGCTGTAAACATGAGCAATTTTGTAAAGTAGGTTTAAAAACTACAACCCTAGGATGTTATTACTTATCTCTAATATTTAAGAAGAAAACAGATTTTAACCTCCATTTTTCACCACCTTTAATTTTTAGATATCTGAGACTCTTTGAGGACAGTGACATTTTTTTTTTTAACTCTATGTTGTTTGGAACTTGATAGGGGTTAAAAACAAAACCAAAAACCAGCCTGTTGTTGGTAGCCATATACTAAATAAACATTTATTGAAGGTTGCAGCTTAACCCTAAGCTGTATCGTCTGCCAGTGTTAGACATGGTTTGTTGAATTAATAGTGATGGTGGTGGGGATAACACCAGTAGTTCTTTTGAAACAGAGACTTGAACTCTTCCTGTGAAAAAATTCTTCCTGAAGGAAAAGGGACCCTGGGCTGACACGATTCACCGAGGAACCAAACCTCAGTTGGCTCATCTATGAAATGGGGATAATAATACCTGCCTACCAGTGCCATTGTAAGGAATGGCTGAAATACTACTTGAGGAAACACAGTGCTAATACACAGTAAAAGTTCAGAAGCTTCTTTTATTATTACTGTTGTAATTATTCTGTCTCTTTGATGGTGAAGCCCATAAATTCTTACCCAGTGGACTTTCATTTTAATATATATGACAAATGCTTGTATTTCAGATAACTTTTGAATTAACCTTGCTTGAGAACAATGTAGGTTAACAATTTTTTTTCTCTAATGAGACATCTCAAAGGCTTTGTTAAGAAGTGTGGGATACATGTGAGAGGCGTTAGTCAGGGCTGGGTATGGAGGGACTTTTCCTTTGGGGGAGCCCATTGCCTCTATAGAACCAGACTTTGAGGAGAGATACCAACGGTGCAATAGGCAGAGTTCAGCCCCTAAGCGGAGGTCTTGGTTCTCACCGTTTACCTCAGAGAAATTTCAGGAATGTGGTGTTAGCTAAGATTTTAGCTAATAATTTTTAAAAGGGTTCAATCAGTACCTAATAGGCAATTACATTCTTTGGTGCATTTTAATTAAGTACCTGAAATATTAAAGTATGGGGAGCGAGGCTACAAAAAATATCATTCAGAGAGCTTGCTTTCTAGAACCATCTGCATAAATAACTGTTTTACATTGAAAGGTGATGTAAGTGTTTTGATTATTGTTATTATTGGTTTAGATGTCCATCCCTGGTTCCCCACATCAGAGTGTGAACTCTGAGTGCAGAAGCCACATCTATTGCTGTGTTTGCTTTGAGGATATCTCATGCATGCTGTTGAATCTTCCTCACAGAATGTGCTACAGATCAAATGCCCGAGGAATGAAGAGCCGTATTCAGGGCCGGGGGGTGGGGTGGGGGGAATAGCTGAGACTGAGGTTGCACAACTGTTCATAATGTTAAAAAGTGCATCAGGTCTGTAGGGGAAAGCACCGGCTTTTCCTGGTTATTCCTGGTTTTCTCAAAGAGTAAAATGCATTTTTTGCTTCCTGTCAAACAGAACAAAAAAGTGTCTTGGAATAGTGAAAATAACAACCTCAAATTTTCTTCCCCTGTGTCAGAAGCAAACAAACAAAAATAATTACCTCCTGCCACAGTCGAGGAACATTTACTCTTTAACAGCCTGACAAAATGTCACTGAATTACATCCACCCCTTGCTATCTCCTAGCAAAATCCTGGGTCCCCAAAGAAATACACCAGACTATTTCACATTCGGCGTATATAAGAAAAGTACAAAATTCAGGACAAAAATAAAACCAAGAAAAGCACCAAAACCTCCAGAGCTTGACAGGAAAGAGAACTCATCTGAGGCTGTTTAATTTCCGAATAAGAATGCTGTTGCTGAAAGTCCTGTTCATTCCATTGGGCTCTACTCAATAACAGAAAGTTTTCTCTCTAACCGCACGGTTCCGCCTGCCAGTCACTCTGCCAGCAGCTGTGGGAGACTGACAGTCAAAACAGCAAGTTTTCAAGTAATGTAATCTTTAAGTCATAGGAGTAGACACAAAAAACACATAAATTCACATTGTGTATATAATTGATATAGGGAGATTTAAGATATTTATGTCATTCCTTTTTTTTCTTATTTAACCTTTTAATATCAGGTGTCAGATTTTTTTTTTAAAGCTTCATTGACACACAGTTTGCATAGCATGATTCACTCATTTAAAGTATATATTACTATTATGGTTTTTAGTATATTCACAGATATGGGCAGCCATCACCCCAGCCAATTTTAAAACATTTTCATCACCTCAAAAGGAAACCCTGTACCCTCAAAATGTTTAATGCAGACCACACTGTCACCACATGACCTAGCAATTCTAGACATATACTCAAGAGGAATGAAAATATATATCACACAAAAAGTTGTACATGAGAGCCTGGCATCATTAATAATAGCCGAGTGGTAGAAACAACCCAAATTCCCATCAACTGACACATGCATAAACAAACTAGTGTATCTATACAGTGGAATATTATTTGACCATGAAAAGGAATGAAGTACCGATATATGCCACAACATGGATGAACATTGGTCATTACTTTTAAAATATTGGGTTGTCAGGAAAGTCTTGACATACTTTTTCTCTGTTTTTCGTTGCAAAAAATGCGTCATGACTTTTCCGACAACCCAATATAAGTCTAAGACAGGGCCATCTCCATTTGAGAGTACAGGATATCTTAGAAATGCTAGCTGGGGACAGATGGTCATCTATTCCAATGTGCAAAGGGTGACTGAGAAGGCATAACCCAAATGCAATGGCAGGTCCTAATTACAGGAGAAGCACTGAGTCTTCTGAGGAAGGGTTTGCGTTACACATCTGTAAGGTTACATTGCTAATGGATGTTAGACTAAGGGTGCAATGTTATAGCATCAAAGCTGGCTTTCCTTTGGCATCAAGCTGGGCCAGGAGGCAAACTCTTGAAGGCTAAGGTTGAAAGTTTGCTTATAAGGCTCCCTAGAGAGGCAGCGAAGATATGGGTGAGCCCAAAGACATGCATAGTACCACTTCTGGATACTATTGTTTAAATTCTGTCCCAAATAATTCTACCTCTTAACATTGGTTTTCCTGAAGTATAAGGTGGTCAGATATGATAAGTTAACTGACAAGTCTGAGCTTTAGTCCCCTCATGTGAAATTAGGTAATAACAGCTCCTTTATTTGAGTTACTTTAAGAATCATATTAAATTAAATTATGGACTCTAAGTTTAGGCTCATTAATTCTGAATATGTTGTTTGAAGATTTTTAATAATTTCTTGGTGGACACGTATGAAATCTACTTTGTCTTTTGAAATTTATCCTGGAAATATTTTAAGTATAAAACATTGCCTTCTTTGTTGATTGTATTCATCGCTTAACAATTAAGCAAGTAGACTGGAATCTTTGGGAAGAAATATAAAAAAACTTTCAGTTCTGACAGGATGATAACTAAGTTAAATGTTCACTTTAGCTTACCATCCTGTCAGAATTAGAAGTTAAAGGCATATTTTGTTTTCAAATTATGTTCTATAAGCACCTGGAAATTCAAGATGAGATATAAGTAAAAGGCTTTTAGATACATTGATAAGCGCTCTAGAAAGAAAGGCATCTCCTTGGGGACCAGAAATGAAGAGGAAATTGAATAGCAGACAGGGAATGGGTAAACTGAGGCTCTGGCTGCCTGGGAGAGGAGAGAAGAGATTATCAATCCTGTTGATCTAAAGTTTTGGATTTCACTGACCATTGAGAACATGAGGCCATGGGCACATTAGGTATGGAGTGCTGAAAGAAAGTCTGTTCATAAATCTAGGATATTCAAGACTAGCCTAAAAGGGAGACTAGACAAAAATATTTGCCCACCAATAGGGGGAAATAACTTTCTTTTTTTCTATTTAGGTTCTGCTTACAATTGTATTTCTCCTAATAATATGCAATAGAATTTCTGTAATGGAAAAAAATATATAATGACTGAAATTAAAAATTCAAAAGATATAGTATATGGGTTAGACCCTCTGAACACAGAACTAATGAACTGGAAGACAGGTCTGAGAAAAATTCTAGACTACAGCATTGAGAGAGAAAGGGATGGAAAAAGTAAAGTGATTTGAAAAGACATAGAAGAGAAGGTCTAACATACAGCTATAAAATTTTCTGAAGTAGAGAATATAGAAAAGGAGAGAATAAACATCACATGAAGAGATAACTGCTATTAATTTCCCAAACTTGCTGAAAGACACAAATTGTCAGATGAAGTGAGCAGAAATTCTGAACAGCACAAAGTAAAATCTATCCACACCTGGATGCATGTTAGTGAAACTTGAGATACCAACAACAAAGGACTGCAGACAATTTAGCAATATATTCAAAATTCAGGGAGAAAATTAATTAAACAAAGATATCTCACCTATATCATTCAAGAGTTGGGGCAGAGGTGTTCCAAATGGATAGAAATATTTTTGACTAAGAATATTGTATTAGTTTGCTAAAGCTGCCATAACAAAGTACCACAAACTTAGGGACCTAAAACAAAGAAATTTATTGTCTCACAATTCTGGCAGCCAGAAGTCTGAAATCATAGTGTTGGCACGGTCATATTCTCTCTGAAGATGCTAGGGAAGGCGCCATCTCTGTCTCTCTCCTAGCTTCTGGTAGCCATAGGTGTTCATGGGCTTGTTCAATTATCTGTCTTCTCATGGCATTACCCCTCCCTGTCTTCATATCGTCTTTCCTCTGTGTGCGTTTGTCCCTGTGTCCAAATTTTTCCTTTTTATAAAAATACCAGTCATTTGGATTTAAGGTCTACCCTAATGACCTCATTTTAATTTGATTAAATCTGCAGAGATCCTATTTCCAAATCAGGTCACATTCTGAGGTATTGGGGGTTAGGATTTCAATCTATCTTCTTTTCGGGGACATAGTTCAACCCATAACAAATATACCCTTTACAAAGCCTTGCTAAAAGAACCTAAAAAGGATATCTTTCAAAAACAGGGAAGAATGCAAGAGCTAATGACATCTTGTTATTATTCTTTTGAAATTTCTGTGTTGAAATGTTTTATAATTTTAAAAAGGAATATTAAATAAAAGTGTCTTCTCTATTCAATTTTAATAAAATATTAGACAATTAAGAGCATTGGAATAGCAAAAGAAAGAATAAATGAGTATATAATTTGTATAATTAAATGATTATTCTCCAACTAATTAACCCAATAAAAACTCAAAGTTAAATCATGGGTTGAGGCTAAGGCATCTCTACTTTCACAAGACATGTACATCACAGTTTGGAAATCACGAATTTAAACTATTTCTATATGTGTGGGAATCCATCTTGTTTACAGTTAGAAAGATAAAAAGTTATAGCAAACATTACTGCAATAAAGCATTAAATTAGGAAACTATTATTATAAGAAAATTTCACAGATCCTTTGAAAGTTTGGTAAAAGATTTTATTCTTTCTTCAGCTGTACTTTGTTTCTAATACATTAATGGGGATAACTAAATATGGCATTTTTAGAGCTTTATGGATGATTGAAAGAGAAAAATGTATTAAAGTACTTTTGAAAATATAGTCAGAAATTAAGAACTGTGATGATTATTGTCTTATAACTGTCTTACATGATCATCCTTTTTGGATGATATTTTAAAATACAGTAATACCTTGGTTTGCGAGCGTATCATTATTGAATTTTGGCAATGGTATCTGAGCAAAAGAAACTTCTGTTAATTATTAGATAGAACTGATATTCTTATAATTCTCATTTTCTTTGGATACAAGAATTGGCTAACTTAACAAAAAAAGACACAAATAATAAGTTAAAGAAGCAAAACCAGTAACATTCAGGCAAAGAACATTGATTAATGAATTTTAAAAAAATTTTGAAAGGTCATGTTCTCAAGTTGGGCCAAGCCTGAGGCAGATCTAAGGAACAGGACCAGGTCCCTCTGTGTGGAGCAGGTAAAGCATGCTGACTCCAAATTTGCTGACATTACAGGGTTATTATTTCTGAAAGGATGCAGCATTCTGGAACAATTTCTCTAATGATTCCATTAAGACCATGGTTTCCTTCCATTTAGGCTTACATATCTCATTTTTCACATTACCCTATGACACAAAGAAAATAAAACCATGTCTTAGATTGAGTGTCTGTGTCACTAAAGGGAAAAAAAAATCACTTGATTTTGATGGTACTTAACCTCATTTTATTTGATAAGTACATCTGTTTTTTGGGATCACATGTCAGTGTGTGAATGAAAAAAAACCTAAGACTAGTTTAAAGGCACAAAAATGATTTACCTTACACTAAATTGTGGCAATCTGGAGAATTTTGTTTGTTTGTTTTTGTTTTTTGTTTTTTAGCTGAGCCATCCTGCCACCTGTTGGCAGCTCAGCAGCAGCTCAGCTCAGCCTGGGACTCGAACCACTGTTGCTCAGAGCTTGAACTCTTGAGGGAGCTCTTAACCAACTGAGCCACTCAGCCAGCCCAATCTGGAGAATTTTTTAAATCTACTCTTTACTTATTTGTGACTGGATAAGACTTTTTCTTTGGAAAAAGGAAATAAAATACATTCTAATTACTAATAACGTCTTTTAGAAATGCTATCATAGAAAGTTCCCTCTTGAATATTTACATATAAAGAATAATTACTGGAGGCTAAGACATGGTAGGATGGTGTTAAGTTTGTGTTCTTCACCTTGATTTGAATTCTGGCTCCAAAACCTACTTAGCAAAGTATCTTAGAGTAGTTACTCAATATCTCCTTGTCTCTCTTGTCTCAGCCATGAAATAGTCATCACAAGAATCCTTATCTCATTGATCTTACCACCAATGCAGTAGTGGTCCAGAGTAAATGTCATAGTGCCACTCAGTTTCCGATATGCTGCAAGGACTAAAATATATATTTTTTAAACTAAGAACAAACTTGCTTTAAAAAATGAACAATAAACAAAACACAAATATATACCTTAAATGAAATTTTGTTTAACTAAAGTATATCATTACTATTTTACTTTATAACATATCCATGATCATTACGTTTGAAAGGAAAAAATGAGCAATTTTGAACAATATTTATACATATCTTACAACTTAAGTTCTACCTTTCTAAAACCAGTAAAGTGTTTTTAGACTAAAGTAGAGTTGCTGCTTTTACCAATATTATAATGTTTAACCTCAAAAGAAATACATGAGGTAGACATTAATACTTTTATTTCGCAGGTGAGAAAATGAATTTTGGAGAAGCAATGCAAGTTACCCAAGATCGTATAGCTTACTAGGACAATGTAGGCAATGAAACTCCTGCACTGTAATTATGGATACACAATCCTTTCTAACTTTTTAACTCCAAAAAAGGGCTTTCCACTAACCCAAGGGGCTTCACCAATGTCCTTATGGCCATCAATAAGTAAAATAGTCTTTGCATCGCATCACTTCATCATTTCCTGTTTAAAACCATTTGGTGACTCCCCATGGCTCTTAGGGTAAATCAAAGTCCTTGCCCTGGACTCAAAGACACTTGTAATGTAGCCTCAGCCTCCTTCCATAGACTTTACCCTCATCAAACAGAGCCAACCTCCCACTAGTACCCAACCACACATTCAGCTCAAGTTATACCCAACTTCTGTATATCCTCCAAGTTCTGACATGCCATCAGGTACTTATCCCCATGTTAACTCATACTTAGCCTTCAAATTTCAGTTAGTCGCTTTGCTATTGTTGTTTTTGTTTTGTTTTT
>NW_017731609.1:1474445-1612805 GCF_001890085.2 Hipposideros armiger | reverse complement strand
CAGCCTACACCGTCGCTGGTGACTCACAGCAGCCCAGCTCCAGGTTGAGCTATTGTTCAGCATCTTAGCTGTGGAGGGCAGTGTCACTGGCCCTCATGTGGGATCCGAACCGGGGCCCTCTGGCGTCCCAAGCCAGTTCTTAACCTTGGCGCCACTCGGCCAGGCCTTGCTATTGTTTATGCACATTAATTAGCTCCAACAAGATTTCAGGTGTTTGAGGGCAGAGGCCATGCCATTTTCATTGGTGTGTTATTCAGAGCATAGAGTACTTGTATATAGTAAGTATTCAATAGCTGCTTCTAAAATGAAAAAGAGAAGGAAATGTGAAAATCTAGTTATAGAGGTGCAAAAAATTTAATGTAAATTTAGTTTATCAAAAATTAGTACAAGGAAGTATTAAAATAATCTTAAGACCCAGATCTTGGTATCAGTATTTTCTAAAATAGAAATAGATCTGGTTGAGAAGAAACAAACCAATTCAGAGAAATAGATATTATTTTAATATTACTCATAAATGGGAAACCCATCTCTGGTAAAGAATGAGAAAATAAATATCAATATTTTATGGTTTTGCAACTTTATGCTAATTTGGTCTCTTTAATCTATAAAACCAATATTTTAGGTAAATATTTTCCAAACAGAAAAGTGAGCTCAAAGACTCACTTCCTTGAGGCATGAGCAAACTCAACAAAGCTCATTCTCAGGTGGAAAAATGGACGAAAGCCCTCTGGTATGACTTCTGAGATTTTCCAGAGTACTTAGGCATGTATAGGGACCTCCCCAAACATACCTTTTTGAAGTTAACTTTGACCTTGATCATTTTAAACACTAAGCAAAAATTTGCCCAGGTGATTTTTTATATTTCCAACTGAAAATAGCTGTATTGGTCTTTGTGAGGATATAAGACTATTATAAGCTCTTTATTAAGGAAATCAGAGAATTAAAAAATATGTAAAGTGTCTAGTGCTCAACAAGCAAGCACTCCGGTTCTGGAGCCACAGTAAGTACTCCACGCACAGTGACCTTTTTTTGTTAGTCATTGCAACCTAACCTAGGTTGGTTAAATTATTCATCCACTGTGCAAATGAGAAGTAGGTTAAATAAGTAAATAAGTAAACAAAAAAACAAACAAACAAAAAAGCACTTCAAACTTAGGAAAAAATACATGCAATCAGAGAGTCAAAAAATATGAAAACTTGGCACATAGTGTTCTCAAATTCACATTATCTTGCTTGAGTTATTGGAAATCTTTCATGTTTGCTGTTCATTCAGATGGAAGTTGCTGGGTTAGTCAAAGGTCACTGCAACGTACATGGCCAAATAGATTAATTTTATGTGCATTACATGACATATTTTGCATATTGTTCATTCATTCAGTTACCAATAATTTATTGTGATAGATTAAAGTGGCCATACATTCTTTGCTCCTCCTCCTCCTAAAGAGTGGGGTCTATGTTTCTTCCCCTTGCTGAGGAGGGCAGAATCTGTGACTACTTAACCAATAGAATAGGATGAAAATGATACTGTTACTGTTCCTGGGTGTAAGTTCAGGCTTTAAAAGACTGGCAACTTCACTTCCTGTTTAATTGGAAACCTTGCTCTTAGAGCCATGTAAAAAAATCCAGCTACACTGCTGGAGAGGCCAGGAGGTGAAGCCCTGTGACTGATAGTGGGGGTGGGGGGGATGAGAGAGAGAGTGGGGTGGGGCCTGAGCTAAGCCTAGCCTTCCATTTGTCCTTGCTAAGGTTCAGGGCATGTGAGTGAAGCTATCTTGGACACTTCAGTTCAGAAACTGGCTAAATAGCACTAAGTGGCCCCAGCAGATGCTGTGTGGAGTTGATGAGTCATTCTGTTGATTCATGCCTCATTTCCTGATCCAAATCATTGGGAGATATAGTAAAATGTTGTTGTTTCAAGACATTAAATTTTGGTATAGTTTGCTATGTAGTAATAGATAACTGAAGAACTTATTTAGCCCCTTCAATGACCAAGTTCTATTGGGTTGTCAGAAAAGTCATCACGTATTTTGTCTATGCTTTTCAAAGGTCATTTATTTATATGAAGAACAAAGATCTATCAATGATATATTGCCTGTTCAATAACCTTTTGCCATCTTTCAGTAAGCTTCATAATTCCTCGTTCATAGAAGGACCTGTCTTTATTTGCGAAAAACTGAACAAGGTGCTGATTTACAGCCTCATCTGAATTGAATGTTATACCATGCAAGGAGTTTTGAAGAGAGCGAAACAAGTGGAAGTCTGATGGCACAAGGTCAAGCGAATATGGTGGGTGTGGCAACACATCCCATCCAAACTCCAATAATATTTTTTTCCAATAATTTTTGATGGGTGATCAAACTTGTGTGTGGTCTCGTGTTGTTGCAATGGAACACAACTCCTTTACAGTTAAGCTCTGGATGTTTCTGGATGATGGATTCGTTCAAACTGTCCAATTGCTGACAGTACAAATTTGAATTGATTGTTTGGTTCCTTGGTAGGAGCTCGAAAAACACGACACCTTTAAAATCCCACCACACTGAGAGCATAACCTTCCTCTGATGAATGTCTGCCTTCGATGTCGTTTGAGGCGAATCATCACATCAGGACCAAGACAGTTTGCACACAATATTGTGTAAACAATCCACTTCTCATCACCAGTTATCAGTTGCTTCAAAAAAAGATTATTTTCCTCGTGATTAATGAGCATATTGCAGATGTCTATACGAGCCATCAAATGAATTTCTTTGAGTTCATGTGGAACCCAAATATTGAGCTTGCTCACATATCCCAGCTTCTTCAGGTGGTCATGAACACTTGAATGATGGATGGTCAATGTTTCTGCAATCTCTTGTGTCATGTAACGTGAGTTTGACTCGATCAATGCCTTTATTTTGTCGTCATCAACTTTGGTGGGCTTTCCTGACTGAGGAACATCGATGAGATCAAAATCACCAGCACGGAATTTTGTGAACCATCATTGTCACTGACGTTCTTGTAGAGCATTGTCACTGTAAACTTTATGCAACTTTTCACACGCTTGGTGCATGTTCTTCCCTTTATGGAAGTAAAACAGTAAAATATGGCAAAAATGCTCAGTTTGGTGTTCCATCTTCCACTTGTTATAAAATCTCTAAAACTCAACCAAATTGCTCAATGTTTTTTTAGAATGAAGCTAGAACTGTCAGCTGTCAAATGACATAGCAATAATTTAGATGCGAATGACTCTAGTACTTCCAAAAATGAACTAGTGCCATCTGTCGCAAACATGCGTCATCAGTTTTTCGACAACCCCAATATATTGAGAGCTAGAAGAATAGTCAGGGCCCTCTCCTTAAATTGCTTGGGTAGATTCTGCAAATTGAACCCTGTGTGCTTAAAGGAAAATAAAAATTCATTTCCTTTCTAAATTCAGCTTTGGATCACCCAAAAACCACTTGGGTCTTTAGTTATGTTATGTGCATGTAAGCAGGTAGATATAAGAGATAGAAGTGGATGGATAAGGGGATGTTATGGACTGACTCGTGTTCCCCCAAATTCATATGCTGAAGTTCTAAATCCTAGTACCTCAAAGTGTGGCTGTATTTGGAAATAGGGTCTTTAAAGAGGTAATGAAATTAAAATGAGGTCATTAGGGTGGGCCCTACTCTTCCGACTGATGTTATAAGAGGCGGAGATGAAACACACACACAGAGGGCTACAACAGAGGGAAAACCATGTGTGAGGATACAGGGAGACAAGCCAAGGAGGAAAGCCTCAGAAGAAAGCAACCCTGCTGGTACATTGACCTTGGACTTCCAGCCTCCAGAACTGTGAGGAAATAATTTTCTGTTGTTTAAGCCACCCAGTCTGTGGTACTTTGTTATGGCAAACCTACAAAACTAATACAAGGGCCCATGAAGAACTGATGACAATTATCCTTTTTTCCCAGTGGGCAAGAAGCAGTAACAACCAACTTCAACCTTTCAGAATTCAGTATGGAAATCTGGCGTCACTGAAATAAGGTCTGGCTTTCCTGTCCCTTGGTGTAGCCACATTACATGCATGCTCACATAGGTACCTCCAAAGCTCCAGAGAAAAACCAAACCTCACTTAAATTCATGGTGCTATCAGACTATTTCATGTATCTATAGAATTTTAAGAAGTATATCAACGAGTTAATATTTATACACCAGTGTAACAAGGTATCATTATTATAATAGTAGATGGGCACCATTTTTGTTTTACTGGAGGGAAATCCAATATGAATAAAATATCAACTTTTCAAACATGACATTTAATCCATGCATGTAAATCAAACTGAGAATCTATTATTCATTATTAAAAGGGTGGCATATTTTTATTGCACTGAGAATGAAATACAAATACTGTGAAAAATTTAGTGTCTTTTCTTGAAATTTTAAGACACTTATCATGTAGTCATCTAGCTAGTACTAGCACTCATTTTAAAATATAGCCATGAAATTAATAAGTTTGAAGTTTTATGCCTGAGAAGGGGATGCTCAATTTCAGTGAAATAGGCAAATTTATTTTTTATTTAAAGCTTCCTAAATACTTAAGATGGTGAAGTACTTCAGTAATGTTCTGATTCCAATATGTATATGAAGAGCATAGTTCATATTCTTGTCATTATTAGTCATGGCCAGTGTTCTCCCCTGCAGTGCTTTCAGAAAACTGCATATATCAGAAACTGATTAAAATGACCTAAAGTATTCATTCTTAAAATAGGATGAGCCCAACACTTGGCAAGTGGCTATTTTCTATGTGACATTTAATATCAAATAACTGAAATGATTTTAATAACTCGTAGGAAGGAGTGGTCATAGGGAAAATGGAGCCTGAGCATGTGTGCCTTTATTGATTATTGGTTATTGCCATTAATGAATAGCTCTGGAATATATTATACCATGGGGCTTTAGAAAGTTTTGCATTATATCAGTTGGAGGAAGGCCCTTTTCGTCAGTTCTTGAAAGGGTCACTTCTGTTCAAGGGGTCCCCTGGACTTGTGAGGACCTTGATTGCAATGGCTTTTCCTGAGTGGCCTACGTGGTCACTGGGCATTCTGCTTTCAACAATGGTCTATTTTCGCTACTTTCTGGCATGCAACATTGGGAAAATCACTTAACCTGGCCTCAGTTCCCTCATCCGTAAAATGGGATTTTGTGAGCACCAAATATTGTGATGTATAAATTGCTTAGCATAGTGGGTTGCTCAGGAAACTAGTAGCTATAATTATTTTTATCTTTATAATCCTCCATGTAGGATATTTTCTGCTTTCCTTTCCACATTAAATTTCTCCAGCTCTTCCAAACATCCCTTCAAGAAGTATTAGCCAATCAATCCTTGAATCTCTTCTCTAAGAAAACTCAGTTTCCACTAAATTTATTTGATGCTATTTTGCCTCTACTTACTACTGGGTGATGTAGGGATTTCAAGGACACTAGTGTAAAAATTTACTTTATCACCATGTCACATATGCTCTGACAGGGAGGAAGAGTAACACGTATTGAGTGCTTGCAGTGTACCAATTACATCACCATTCACTTAACATACACGATCAATGCAAACTTCATATAACCCAATCTGTTATTGAACCCATTTTGCAGAAACTGAGGATTTAGAGATGAGGACTTGTCCAGGTATTTAAAGCTGAGCTTCAAACCCAGAGGTGAACCCGACAGTCCAAACATCAAGGTTCACAATCCACCCTAAAGGAAGCAGCAAGAACTGATATATTGGTTTTCTATATTTTTAAATTCCTCATAAATTCCTATTTTTTTATTTTCAACCAGACTTGTTTCTACTTCTAAAGCCAAACCTCTCTCTCTTTTCAGTCTCTTCCTCCTGTCCTCTGAAAAGATAGGATCTCTTCATGTAATACACTAACCTTTGGGAATGAGGTTTTAATATTCCAGGATATTGGCAGGTGGTCATTTAAGAATATTTGGCAACACTAGAATGTAAAATTCTTGAGAGTAGGGACCTGGGTCTATTTTCTTCACTGCTGTATTTCTAGCACCTAGTAATGTGTCTGTCTCAATAAATGTTTTAAAAACGAATGAACAAATCTATATATTCCAAAGAGTCACATTGTAATCTTCAAGTAGACACTATTGACTGCCTTTCAGTTGAAAAATTTTTTGAACGTTAAAAAATTTTTAGTGTTTTATACAAATTCACATTATTTTATTGAAAATGCTTTCAAAATGCCGTGAATCCATCTTTGCCCTTGCGTCTGTTCTCTACATCTGTTCACATTTGATGTATTCTGAGTTAAGAATGCCCTAGTTACAAAATAGTAGTTCTTGTTCACTTTGCATGCAATTCAACAATCAAATCATTTTGAATTCTCTAAAGAGGAGGAACTTGCTTCTATATTTGAATTCACATTCAGAGGGAATATGTTTTAATATTTCAACATCTATACAAAATGCTTTACAATTACTGTTAAGGCATTAATTCTCAGATGAACACTGAGTGAAGTCACCAAGGGCTGAGTAGGGTAAAGAATTTCTTCAAGGTCACATGACCTGTTAATTGCAAAGCACAGGGCTGGCTGTCTTTTCCTATCCACCTGACTCACAGATGTACTGAGCAATAGTCAGTGACTTTGAACTGATGGGGATCTCAAAGCTTATAGTGGTGGCTGGAAAAGGATTTGTGTTTAAACAAAAACATCACTAAATTTAAAGACCAATAAAGGCCAGTTTAGTAAACTGCAAATCAGGTCATGTCAAGCTTCTGCTTAAAGTCTCCCAATGGCTCTTCACTGCATTGAGAAGGAAATCCAAATTCCTTGGCTAGGCCTTCAAACCAGATTATGTGATCTGGTCTCTATCTGCATCACTCATTTTATTTTGTATTTGTTTTCTGCCTGTGTATTCCATTCCAGCCTCACTTCCTGTTCTCTGAATACACCATGCTCATTCTCCCTAGAGGGGCACTGAATTAGTTATCACTTCCTGTCTAGTAGAGTTCCCTTCAAACCTTGACACAGCTGGTCTCAGGTTGTGTCTCATCCTCAGACAAAATTTTCTTAGAATAGCCCCTCTTCTGGTCATTTTCTAGCACATCACTATTTTATTTTTGTTATTTCAATATTAGTAGTGATAAATTAGAGCATCTACCACGATTGATGATTTCTTGTTCCTTGCTTAACACCCCCCACCCCCTCACCAGACTATACAGCTCAATAAGAATAGGAAGCTTGTTTGTCTTATTCAATTATTTTTATCTTTAGTGCCAAAAAATGGTACGTAAATACAAAATGTGTGTGATTGAATGATGAAATGACATTGCACAGGTATTAATATTATTGCTAGACATCTTTGGTAAAATGTGGGTTGCCCAAAGGGAAATGTTGATTAGCAATTGTTGCCAAAAGTTTTCTCCTTTCCAAATGATATATTTGCCTGTTCCTTGTAAAACCATTTGTGGTTAATTTGTTGGTCTTTGATCTAATCATGCTACAGATGTTCAGAAATGCCATCTTTTTGTGCATTGAGGCTCAGCCACTGGGGTTTGTAAAAGTAATGGGCTGTGCCCAATTTTTCCCCAATGTGCTCAACTCTCAGGGACAATGAAGAGAAATATCTATCTTTTGCCTAACAAGGAGAAACTGAAAAGAAAATTCAACTTTTTATTTTCACAGTCAAAAAAAGGGGGCATTGGGGGAGAAATCCCAGAACTGAAATTTCTAAATTAAAATATTCAATTAGATTTTGCCATATCCCTAGAGTGAAATATTCTTAGTTGAACATTTGAGTAGCATGTTAAGAGATGAGTTATGACATATTGAGGTTGAGGTCAGGTAATGAAATTGCGATATGATGTGATGACATGCCATATATTTTATCTTGATTTCAGTCATATTTGATGGAAAATGGTGGAAAGGTCATTTTTTTAGCCAGTAATTATTCAGATATGAGTCAGTTTTATTTTAGACATAAATGTGGTTGCCCTAATCTGTGGATATCAACTGGACATATGATCAAGGATACACAAACCTGAGTTATTTTTGTATTTATATTGGACGTTGATTTTCAAATTGTGGTCTGAAGAACCACTCGAATTACCCTTATCTTGGTAGGCTTGTTAGAATTCAGATTCCCAAGCCTCAGCCACATTTACTGATTCAAGGAGGAGAATGAGGCCTGGAAATCTGCATTTTTAATAGGCACCCTTAGGTAATTCTTATACAAACTAAATTTTGGGGACAGCTGGTCTAGGGCCTTGAGGACATCATTGTATGATTGCTAATGTTTCTCAAATGATTAAATTAGTTGTTGAGAAATCATCAAATTAGTTTCAGGACTTGGTTTGAAAGATTATAGAACTGTGCCCTCATTTTGGGAAGATTTTTGTTCAGAATTATGAATTTGTCAGCTGTCTGGTGAATATAGCCCTTCAGAAAGAATCGTTCTTAAAGGATCCCACATAAAGGGGTTTGACTTAGTCCAAGTGTTTTTTCTTGGTAAGCTCTACATCTACATTCAATGCCTGAACTCAAAGTGAGCCATTTAAGAGACCACAGGCCAAACACAGAGAAACATGTGAAAGAAGTGTCCTAGCTCCTTAGTTTGTATGAATCATGAAGAGCAGTGAAAAGGGTGGAAAGGAATGACCTTGAGCCTTTTCACCATGTATCCGAGGTAGGCTGTCTGATGTTGTACCTTCCACATTCAGGAGGCATAGAGTGAATGTCTCTGGAACAGATTGCTGAAAATGAAATCCCAGCTCTACCCTCAACATCTGTGTCCTGTGTGACACTAGGCTGGGTCTCTTTGACAAAGTTATGTCATTTGTAAAATAGAGTTAATGATAGAACCTACATCATAGGATTATTGTGGTGATTGAATTGATAAGGATAAAGTGATTTAAAAAGTGGCTTGCATTTAGTAAGCTTTCAATAAATGTTAACTGTTGATATTATACCAACTTTTAGGATTAAGGAACTAAAAAAAATCTATTTTCTAAAACAGGAAACTGGAACTTCTGCATTTGCATATGAGAACATGGAATCAAATGGTGTAGGAAGTAAAATTTTTCTCTCTTCTGTTCAGGAGCTGTGATAGTTATAGCTGTTACCACCCTCTGTTTTTGATCCCTAGGCCAAGATAAGTTTCCAAGAATAATTACTTTCTTTTATCCCATGGTAGAAAGACTAGGGATTAGAGCTAATTTGCCTATTTATTTATCTTGGCTGAGGGAAGGGGAAGGAGAATAATGGAACCATAAAACTCACACTGGATAACCTAGATCACTCTGTGCTGTGGCGTCAATTCCCACTCATCTGTCCAGAGTTTATTTAAAAAGATTATTTTGCTATGTGCAAATTAAGTATATTGATTTACTTCTCTGACGGCCCTTATTCCTTACAGAGTGGAAGACCTGGAATAAACCATTTAGTTCATTTTCCATCCTCCCTACCTGCCACCTTCCCTCCATCACCACTGTCCTGCTGACCCCATCGCCCACTACCACCACTGGTGTAGACTTACCATGAACAACTTAAGCATTATTGGGTATCTTGCTCATCTACTTAAGTCCAGAGTGTGTGAGCATTTGCATGTTTCTCTACTGTTGGCTTTATCGTTACCTTGGCAAAGAACTACAAGGTCCTTGACTTCATATCCTGTGACTTAGACCTATGGTGCGGAAGCTATCTTGGCACAATAATCATGTTCATAGAACCATTAAGACTGAACTTGAGTAAATACAGAGCAGGGCCTGTGAACTGGTCAACATTAGCTTGTTATTCACAATAACAAAACACCCCAACACCTTGGTGGTTTAATACAATAGAAGCTTAATTTTCACTCAAGCTACATGTCCACTTCAGGACAGCTAGAGGCTCTGCTTTACCAATTCTCAGTCTAAGTTAAAGACTGGTTGAGTGTTGTTACTTGTCACTGTGGCAAAGGAAAAGAAAAGAGAAGTCTAGACAGTCTAGAATTAACAATAAGTGTTCTGGCCCAGAGTGACACATGTTATGCTCACTCATACATCATTGGCCAGAACTAGTCAAGTGGCCCACCAACCACAAAGGGGCTTGAAGGTACAATTCTACCACATGCTTAGAGGTAGAGAGCTGGAAATATCTGAGGAACAGAATTAATGGCACCATGGCTGCTCAGGAGGGAGTGGAACTTTCTAACAATTAGAACTGTTAACACATGGATCAATTTACCTTATGAATTGGGAAACATTCCCATCAGTGTAGGTTCAGGTGAGAATGAACCACAGTCTTGGGTATGATAGAAAAGATGTTTGAGAAAGGGACTGAATATAACACTGTTTCTCAAAATTTGTGCTATATATTGCTGGTATTTTTATTAGATAATCTGTATTTTTCAAAAACGTTTTTATATGCCCTTTTCTGAGTTCACTGTATATTTACAACTCTTTTGTTATTATTGAATTACTTTAAGTATTAAGGACTTTAAAATGCTTAGAATATTTTAGTAATTCTCATGAAAACTTGCAAGTTCCCTAATCTGTGTCTGGACCCCACTAATGTCTCTGCTTGTACTTTTTTGCTTGAGAAACTGTAGATTAGAAATGATCACTTTGAAGGTATTGTCTAAATTGAAGACACCAAGATGCTTTGGTTATAATAAACAAAACTTGGGGGAGAAAGATGGATTTCCTGATGAAGAGGCTATCATGAGAAAATAATAGACTCTGTGTGTGCAGGGGTGTGTGTACGTATGTGGGTAGGCATTTGAGAAAATAATTTTGAAAACAGTATTTAATATTTATGTTTATGTATTATATTATTAAAATCTATTTAAATATGTTTAGTGGGAAATTAAATTACAAGGTTATATTGTGGTGAGGCTGCATTAGGGCCTATAGTGTAATGCTAAGGAATCATAATTTATATGGTAAATATAAAGTGGTAATATGATATCATTTAGGCAAGAAACAGCATACCAAGGAGCAAAAAGTAGAGCTTACTGAACCAAAGTTTCTGGAAACCTTTTGTTCAGTCAGGTTCCCCGAGGAGAGACACATCAATCTTTGTGACCCCAGCATTTACTATTATGCCTAGTATGTAGCAAGTACTCCATAGTTTGTTAATATGTTCCATATGTAAAATATGAAATTATGAAACTGATTTTTTTTAAGTGTAACTTACCCATAGCATTGTTTTCAAAAGTGAGTTTAAGTCAGGGGAAAAACTAACCACACCAGAGATAAAAGTAACTGTATCACCAGAGTACAGATAAAAGAAGTGGGGCAAAAAATGAAAGTGGAATTTTCCATATGATATAAAATATTTTTATGTTAAATTCATAATTTGCTGGTAAAGGAATATGGATACTTGACTAAGTATGATTTTTTGACAGCCAATAGTGAACTTTTCTGTTAGTATCATAAATGGCTCTTAATTTTTAAGATTTTTTTCTTTCGTTTTTATTGGTTTGACCATGATATGCCTAGGAATTATTTACCCCTTTTTTTTTCCTTTTTAGGGTTCTGACCTTTTTAGTTTTGTTCACTGATGTCTTCCACCAATTTTGGCAGATTCCCAGCCATTATCTCTTCAAATATTTTTTTCTGCACCATTGTCTTTCTCTTCTCCTTTTAGAACTCCAATTACATGTGTGTTAGGCTTTACTATTGCCCCACAGGTCTTACATGTGCTGATCTTATTATTATTTTTTAAAGTCTTATTGCTTTTGTGCTTCAGGTGGGATATTCCTGTTGACTTCTCTTAGAGTTCACCAATCCTTTTTCTGCTATGTATATTTTTACTGTTAAGCTGATTGAATGAATTTTTCATTTCTAGTATTTTTTCTGTTCCAAAAGTTTTTAAAAGTTCTCTTCTCTCCTGAAATTTTCCTCTCTTTCATTGGTTATTTCCATGTTTTCCTCTTGTTCTTTATCCTAATTATAATGATTGTTTAAAGTCTTTGTCTATTAATTCTACATCTGGGTCATGTGTGGATCAGTTTCCATTGACTGTTTCCTTTTGTTTATGCATCACAGTTTCCTGCTTCTATGGAGGTCTCTTCGTTGTGTATTGTATGCCAGACACTGTATATAAATGAATTATAAAGACTGAAGTAAAACTATTTATCTCCCACGGAAAAAAAAATGCTGCCTCTGTCAGGCAGATACAATGAGGGCTGATGTCTCTGATTAGAATTCCGCTAAATTGGGTTTAGATTGTAGCTTTAGTGCATCTTAATTTACCACTGGTTTAAAAAGTTTTGAGGTGTAAAAGATTCCTCTGTTCAGCTTGACTTGGTATCCATGCACCATGTACTGAGATTCTGCCCTGCCTCAAGATTTCTGCACCTCAAGATTTCTGTGCCACTAGAAATCTCTCTTGGATTTCCAGGCCAGACCTAATTGCTCACATGCTGCTGAGCTGTGGATAAAAGTCCTGAGGCTGGGAATTGGTAAATAGTAAAGATTCATTCTGTGTCTGGGGCTCATATGTATTCAATATTCCACATTAGGCCAAGATTGCTAAAAGTTCAGCCTGTTTCTCCTTTCATTGGCAAAGTCTCCCAACCAATGACAGTTCTTTCTGTTCCTTCACCTGTTTCCTGGGATTAAAACTGCCTGGAGCTGTCCTAGCTCATAGATGAAGGACTTATTCCTCTCTGACATTTAATTTCCCTTATATTTCTTTGTGTCCTCAACTCCCCAATGGGTTAATAAATACATATAATTTCATAATTTATCTGGTGTTTTTTCCGTGTTATGATAAATTCATGACCATCTCCATCAGAACCAGAAGCAGAACCTTGGAAGCCTTTTGTTTTTGAAATCACTATCAACTTTTTTCTGGTTATAATAATACTAATCATTATAAAAAATTTCATAAAAACCAGAGAATTGAAGAATACTTTACCAAAGTACGTGTTCATTGTCTAGGACTCCCCAAATCCTCTCTGAATTGCTTCAAATTAAAAGTATTTGGTGTCCAAGTGGAAAGAATTTTGTTTTCTTTTCCATTCCTCCATGTAAAATTCAGCCTTCAAAATCCTTGTTTGCTTCTTGGATTCTGCTTGTGCTCCACTATCCTTTCACATATACCTTCTATAATATGGAAGCTCAAATGCATCACCCATATGTTAGACAGTGAAACGCAGCTCTGCATTTCTTCCTTCAAAAAGAATGCCCTTTATGGTATTCAGAAAGTAAAGATACTCTGAGGACATTATGACCTTCAACAACCAGGGCTCTCATGATGTGATGGCGTTGATAGTTGAATGGAGACCAATACATTTATTTCTCTTACTATATAGTATTCAATTACAAAGCTACTGAAAAAGACACGTGGAAATGTCACATCATAGGATAGTTGTGGAAATATTCAGGTGTGTGGAAAGGGTCCTCTGAGAGGCACAATGAAACTTAGTGATCCTTTCTTGCCAAAGAGGAAAAGAATGAGTCCCAAGCTACACATTACAGGGGAAAAGATCTCTCCTATGATACACAGCAAGGGAATGGCACTCAAAGAATAAATAAGGTAAGATGACTGTTGTCAGACAAAGTAAATTCCTTTATTTGAGAACATATAGCTCTTATTCCCCTTTTCAATTAATATTGACTAGGTTTAGTCTTGTTTTTATACTTATTTTTTTTAGGGGCTGTCAGGGTAGTTGCATGTGACACCTCTCTCCTGTAAAACAGGCAGAAGTGAAGTTCCTCTTGTGCGTGAACACTGGCTTCTTATTTACATTGTTACAGGTGACACAATGCTATGTGGTATTACTAGGTTATGTCTGTAGCCTTGAAGTTGTTCTCATGAACAAAATGATACTGGTGTTTTACATGTTTGTAGCTGAGCTTTAACTTTAATATGTTCCTCTCTACTTTATTAAAATAAACTATAATCTATGTCATCTTCAAAATAGTTGGGATAAATCATAAGAAATAGTGATAAGTTATGTGCATTTCATAATTTCATGAACATTTTTGTATTTATCATATTTATCATCCAAGTTGATAATTGCATCATCTCAGTGAGAAAGATGCTTATATCTTTGTTTTCTATTAATGAGGAAACTTGAGTGCATGGAAACTCAGATACAAAAAAAAGAAATGACTTGCCCAAGACCACAAGAAAATTAAGAGAGAACTGAGTCACTCTCAGTCAAATTCTTACTTCGTCTATTTTGAACATACCACTGAGTAAGATGAAGGTAGTGTAAGAGGAGCATTAGTTTTTACTTCTAAATGCAGGGATAAAAATAGATGAAATTACCATAATAGCATCAGTTCAGCTTTATTTTTAAATGATGGTCCACAACAGTTTTCTGACTCCATTTTTTTCTCCACTTCCTCATTTAGCTTTTATTTTCTTACCACAAAGGTTACTCACAGCCAACTAGCCAAATGAAAAGTATGGCTTGATTAAGAATCTCTCTTGTCAGTAATTTGTGCCTAATGTTTTTAGCTTTCCCATGGGCTGTTGTAGAAAATGGTAAATCTGGTTTAAATGAAACCTGATCCTGTTAATGGTTTAATAGCAGCTGCCACAGGGTTATGGCATTTTTCAACAGATGCTTCTGTTTCATTTTAAACATAAACTAAGTCTTGGAATAGTTACATAAATCATATAAAATATGCCTACACACTTTGGACTAAATATATTGTTATAAAATAGTCTTAGGCAAGTCCCTATCTTTGCCCATTTATAATTATTCATATAGAATTTTTAAAAGAAACCCAAAGCTATGCTCTATTTTCTTTTATTTTAAATATATGTTTGCTTAGAAAAAAAAATTTAAATTCACAAAAATGTTAATAATGATTATCTCTGTGTGGATGAAAAGTGGTTATTTGAGCCTTCTTTATGCTCTATTGTTTTTTAAAGGGTATTTATATCTTGCATTTTTCTAAAAAAAACTTTTAAGGGCTGAAGAATAGGCTTCGTCTCTACATCTGGGGACTCAGACAATGGTTTGGTCAATCTGATCATTTCATCCATCTTTATGCCTCACACTATTTATTTAGCACCAACAAATTGCTTATACAATGATGTGCATTATAGTGTCAACTGAAATAAACAGAATAGTCACAAAATTAAATGAGACACTACTTTTTCTTGAAGAGTGGATGTTGTAATAATTATTCAAGCTATCATTATGCCTAGGATTACTTTCTCTGGAGTGTGATTGTTTGTTTAACAATTAAAAAAAATCATTTTGGGCCGGCCGTGTGGCTCGTTGGTTAAGAGTGGGCTTGGGAGCGCGAGCTCTGAGCAGCAGGGCCACCAGTTCAGATCCCACATGGGGCAGTGATGCTGCACCCTCTACAGCTAAGATGGTAAACAACAGCTCAACCTGGAGCTGAGCTGCTGTGAGTCGCCAGCGTCAGCATAGGCTGCAGTTCCTGCTGCAGTGGGCTGCCATGAGCTACAGTTGAGTGGCCAGCAGCCAGCGTGAGCTTCCGTGAGCCTCTGTGAGAGGCCATCCAATGGCCGGCGACTGATCTGCCTCAGCCAGGAAGAGTGCAATGATCAAAATACCAACATGGACCAGTGAAGCGATGTCCTTCACAACTAGACTGAAGAACAAAAAGGACAGCAACTTGTCTGTTCCCCTTCCCCATCCCCCAACGCTGTTCCCTCCCCCCAATTCCCCAATAAAATCTTAAAAAAAAACCCGAAATCATTTCTTCTCTGCAAAGCACTTGTACTGGGTGCATGAATGATACAAAGTTGAATGACAGACAAGTAAAATAATGACTATGACAAAAGATAGAAATAGTTACAAAATAGAGGTACCATTTCAATTAAAAACTACTGAAAGTATAGTATACCACATTAGATAATATTACAAGTTTAATTCCTGAAGCTCATAAAGTACAGAATTTGAACTGGCAAGGTCAAATTTGTCTTTCCTTCTTTGGATCCCATTTTCATTGTGGTATAGTTGCTCAATCAACTTGGGCTGAAAAGATTGTTTACATAAATGCATTCAATGGCAAGTTTTTTAAGGGTAAACAACAGAAATACAAACCAACCTTTTACTTAATTTTAAATTATCTATAGATATCACTCAATATGGTATGTTTCTAAATACATGCATCCCAATCTCCCCTTGTCTTAATATCTTTCCTAGGTACTCCCTCCTAAGAAAGAGGTGAAACCTGGTATGGCCTTCTTATTTGAACTCTTTCTCCTTCATGGGGAGTATGCTAGTCTTGACCAGGCTGTAGGCTGGGCAGCCTTCCCGTTGTGTGATAACAACCTTGATGTAGTGGAAGGAAAATTCAAGTGTCCCCTTCTCCGAGGACATTATGACCAGAAACTTGACAACTTCAGGAAAATGGAAGATTTGATTTGTCTTGATTTGAATCACTGGCTCTGCAATCTCTATTTTCAGGTTTGTGATATGATTTCATAAGTGGGAAGAGAACTTAGAATTTTTGCAACACTGCTTCTTCTTAGCCTTCAGTTTCCTTTCATGCTATTGAAAATTTCAATATGTAAAGTATTATAAACCTATAAAAGTAATTACACCTTAATGATGATTTCTGATAATGCAGATGAAATTGATGTCTACAAATAAGGAGTGAAGTTCTAGAGTTAACAGGAATCTTAAAGATAATTTAATTGAAACTTCTATGGTATGAATGGACTAGGATAACCACAGAAGTCCCTGATTCTCAGTTTACAATCTTTTGCTGCTGCAGCAGATCAGTCTCATCAACAAGGGGATAAGGCTATGGTAGGCCTTCTTATCAAAAGTACTTATTGAGTTTCTGTTGTTTGTTTCTAGCAATACAAAAGAGGTAAGATCTGGTCTCTGCCTTCCAGTTGCTTGCCATTTATTTGATGAGATGCACATGTGTTCATACAAAAGATAATGACCTACATTTTCCCAGGATGTGAGTGGCCATCACAAAGCTTCCTTTGACATACATATCATTTCAAAGCATGCTGTCTTGTTTAACTCAAAAAAGAAAAATAAATGGGCACACATCGTTTATTTGTATATATTTGAAATGCTATTTTGTAGCCACGTCTCTTAGCAGAAATGCCGTTGCATAAATTTATTTGAGGCAGACACCATGGAAGAACCAAAAAAAAAATTATTAAGCATACATTAAGTATAAAGCATTCCAACACAAAATTAGTCTATTTTTGTCCTGTATGTCAAAATTTGTTCTTCCTGATTATGATATTTTTTTCCAGGGTAACTGTATCATAAAATGCTATGTTTTCTTCTTTACCTACATATTTGATGTTTTTTCATTCGATCTATCATCTATTATCTATCTATATATCATCTATCTATCATCATCTTTCTATCTGATGGAATTCTTAAATATGGACATTCCTAGGAAACACATGTTTTTGGCCTAAAAATGAGCAGTTTCATACTTTTCCTGTATGATGGCCTTCCTGTTTCCTATTTAATTTGAATTAGCTAACAACTGTTCCTTTTAGCTAATTCCTTTATTATGGTTTGCTGAAATACCTTGTTGGGACAGTCTAGGTATGAGACTAAGAAAACAGCTCTTATATGAATATGTGCCTTTCTATTCATTCATTCATTCATTCATTCATTCATTCATTCATTCATTCTACTCATTCTGGATTCATCCTATTCATATCTAGAGCCACCCTAAGTTAAATCTGACTGTACATTAGAATCATGAGGGAAGCTTTGAAAATGCTACTGCTTGGCATTATTCCCAGCGATTTTGATTTAATTGTTTTGAGTTCGGACATCAGGATCAGAAGTTTTTAAAGTATCTAAGAATTAGGAACACTGATATAAATAAGCTTCAAAAGGAAGACTGTTATAAATAACTCTCAAGGAGTTATTGAAAAATTACCCATTTTTTGAAGAAAACTATAGAAAAGTCATAAAAATATTTAACAACTTGGTGACTTAAATACTGTACCAAGACATCAAAATGAAATGAAAAGAAACATATAGCCATAAAAGAAAATAAATTTTGGTATAGGTTTATTAGGTAACATGAAAGGCATCTATAAGTTTTCACTAACTTTTTCAACAATTGTTACCTAAAATTCAATGTTCTATAAATTATGGCATAGAAAATCAGCTCTAACCTTGTTCATAAAAATAATTTATGTAGTACAAATATTGATCATGAAAAGATATATATCTTATATTTGAGATAAAATCAAGAAGTGATATTTAAAATTTACAAAGTCAAGGAAAGTGATTATTTGATAAACAGCATTGGAATACCTTGATTTCACTAAAATCTGCTTGATTTTGAACACATTACTAAAATTTTCCTATTTTCTTCTCTGACTCCTTACTTAAAAAAAAACAAAAAACTTTGTGAAAAGGTAATATTATGATTTATCTGCAGAATCCACCAGCCATTATCTGTAACAGATGGATGTAATTGTCTGCTAACATTCTTACATGATAGACAATAACAGGAATTTTCTCCCTCTAAATTTGAGGGGGTTGGTGAGTGAGTCTTATTAATGAATATAGTACCATTATGCAAGATGTATGATTTTCTGATTATAAGGCAGAATAAGTAGAAATTAGATGTTTATTTTTCATTAGGATGACAACAAGAAAATTCTCACCTTGAAACCCTTTTTTCCTCTTATGTGAAATTCTAAAATACAATAATGTGCTACTTAACAATAGGGATATTTTGTGAAAACTTTGTTGTTAAGCAATTTTGTCATAGGAATGTCATAAGCTATATTTCTAGAAACCTAAATGGTATAGCTTACTACACATCTAGGCTCTATGGTATAGCCTATTGCTCCTAGCCTACAAACCTGTACAGCATGTTACTATAGAAAACAATAAGAAATTAAATGGAGCAGAAGAGAAAATGATACAATCAAGAGTGGTGATAAACATGAGATGTAAGAGGTTGCTGGCATAACATGGCATATTGGTTTACATAAACTTTTTTTTATAGGTAGAAAGAGTACTCAAAATAACAACAAAAGTGTAGTACAGGAAACACAAAAACCAGTAACATGGTTGTGTATTATCATTATCAAGTATTCTGTGCTGTGCACAATTGTATGTGTTATACTTTTATATGACTGTCGGTGCAGTAGGTTTGTTTACACCAGCATCACCACAAGCACGTCTGTAATGGGTTGCACTACAATCTTTCAACAGCTACGACGTCACTAGGCAATAGGGATTTTCCAGCTACATTATAATCTTATGGGACCACTGTCATATACTCATATGTAGTTCGATGTTGACTGAAACATTGTTATGTGGCATATGACTGTATGTAGATTTTTCTGATGTGAGTTTTCACAAATGCCAAAATTTCTGAAGAAATAAATGTAAATTTTGAGCACTCCTTTTGGAGTTACTCAGAAAAAGAATAACTTCAACTGAGGAAGAGAAAAGATAGATAAAGCAGATATTGGGACAGAAAAGTGGTGTTTGCAATGTAAACTTAGAAGAGAGTCAAGTAAACAAATATAGTCAGATGAATCCTGATCACTTCCCTCCCATGTCGGTGATGTGAAGGAAATGTCAGAGAGGGGCCAGCGGAGCCAGGGCCTGTGGCTTAGCGTAACCTCATGAGTTCTGCCACGGTGTTATTATTAAAACTCAGGCCCATGACCCTGAGTGTGAGTGAGAAGACTGGAGAATTACTCTGATTCAGCCCCCATAGCATGTGTGAAAACATGTAAGAGAGAAAATTATGCAAGCAAGATAGCCTTTTACTTTTCCCCAGAAAACCTTTTCTATCGATTTCTCACTTTTCTGAATATTTCATTTTCTGTGTCATTGATTATTTCCACCAAGCATTTTATTATTCAAATTTTAAATATACAGAAAAGCTGAAAAAATTGCATAGCGAAAACCCACATATTCACCACTAGATTCTTCTTTCTTGTTACTTATTTTTGAACTTAAAATACTGTTTCTTGGAAATAATAGTGAATGAATATTTAATAATTCCATCCCAGTATGAATATTAGACAAATGTTATTTGGAAGGAGAAAATAAAGAAAATTATAAGGCAAAACAAATCAAAAACTAATAAACATATAGAGCAATGACAGTATCTGAGAAAATTATGTCAATCTGTTAATGCAAAAAAAGTTAGTTCTTTATATTGCAATCAAACCAAAGCAAATATAAGGTTTGACAAGTTGATTTCATCATTGATTTTTTTGATATTGTGAATTGTGTCATTGTTCCAGAGAAAATTACCTGCACTTGTAATATTTTCAACAATTTGGATAACACAGTTATCTCTTCATAGGTTATTAAACTTCCTCTGTGTTTTGCTGATCAAAACACCCATGCAAGGCATACTCAGCTTCTCCTTGAATTTCCAGTTTGTTTAACGGCTGAAGCAGAGGAAGCAGAATCAGGCCTGGAAAATACAACTGGACTTTCAGAGAAAGAAAAACAGAAAAACATTTGTGCATCAATGCATGAGGAAGCTAAATCCTCATTACACTCTTCTCAGGGTGAGTTGACTAGTTCCTTCATTGTTCTATTACTAATATTTCACGTTGTGTTGTATTACATAAAATGAGGAAATACATCTTATTTATTAATGTATGTCTTCCTATACCATGCTATTTAAAGAGAATGTTATCATCTATATGAATATTAGTTTTCATATTGCATGACTACTAAACACATAATTAAACATAAAATTACTTCATGGAAACACAAGTTTTTCTCTATGACCTTATTGCTCTAAAATATTTTTTAAATTTTTTAATGGAAAAATTTGACTTACTTTTGGCTCTGAGTTCTAGATTTTAATCTTTCTTGAATATTACAGGAGTGATAACCAACAAATGGCTATGAAAGAGCAAATGTTCTCAGAAAAAAGTTCTCGAATAATACAGTTTATTTTATGTCTTTGCTTTCAAAAGTTGGTTTAATCAATCACTAAATAAGCAAATAATGTCCTTTGAAATAGTCAATGTACACAAGTTCCAATTTGCAGAAGAAATGTATAGCAGATCATTATTTTTTTGCAAAAGAATTATTTTCTTCACCGAAAGATTCACGACAAAGTCTTTTAACAGAGTAGATCTTCTAGCAGTAATAATAGTATTAGTAATAATTGTAGGGGATTGATAGTCATTACAGTAATAATAGCAATTACATTTTTATCAGCATAATATTAATGCTAGAAGCATTATCAATAATCATAATCATATACATTGCATTTTCGCAATGTGTCAGGCACTATAGTAAGCAGTTTATTTTTTAGCAAATATTTTAAACAAACTGTACAAAAAAAATAACATACCATACTCTGATGCCTAGTACCCAGCTTTGTCCATTCTTGCTATTTTGCCATATTTGCTTCACATCTTTTCTTTTAAAAAGTCACATTTTACAGGTAATTAAAGCCCTCTGTGAACTGCAGCTTGATTCTATTCCCAGCCCTCCTAGACTTATTATTGACCTTTTCCATATATATTTTAATGCATTTTCTACATATGTAATTATAAACAATGCATAATATATTTTCTATGTATTAGAAGTTTATATCAATATANAAGAAGAAGAAGAAGAAGAAGAAGAAGAAGAAGAAGAAGAAGAAGAAGAAGAAGAAGAAGAAGAAGAAGAAAGATAAAAAATATAAATAATAAAATGGCAATAACTACATACCTATCAATAATTACTTTAAATGTAAATGGGTTAAATGTTCCAATAAAAAGATATAGGGTGGCTGAATAGATATGAAAACAAGAACCTTACATATGCTGCCTACAAAAGACTCACTTCAGATTGAAAGACATACACAGACTGAAAGTAAAGGAATGGTAAAAGATATTTCATGAAAATGGAAACAAACAAACAAAAAGCTGGGGTAGCAATACTTATATCAGACAAAATAGACTTTAAGACAAAGGGAGATACTTGATTTCTGATTTAATTTTTGGTTGTCATTGATTATTCAATTATTAATTTAATTCTTAAAAAACTAATTGGATTAACTTAGTCATAGTATTATATTATCTTTTCAAATGTATTTCATTTTGTTAAAGTTTTATTGGATGGGCGATAAATTCACATTGTTGAAAATAAAATCTGCCTCCCACTGCTGCCATCCCCATCAACCTAGTTCTCCTTTGAGTAAATCAATGTTTTTGTGTATTCTTCAGTAGATATTTTATGTATCTATAAGAACATATATAAAAATACTATTATAATTTTTGAAATACCACTAAATCTATAGTTATAGCCTTTTCATTTCTAACATTAATTAGTATATGACTTCTTTGCTTTTCTTTATCAGTCTCCTTGAGTTTTATATTTTTATTCATTTTAAAAAATATATACAACTGCTTATTTGCCTCTAAGATTCTCCATTGAGTTTTGGTCTACTATGTATTTATACTCTTAGATTTACCATTTCCTTACTTCTGTTTTCTTCAGTTTTTCTTTGGGGTTACTTTTTAAATCTCCTTGATATGAAAGCTTAGTTCATTCATCTTTGGGTTTATTTATCTGATAGATATGTTTGAAATCACCAATTACAATTGGATCTATCCATTTTCTCCTGTAATTTTCTCAGATATTGCTTTATATATTTAAGTCTGTTGATAAGTGCATTCAAGTTTGTTATGATTGCTATAGTTTTTGTGGTGTTATTACTTCTTCCATATAGATCTATTCTCCTTCTACATGTCTATTGATGCTTTTGGATTTACATTCTATTTCTGATATTAACACTGACATCTGAATTTTTTTATCATGGCATATATTATTTTTCTACACTATATATTAGAAATTTATAATTCTTGTGGTGCTCTCTTGGGTATGTGTTAGCAGCATAAATCTAGATTTTATTTTGGTATTGAGAACAAGTAGATAATGTGTTTTTTAAAAGGAAAGTTTGATTATTTTGTAATTATTGCCTTCTGTTGTATATGTACTTATTGATAACATTTTGCATTTTTGTTTACTCTCTAATTCTTTGCTTTTTAAAAATACTTTGTTTTCTGAGTATCTTTTTCACTAAAAATAATTTTCTCCATTTTGTTTATCCTCTGCTGTTTATAATCTATAGATATTATTGTTATCTATTTAGATATTAATCTTAATTTTCTCACCTATATACTTAATTATAAATTATCTTTAAAGATATAAGCTCATTCTGTACTTCTCTTCTTTTCCTGAATGTGGCAAAGATATGCTTTAACAACCTATTAAACACCTCCATGTACTCTCATATTATTGTTGGCTTTGAGTTTCACTTTTTATTAAGAATATGTAGTTGTATTTTTTGCTCTTTATGGAAAATTAATTTACTGACATATTTGATCAATATCTGTGCTTCATAATATTTTTAATATAGCATGTCTTACTCTGGTTCCACTTTTTTTCTTATTGAAATAAATCTTTTAGTAATTTATTTAGAGTTTGGATCTGTAAGTTGTAAACTCTCTTAGCTATTGTATGAGAATGCCTGAAAAAAAAATCATAATTTTGCCTCACTTTTGATACATCATTTATCCATGTATAAAATATTAGGATAGTAATAATGTTTCCTCACTATTTTATCTACCATCTTTTTGTGTCTATTGTGGCTGATAAGAAATTGATATTCAGTGGGTAGCCATTGAAAGATCTTAAGAAGGGAAGTGATGTAATTCAATTTCTACTTTAGGAAGATACCTCTCATGATTTTTAGGAGAGTTTATTTGAAGAGAGCATGTC
This sequence comes from Hipposideros armiger, assembly GCF_001890085.2. Taxonomy (NCBI): domain Eukaryota; kingdom Metazoa; phylum Chordata; class Mammalia; order Chiroptera; family Hipposideridae; genus Hipposideros; species Hipposideros armiger. The sequence goes on along the minus strand of NW_017731609.1, from coordinate 1,589,161 downwards.
TAGAAACATACCAGTTAGGAAAAGTTAGAGTAGTCCAGACAATAGATAAAGGCCTGAATTAGGGCAGAGATAGTAAAGTTGGAGAAGAGAGTATAAATTTATAAAGTGTTAAAGAGGTGCAAGAAAACTGATCATAGAACTAAGGACAGGAATCTTCCTGTTGATTAGTCAGGTATGGCAATGGATAATTAAGAATAATTCCTAATATGTTTTTTAGCATGGGTAGATATGGATATCAAATAGCAGATAATAAGAAACAGAAGAGAGAGGGACAAAATTAGAAAAAAAAATCCATGAGCTTGAGTTTAGACCCACTGCTATTATATTATAACCAAGTAAAACATTCAGGAGACTGTGGAAAAAGTGTACATGAAGCTCAGGAGAGAGGTGGAGAGTAGGGAAGGAGAATATGTCCATTACAGAGGCCTAAAGATATGACTGTAACTGAAGTGGTTGAGTTCAACCAGGGAGAGCATGTAGAGGGATCAAAGTGTTGGGTTAAAGGCATAGCTCTCAAGGAAACAGCAATGTAAGTCCCTACCGTGATGGCCAGACCCCAAACCTGCACTATTTGACTTTTTAGGTGGCATCTGCCTTCCTGTCTTGTTCTTTCTACTAGCTGGGCAACACAGAGCTTCATGTTCAACCTCCAGTGACAAATATTTCTTACACTGTGACTGGAGTTTTCCAAATCTCTTAGAGATCATGTTTTGTTGGGCCAAGTAAAACTCCACCGATTGCAAGCCTGCGTTTTTAGGATCCCTGCTTCCTTCGCTAAGGACAGGTCTAGTACACGCTCTAGGTTCCTGTACCCACAGCTGACCCGTTTCCCTTGGAGTAGATCATTATCATCAGCGAATGATCCCTAAGATATCACCACCTCCAGAAAACTAAATGTCACTTTTAGACTCTTGTAGATCTGGAAGTATTGTGTTGAAGTTTTATACATATAATTCGTGTATATCAAATTATGCTAACTAGTTTTAAACAAGTATTTGTGAAAATAAGTTAGAAATGAGATATGTATTGAAGCTAGGCAACAAATTCCAACACTATAAAGTAACTCGATTAAAGTGTATTGTTTCTCACACTTGAGAACTTGGATTTGCTTTACTTGTAGCTAGAAAAGATAAGAGGTGACCACTATCATGGTCTAGTCTGGGAGGATAATGAGTAGAGCTAGGTGTCCTCAAAATGCACAACTTTAAGCATTCTCTATTGGAATTTAATAGGTTTAAGGCTTTGCTTATTTATAGTTTTAGATGCAGATATACTAGGTGGATAATGATAAGTATGCTACTGTCAATATGCTTAATGTGGATAAGGGGAAAGTGAGGAGGTGGGGGATAGAATGAGCCGAAGGCGCTGGCAGTGTGTGAAAGAGCAGGGAGTGCCAGAAAAGGCCAGCCAGTGTCAGATCCAGCCTAATTCCGCATTACCTCATGGATCAGGTCTGTAGAGGACATTTGCGGATGTTGTGGTTAAGTCACAATCCGTTGTGTCTGCAGGAGAATAACTTTACGGAACGTCTTGTCTTTATGTTGAGTCAGATTAGTCAGGCCTTCCAACAGGAGGATCTGGGATGCCCTCATTCTGTGAAAACAAATTACTTTCACATTAGAACATAATCTATGTAACCTTGGGATCAGAGATGTGGAAGAGGAAGAAAAAGTTCAGACCTTTTTGGATGGTTACAGATTCTCTTTCCTAAGAATTAATAAATCAAGAAAACAAAAGAAATAATGATGATTTCATTAGATAAAAAGGATAAAAAACATTGCAGTTGATTTTGTTTTAAATACCAAGTTTAAATGTCACTATGTGGGTCTCTAAAATATGTGGATGTCTTTCTTTTTTTGTCCTCCCCACCCCAATGTTTTCAGATTAAGCATAGAGCTAAAAATCTTATTTTGGAATTTTTAACTTTTGAAAAAGTGGGTTCTGACTTAGTAGTAATATTTCAGTGATACTGACATTTTAACCTAGTTTTAGGATACTGAGCAGAAGATTAGAAGCAATTACTTTTATACTATTTTTCACCAGATCATTTTTGCTTTCTAATTTTTCCTCAGGGTACAGTGGCTATGTTTTTCATACCTACTGTACTGTGCTTTGAACTTGGCATCTAGAAGGCTGCTCCCAGGTCCCCTAATAAGAGGACAGGTGGTACTCCCACAAACATGAATACTGACACCTTCTATATGAGAACACTATGTACCACGAGAGCAAGAATCTTTTGTACTTTAGGAAATTGTTTTGGAAAAGGCTGATTATCATTTGCTCTGCTGTGAGCTCAGAGACGATTCAAGCCTCACATTCAAAGACTGCACAGGGACATTTTGCTCCAATTCGGAATAAATTTACACAAAAACAAAACATAAAAATCTCTTTGAATATATGTCTGCTACATTGCTGATACTTATTTATTTTTGTTGGAGGATTCCTAAGCATATTATTAGCAGTTAATATCCCCCGTGGGTTTGTTTTCTAATATATCAGGACAGTGATACAGTATGCTGTTTCTGCCACTGATATGTTGCTAAGAGATTTAATAATGGGTAAACAAACACAACATGTGGTAATTCATTTCAAATTAAAAGTTTATTAAACTCTGGCTTGATGGCTTTCTGGCTATTTACAATAAAAAGAGCAAACCTTAGGGAAAGGGTGACCACGTGGTGTGTTCATGGCTGCAACATTTCTATCTGAAAAATATGTTTATGATCTTCCACAAGCTGTCCCACATTGATAGGCTCCATATGTAATTGGTTGAATCTACTACAACCACCAAATCATGAAAAAGTGATTTTAATGTTCACTTCCAAGCACACATGTGTATGCTTGTGCGTTCACACACACAAGCACACATGTGCACATGCCGCAGGAAGATTCTGAATTTAATGCCATGGTTGACGTTTCAAGTGGTGATGAGATGTGCAAATAAATGGGTGGATGCCTGAGGCCACAAAATAATTATGAAAGGCCAGAAGAAAAGACCCATGATGTAACTTTTGGGTTACTACCATCTTTTAGGCTGTTTTGCTTTTTATTTGGAAAGACTAGGGAAATATATATTAGGCTTGATAATTTTGTTTTGTGTGTGCCTACACTGCATTAACAATGGTCTCTGGCAAGATCTATATATGTTTTGTGATGCAGAATTCAATTCAGGAGAGTTTTATTATGTTACCACCATCAACAAAGCATGTGGCTAAATGATGTGGGATTATTATTAATCAAAATAACATGTAATTTCTGGTCCCTAGGGGATTACTTGAGACCAAGCCTACTCAGCCACTGAGATATGTATATGCACATACGTTGAATAGGTGGTAGGACCCACCAGCATTCTATTATGTGCAGGACCACAAGCTTTCTGGGAGAAACAGCGAACTTGGAGAAGTAAAGCAGGTGTAATTGGCTAAATAACAAAGACTTAGTTATTAGGTGACAGGGGCAATTGTGGGAAATGTATGTTGCCTGTCAATCAGATTTGTTCTTTAGCTCAGTCATCTCATGGTGGGATTCCCAGGGAGAAGGAAACTGAATGAAACCCTCTCCAGCCTGCCAAAAGGGAGAAACTTTTCGCTGAAATTCTGTAAGACAAGGAAGTATACTATATATTATAGTATATTCTAACCTGTAAAAAAATAAGTCATTTTGTATCATATATATGGAGAGAGAGAGAGAGAGAGAGAGAGAGAGAGCCAAAAACATGTACACACATTTTAAGAAAGAAAGAAACTGTATTAAAATTGTAATAAAATGAAAGATGAAAACAAGTCACATTTGACTTCTGCAATTACAAGAGGTGCTCAAAGTGGTTACCATCAGCATAATTTTAATACAGTTTTTTTTCTTAAAATGTGTATACATTTGTTTGGCACTATACACACACACACAACACCATATACATATATGCATATATATATATATACACATACACATGTGTATATATATACACATACATATATACACATACATATATATACACATACATACACACACACACACATATATATATATGCTGGGGTGCTAAACAAATGTATACAAGTGGACACTGGTCAACGTTACTCAATCAGTAATTCAGCGTAATCAGAAGTTTGAGCACCTCTTATAATTGCAGAAGTCAAATGTGACTTATATTCATCTTTTGTTATTGGTATACAGCTATGCTGAATATTACAATTATAGTAGTTTTTTCCTTTCTTAAAGTGTGTATACCTTTTTAGGGCTCTCTCTGTATATATGATTCAGAATGAAGGAGAAAGAATAAAATTGTTGGGATGAATTTTCATCAAAAGCATGATGGAGGAGAGGGGAGTATTAGGAATGAGAAAGGATAATCCTTCCTCTTTGGTAGGAATAAAAAATTTAAAAATGCAGAGTAGATTTTTAAAAAACAACAGCTCTACAATATTTTCTATGTAAGAAAAGGTTGTTAAAATTAAGTAGCAATAGCAACCTTCAAAAAAACTGAAATTTAGGAAAAATAATCACTGAAGAACAATGATGTTCTTTAAAATTCTCAATTTATGTGTATTAATGTTATAAAATACTTTGCCTTCTGGCCCCTTTCAGGACACACACACACACACACACACACTCATACACAGATACATTTCTGGTTTATTGATTTTATTGCTGTTTAAAATTCCTTTGCATGTTTGTAGCAACATTTGTTTATCCTTATTATTCATGTTGTTTCCAGTTTTACTCTATTACAAACAAGGCTACAATGATTATTCTTGGACATATCCTCCTTGTGCACATGGGTGGGAATTTCTCTAGACTCTACCCAGGAGAGGAACAGTTTATCACAGGGCACACGCTTCTTAAATTTTCAGCATAGTGACTCATTGCCAACCAAAGTAGTTTTGTCAAGTTACCCTCCTAACAGCTGTGTAGGAGAGTTTCTTTGGCTCATATTTTATCAGTCCCTGTTATTGTCAGTTTGGCCAGTTTAATTGCAGTAAAATGATATCCTTCTGTTAATTAGAATTTCCCAAATACAAGTAAGTTTTAACATTTTTAAATATATTTCTGTTGACCATTTGGGTTTTATATTTTGTGAATTGTCTGTTCCTGTGCTGTGTCCACTTTTCCTTTGGGCCATTTGTTTTCCTCGTTGATTTGTAAGCATTTTGATGCCTTCTTTTAGGTGGGAAATACTTATTATTTTTTAAAATAGTTTTTATTTTCAATTACAGTTGACATGCAGTGTTATACTAGTTTTAGTTGTACAACATAGTGATTAGACATTTATATAACTTATGAAGTGATCACCCAGATAAGTCTAAGTACCTATGTGACACCATACATAGTTATTACAATATTATTGCCTATATTCCTTATTCTGTATTTTACATTCTGTAACTGTTTTTATTAACTGGCAATTTGCCCCATCTTAATCCCTTCCTTTTTACACTCGTCCTCCAGACCCCCTCCCATCTGGCAACCATCAAAATGTTCTCTGCATCTATGAGTTTGTTTCTGTTTTGTTGTTCATTTATTTTGGTTTTTAGATTCCACATGTGAGTGAAATCATATGGATTTTTGTTTTTCTCTGTCTGACTCATTTCACTTAGCATAATACCTTCTAGGTCCATCCATATTGTTGCAGATAAAAAAAGATTCAATTTTTTATGTCCAAGTAATGTTCCATTGTATTTATGTAGCACACTTCTTTATTCATTCACCTATTGATGGACACTTAGGTTGCTTCAATATCTTGGCTGTTGTAAGTAATACTGCAGTAAACATAAGGATGCATATGTCTTTTTGAATTAGTGGCTTGAGTTTCTTCAAATAAATAGCCAGAAGTGGAATTGCTGGGTCCTATTTTGTCTCTTGAGGCCCACACCAAGCAAGACATCATAATTAAAATATCCACGGTTAAAGACAAAGACTGAATTTTAAAAGTAGCAATAGAAAGGCAGTTAGTTATCTACAAGGGAACTCCTATAAGATTGTAAGCTGATTTCTCTACAGAAACTTTGCAGGCCAGAAGGGCTCAGCCTGAAATATTCAGTGATGAAAAGCAAGGAACTACAACCAAGATTACTCTACCCAGCAAAGCTATCATTTAGAATCAAAGGGCAAATAAACAGTTTCCTAGACCAAAAAATTCTAAAGGAGTACATCACCAAACCGGTATTACAAGCAATATTAGAAGGGCTTCTAGAAGAAGAAGGAGAAGGAGAAGGAGAAGGAGAAGGAGAAGGAGAAGGAGAAGGAGAAGGAGAAGGAGAAGAAAGAAGAAGAAGAAGAAGAAGAAGAAGAAGAAGAAGAAGAAGAAGAAGAAGAAGAAGAAGAAGAAGAAGAAGAAGAAAGATAAAAAATATAAATAATAAAATGGCAATAACTACATACCTATCAATAATTACTTTAAATGTAAATGGGTTAAATGTTCCAATAAAAAGATATAGGGTGGCTGAATAGATATGAAAACAAGAACCTTACATATGCTGCCTACAAAAGACTCACTTCAGATTGAAAGACATACACAGACTGAAAGTAAAGGAATGGTAAAAGATATTTCATGAAAATGGAAACAAACAAACAAAAAGCTGGGGTAGCAATACTTATATCAGACAAAATAGACTTTAAGACAAAGGGAGATACTTGATTTCTGATTTAATTTTTGGTTGTCATTGATTATTCAATTATTAATTTAATTCTTAAAAAACTAATTGGATTAACTTAGTCATAGTATTATATTATCTTTTCAAATGTATTTCATTTTGTTAAAGTTTTATTGGATGGGCGATAAATTCACATTGTTGAAAATAAAATCTGCCTCCCACTGCTGCCATCCCCATCAACCTAGTTCTCCTTTGAGTAAATCAATGTTTTTGTGTATTCTTCAGTAGATATTTTATGTATCTATAAGAACATATATAAAAATACTATTATAATTTTTGAAATACCACTAAATCTATAGTTATAGCCTTTTCATTTCTAACATTAATTAGTATATGACTTCTTTGCTTTTCTTTATCAGTCTCCTTGAGTTTTATATTTTTATTCATTTTAAAAAATATATACAACTGCTTATTTGCCTCTAAGATTCTCCATTGAGTTTTGGTCTACTATGTATTTATACTCTTAGATTTACCATTTCCTTACTTCTGTTTTCTTCAGTTTTTCTTTGGGGTTACTTTTTAAATCTCCTTGATATGAAAGCTTAGTTCATTCATCTTTGGGTTTATTTATCTGATAGATATGTTTGAAATCACCAATTACAATTGGATCTATCCATTTTCTCCTGTAATTTTCTCAGATATTGCTTTATATATTTAAGTCTGTTGATAAGTGCATTCAAGTTTGTTATGATTGCTATAGTTTTTGTGGTGTTATTACTTCTTCCATATAGATCTATTCTCCTTCTACATGTCTATTGATGCTTTTGGATTTACATTCTATTTCTGATATTAACACTGACATCTGAATTTTTTTATCATGGCATATATTATTTTTCTACACTATATATTAGAAATTTATAATTCTTGTGGTGCTCTCTTGGGTATGTGTTAGCAGCATAAATCTAGATTTTATTTTGGTATTGAGAACAAGTAGATAATGTGTTTTTTAAAAGGAAAGTTTGATTATTTTGTAATTATTGCCTTCTGTTGTATATGTACTTATTGATAACATTTTGCATTTTTGTTTACTCTCTAATTCTTTGCTTTTTAAAAATACTTTGTTTTCTGAGTATCTTTTTCACTAAAAATAATTTTCTCCATTTTGTTTATCCTCTGCTGTTTATAATCTATAGATATTATTGTTATCTATTTAGATATTAATCTTAATTTTCTCACCTATATACTTAATTATAAATTATCTTTAAAGATATAAGCTCATTCTGTACTTCTCTTCTTTTCCTGAATGTGGCAAAGATATGCTTTAACAACCTATTAAACACCTCCATGTACTCTCATATTATTGTTGGCTTTGAGTTTCACTTTTTATTAAGAATATGTAGTTGTATTTTTTGCTCTTTATGGAAAATTAATTTACTGACATATTTGATCAATATCTGTGCTTCATAATATTTTTAATATAGCATGTCTTACTCTGGTTCCACTTTTTTTCTTATTGAAATAAATCTTTTAGTAATTTATTTAGAGTTTGGATCTGTAAGTTGTAAACTCTCTTAGCTATTGTATGAGAATGCCTGAAAAAAAAATCATAATTTTGCCTCACTTTTGATACATCATTTATCCATGTATAAAATATTAGGATAGTAATAATGTTTCCTCACTATTTTATCTACCATCTTTTTGTGTCTATTGTGGCTGATAAGAAATTGATATTCAGTGGGTAGCCATTGAAAGATCTTAAGAAGGGAAGTGATGTAATTCAATTTCTACTTTAGGAAGATACCTCTCATGATTTTTAGGAGAGTTTATTTGAAGAGAGCATGTCTAGAAACATACCAGTTAGGAAAAGTTAGAGTAGTCCAGACAATAGATAAAGGCCTGAATTAGGGCAGAGATAGTAAAGTTGGAGAAGAGAGTATAAATTTATAAAGTGTTAAAGAGGTGCAAGAAAACTGATCATAGAACTAAGGACAGGAATCTTCCTGTTGATTAGTCAGGTATGGCAATGGATAATTAAGAATAATTCCTAATATGTTTTTTAGCATGGGTAGATATGGATATCAAATAGCAGATAATAAGAAACAGAAGAGAGAGGGACAAAATTAGAAAAAAAAATCCATGAGCTTGAGTTTAGACCCACTGCTATTATATTATAACCAAGTAAAACATTCAGGAGACTGTGGAAAAAGTGTACATGAAGCTCAGGAGAGAGGTGGAGAGTAGGGAAGGAGAATATGTCCATTACAGAGGCCTAAAGATATGACTGTAACTGAAGTGGTTGAGTTCAACCAGGGAGAGCATGTAGAGGGATCAAAGTGTTGGGTTAAAAGCATAGCTCTCAAGGAAACAGCAATGTAAGTCCCTACCGTGATGGCCAGACCCCAAACCTGCACTATTTGACTTTTTAGGTGGCATCTGCCTTCCTGTCTTGTTCTTTCTACTAGCTGGGCAACACAGAGCTTCATGTTCAACCTCCAGTGACAAATATTTCTTACACTGTGACTGGAGTTTTCCAAATCTCTTAGAGATCATGTTTTGTTGGGCCAAGTAAAACTCCACCGATTGCAAGCCTGCGTTTTTAGGATCCCTGCTTCCTTCGCTAAGGACAGGTCTAGTACACGCTCTAGGTTCCTGTACCCACAGCTGACCCGTTTCCCTTGGAGTAGATCATTATTATCAGCGAATGATCCCTAAGATATCACCACCTCCAGAAAACTAAATGTCACTTTTAGACTCTTGTAGATCTGGAAGTATTGTGTTGAAGTTTTATACATATAATTCGTGTATATCAAATTATGCTAACTAGTTTTAAACAAGTATTTGTGAAAATAAGTTAGAAATGAGATATGTATTGAAGCTAGGCAACAAATTCCAACACTATAAAGTAACTCGATTAAAGTGTATTGTTTCTCACACTTGAGAACTTGGATTTGCTTTACTTGTAGCTAGAAAAGATAAGAGGTGACCACTATCATGGTCTAGTCTGGGAGGATAATGAGTAGAGCTAGGTGTCCTCAAAATGCACAACTTTAAGCATTCTCTATTGGAATTTAATAGGTTTAAGGCTTTGCTTATTTATAGTTTTAGATGCAGATATACTAGGTGGATAATGATAAGTATGCTACTGTCAATATGCTTAATGTGGATAAGGGGAAAGTGAGGAGGTGGGGGATAGAATGAGCCGAAGGCGCTGGCAGTGTGTGAAAGAGCAGGGAGTGCCAGAAAAGGCCAGCCAGTGTCAGATCCAGCCTAATTCCGCATTACCTCATGGATCAGGTCTGTAGAGGACATTTGCGGATGTTGTGGTTAAGTCACAATCCGTTGTGTCTGCAGGAGAATAACTTTACGGAACGTCTTGTCTTTATGTTGAGTCAGATTAGTCAGGCCTTCCAACAGGAGGATCTGGGATGCCCTCATTCTGTGAAAACAAATTACTTTCACATTAGAACATAATCTATGTAACCTTGGGATCAGAGATGTGGAAGAGGAAGAAAAAGTTCAGACCTTTTTGGATGGTTACAGATTCTCTTTCCTAAGAATTAATAAATCAAGAAAACAAAAGAAATAATGATGATTTCATTAGATAAAAAAGATAAAAAACATTGCAGTTGATTTTGTTTTAAATACCAAGTTTAAATGTCACTATGTGGGTCTCTAAAATATGTGGATGTCTTTCTTTTTTTGTCCTCCCCACCCCAATGTTTTCAGATTAAGCATAGAGCTAAAAATCTTATTTTGGAATTTTTAACTTTTGAAAAAGTGGGTTCTGACTTAGTAGTAATATTTCAGTGATACTGACATTTTAACCTAGTTTTAGGATACTGAGCAGAAGATTAGAAGCAATTACTTTTATACTATTTTTCACCAGATCATTTTTGCTTTCTAATTTTTCCTCAGGGTACAGTGGCTATGTTTTTCATACCTACTGTACTGTGCTTTGAACTTGGCATCTAGAAGGCTGCTCCCAGGTCCCCTAATAAGAGGACAGGTGGTACTCCCACAAACATGAATACTGACACCTTCTATATGAGAACACTATGTACCACGAGAGCAAGAATCTTTTGTACTTTAGGAAATTGTTTTGGAAAAGGCTGATTATCATTTGCTCTGCTGTGAGCTCAGAGACGATTCAAGCCTCACATTCAAAGACTGCACAGGGACATTTTGCTCCAATTCGGAATAAATTTACACAAAAACAAAACATAAAAATCTCTTTGAATATATGTCTGCTACATTGCTGATACTTATTTATTTTTGTTGGAGGATTCCTAAGCATATTATTAGCAGTTAATATCCCCCGTGGGTTTGTTTTCTAATATATCAGGACAGTGATACAGTATGCTGTTTCTGCCACTGATATGTTGCTAAGAGATTTAATAATGGGTAAACAAACACAACATGTGGTAATTCATTTCAAATTAAAAGTTTATTAAACTCTGGCTTGATGGCTTTCTGGCTATTTACAATAAAAAGAGCAAACCTTAGGGAAAGGGTGACCACGTGGTGTGTTCATGGCTGCAACATTTCTATCTGAAAAATATGTTTATGATCTTCCACAAGCTGTCCCACATTGATAGGCTCCATATGTAATTGGTTGAATCTACTACAACCACCAAATCATGAAAAAGTGATTTTAATGTTCACTTCCAAGCACACATGTGTATGCTTGTGCGTTCACACACACAAGCACACATGTGCACATGCCGCAGGAAGATTCTGAATTTAATGCCATGGTTGACGTTTCAAGTGGTGATGAGATGTGCAAATAAATGGGTGGATGCCTGAGGCCACAAAATAATTATGAAAGGCCAGAAGAAAAGACCCATGATGTAACTTTTGGGTTACTACCATCTTTTAGGCTGTTTTGCTTTTTATTTGGAAAGACTAGGGAAATATATATTAGGCTTGATAATTTTGTTTTGTGTGTGCCTACACTGCATTAACAATGGTCTCTGGCAAGATCTATATATGTTTTGTGATGCAGAATTCAATTCAGGAGAGTTTTATTATGTTACCACCATCAACAAAGCATGTGGCTAAATGATGTGGGATTATTATTAATCAAAATAACATGTAATTTCTGGTCCCTAGGGGATTACTTGAGACCAAGCCTACTCAGCCACTGAGATATGTATATGCACATACGTTGAATAGGTGGTAGGACCCACCAGCATTCTATTATGTGCAGGACCACAAGCTTTCTGGGAGAAACAGCGAACTTGGAGAAGTAAAGCAGGTGTAATTGGCTAAATAACAAAGACTTAGTTATTAGGTGACAGGGGCAATTGTGGGAAATGTATGTTGCCTGTCAATCAGATTTGTTCTTTAGCTCAGTCATCTCATGGTGGGATTCCCAGGGAGAAGGAAACTGAATGAAACCCTCTCCAGCCTGCCAAAAGGGAGAAACTTTTCGCTGAAATTCTGTAAGACAAGGAAGTATACTATATATTATAGTATATTCTAACCTGTAAAAAAATAAGTCATTTTGTATCATATATATGGAGAGAGAGAGAGAGAGAGAGAGAGAGAGAGCCAAAAACATGTACACACATTTTAAGAAAGAAAGAAACTGTATTAAAATTGTAATAAAATGAAAGATGAAAACAAGTCACATTTGACTTCTGCAATTACAAGAGGTGCTCAAAGTGGTTACCATCAGCATAATTTTAATACAGTTTTTTTTCTTAAAATGTGTATACATTTGTTTGGCACTATACACACACACACAACACCATATACATATATGCATATATATATATATACACATACACATGTGTATATATATACACATACATATATACACATACATATATATACACATACATACACACACACACACATATATATATATGCTGGGGTGCTAAACAAATGTATACAAGTGGACACTGGTCAACGTTACTCAATCAGTAATTCAGCGTAATCAGAAGTTTGAGCACCTCTTATAATTGCAGAAGTCAAATGTGACTTATATTCATCTTTTGTTATTGGTATACAGCTATGCTGAATATTACAATTATAGTAGTTTTTTCCTTTCTTAAAGTGTGTATACCTTTTTAGGGCTCTCTCTGTATATATGATTCAGAATGAAGGAGAAAGAATAAAATTGTTGGGATGAATTTTCATCAAAAGCATGATGGAGGAGAGGGGAGTATTAGGAATGAGAAAGGATAATCCTTCCTCTTTGGTAGGAATAAAAAATTTAAAAATGCAGAGTAGATTTTTAAAAAACAACAGCTCTACAATATTTTCTATGTAAGAAAAGGTTGTTAAAATTAAGTAGCAATAGCAACCTTCAAAAAAACTGAAATTTAGGAAAAATAATCACTGAAGAACAATGATGTTCTTTAAAATTCTCAATTTATGTGTATTAATGTTATAAAATACTTTGCCTTCTGGCCCCTTTCAGGACACACACACACACACAAACACACACACACACACACCACACACACATACACACACACACATAGGAAGTCTGACAATTAAGGTCGTAAACTTGTTGCAAAGATGTTGCTAACCTTTTTTTGATATCAGAGGAATTATTCATTATGACTTTGTACCAACTGGACAGTTAACCAAGTTTACTCTTTGGAAGTGCTGAAAGGCTGCATGAAAAAGTTTGATGACCTGAACTTTTCGCTGACAATTCATGGCTCTTGCATCACTACAATGCACCTGCTCACACGGCGCTGTCTGTGAGGGAGTTTTTAGCCAGTAAACAAATAACTGTATTGGAACACCCTCCCTACTCACCTGTTCTGGCCCCCAATGACTTCTTTCTTTACTCCAAGATAAAGTAAATATTGAAAGAAAGACATTTAATGACAGTCTTTGTTGTAGATACTTGGCTTTTCATTATTTTGAATATTTTGTTCCAATCCCTTCTGGTGTGCAGTTTCTGTTGAGAAATCAGCTGATAATCTTATGGGAGCTCCTTTGTCAGTTACTAGTTGCCTTTCTCTTGCTGCTTATAGGATTCTCTCTTTCTCTGTAAGTTTTGCCATTTTAATTATAACATGTCTTGGTGTGAGCCTCTTCAGGTTCATCTTGTTTGTGACTCTCTGGGCTTGTAGGTCTATTTCCTTTGAATAGGAAAATTTTCAGTCATTATTTCTTCAAATAAGTTCTTAATACCTTGCCTTCTCTATTTTCCTTCTGGTTGTTACGCTTGATGTTCAGAGGTCTCTTAAGCTATCTTCATTTTTTCGGATTCTTTTTTTTTTCCTATTGCATTCCAACTGGTTGTTTTCTACTACCTTGTCTTCCAAGTTGCTGATTTGGTCCTCTGCTTCATCTAGTCTGCTGGTGATTTTTTCTAGTGCATTCTTCATTTCAGTTATTGTATTTTTCACTTCTTTTTTTATGGTTTATTTGTCCTTTTTTATGCTTGCTATCCCTTTATTGAAGTTCTCACTAAGTTCCTTCAGAATCTTTACAACCATTGTTTTGAACTCTGTATCTAGTAGATTCCTTGCCTCCATTTTATTTAGTTCTGTTTCTGGAGATTTCTTCTGTTCTATAATTTGGGATGTATTTTTGTTTGTTTGTTTCCTCATTTTGGCTGTCTCTCTGTTTGTTTTTATGTGTTAGGTAGATATACTACATCCCCCAGTCTTGGCTGGTAGCCTTATATAGTAGGTTAGGTGCCCTGTAGAGTCCAGTGGCACAGTCTCCCTGGTCACCTGCATCAAGTCCTCCAGGAGTGTCCCTTGTGTGGGTTGTGTGTGCTCCCCTGTTATATAGTTGAGCCTTGATTGCTATTGGCATGTCACTAGGTGGGATTGATCCTCATGGTAGTTGGCCATAGGGTTTGGCCAGGTCCACAGCTTACAGACTGCTGGGTGTGTGTGTGTGGCAGGGGAGGCTTTCTCCACTGAGTGGTATTCAGCCAGTGGGCTCTGGTTCCTGTTGAGACCACCTGTTGAGTGTTACTTGTGGGACTAATTGAGCAGTGCTCTGTTGTGGTCTGAAGCCAACCTCCAAGTATGTTGGTTTGGGTCCTCTTGGGAGGGGCTCCAGTGCAGGCCTAGATCACCCACTGCCTGTGACTGGCCAGGGACTACCTGGTAGGAGCTACAAAGTGATCCGTGGTTGTTCACTGCCTGTGCTAAAGTTTGAGACATGTGGGAGAGGCCACACTGCCAACCGAGGGCATCTGCACCCAGTACCAGGCCCAGGTTAGTTCTGCAAAATGCCAGGAAACCCTGAGGCCTGCTGCCACCTGCCAGCTTTCTTTAAGGTTCAGCTACTGATAGAGCCTCATGTGGTACAAAGCTGGGTGAGGCAGGGTCTCATATAGTCACTATAATGGGAAGAGTTGTGGGCACCAGGTTAATACAAATTCTGCTTTGGTGTCAGTGCTGAGCCTGAAGTTACTCAGCAAAATTCTCATAGCACACTGAGGCCAGTTGTCACCTGCTTGGCACCTGTTGAACTCTTACAGTTTTCCAAGAAAGAGTGCAGTGCAGGTGGGGCTGGCTGCTCTTGGAGAAAGTACCTCCAGCATTGGGTTCTGTGGGGTGGGGTACTGGTGAGTCAGCAGGGTGGAACTTCAGAGCTCAGCAGACCAATCAGATTCAGATTTGGCTATGTGGAGGTGGTGCCACAGGAAAGATGGCGCCAGCCTGCCAGCTGCACTGGAAGGGGACTTCACACCAGGAAAATGCTGACTCTCCTCCTTCCCTCCCCCTGAAGACAAACACCTCAGTCTCTGCCCCCCTATCTGTCTCCAAAGACTCCTAAGTCACTGTCCTTCCTCTGGAGCCCAAGGTGAGTGCCTGGGAGTGAGAGAGTCTGTGCACAGGCTTTTTAAGAGGATGCCTGGGTTTTCCTGCAGCCTTCTGTCCTACTGGCATGGTCAGAATCCCCATTGTTTTTCACAGCCAGATGTTGTGTGGGCTTTTTTCCCAGGCACCAGTATACTGGGCTCGGGAGGCTGGTGTGGGGGTGGGGACCCTTGCTCCTCTGGAGGGAATCTCTCCATGGCAGAGATATCCCTCCCAGTTCGCAAACACCACACGGAGGTTTGGGGTTAGCCAGTTCTGCATCTCTGCCTCTCCTACAGGTCTTGATGTGTCTTCTTGTTTATATCTCTAGTTATAAAACTTCTGTTCAGCCACACTACAGATGGTTCTCCAGGTTGATTTTTCTATAATTTAGTTGTAATTTTAATGTGTTCACAGAAGGAAGTAGGCACAGTGCTTATCTATTCTGCCATCTAGGATCTTAGTATTGTCAGTTTTTTAAAAAGTCATTCTAATTTGTATTCAAATTAAATTTGAAATCATAATTTAAATTTTCATATTTTTAGTGGCTATTGAGCATGTTCCTATGTACTTATTTTCCATCCATATATATTTGGTGAAGTATCTTTTCAAGTTTTTTGCCCATTTTGAAATTGGGTTCATTGACCTTAAACAAATAGATAGGTAGATATTTCTCCAGCAAAATGGGTTTATTGCAAAGGAAAAAATATTGCATGGGACTTGTGGTCTAATGGTGAACCACTGCAAGTTCAGGGAAACAAAGGAAAGGAACACTCCTTTATGTACTTGGTAGGGGCTGTTGTAAAAAAGGAGTCCATTGGAGGAAACTGAAATTTGAAGTATAGTGACTTTTCATTGGCTGAGTTATTGCAGTCTCCCATGACTGAGCAAAGAGAGATCTTTTCTTCGTCCAGCTGAGATAGGAAACTTCCTATTGGAGATGCAAAGTATGTCTGTTTCTATTGGGATCAGTAGGTGTGTACTGAGTGACACGTGTGTGAATTCTCTCTTTTAGTCTCCCGACTCCATTTTAAATGAGGTTTGTTTATTAATTTTTGCAGGTTGTTTGTTGTTTTACTATTGAGTTTTGAGAGTTTATACATTCTGGATACAAATCCTTTGTTCAATATGTGGTTTGCAAAACCTCTTCCCCTGTCTGTACTTTGCTTTTTTATTTTCTTAACAGTGTCTTTCACAGATCAAAGGTTTTGAATTTTAACTAAGTCCAATTTTCCAATTTTTAAAATGGATTATACTTTTGATATCACATCTATGGAACTTTTTGCTTAACACCACGTCATATGATTTTCTCTTATGTTTTCTCTGGAAAGGTCTATAGTTTTACATTTTACATTTAGATTGATGATCTATTTGCACTTAGTTTTTGAATAAGGTATGAGGTTTTTGCTTTTTGTTCTTTTGCATATGACTATCCAGTTGCTCCAACACCATTTGTTGAAAATACTATTTTTTTACCACTGAATATTCTTTGCATCTTTGTCAAAAATCAGTTGGCTGTGCATGTGTGGCTCCATATTAGTGACTTAGATGGCCTGGTGAAAGGGCTCTGCCCAGCATATACTGCTGTACCCAATCTAAGCTACAAAGGAGAGGAAGAATAGAGAACAACCTAATTAGTAGTGGGGGCAGCAGAAGCACAGACAGAGAGTTACTGAAAGCCCATAAAACTCAGACCAGGGAGCCATGGCCAAGTTGGCCACTAGTGCTTCATTGGTGTATTCATTCATTAAGAGATCTGCTGTGTAAGTGTGAGACCTCGAGTATGTGGCCAGTTTAGACAAGTCTTCACATCATTTTCCCTGAAGTTCTTAGGCCACCATTCCCTCATGTGTAAGACAAAGAAAGCAGGTTTTCAGATACTAATAATTATTCCAGACTACAGTGAGGTATAATTTTACTTAACAATTTGTAAGTCAGTTGTTACCCTGTTTCTATGAAAAAATTATGAATCTGATATTTGAAAATGATATACGTGACTTTGCTTTTAGCAGTTGGAGTTGAATTTGTGAAGAGATGGTCCCAAGTAATTTTCTATGATGTATATGTCTAATTATTTTCAAGTAGCTTATAAGGAATGAGTACTTCTATAAAATATATTCAAGAATTTAAGAATTTGGAATGGCCACTTCAGAGTCACCATTAAGTGAAATGTTGGGGCAATTTTTAGACATGGTATTTGTTCTCTTAGATTTCTTGATTCTCCAACAGTATAAGTAGAGCTGAGTCTGTTATTTGAGTGCAAAATTGAGCCCAAGGGTTTCATAAAAGCTAAATACCTGCAATTTTTAAATGCCTTTATTTAATATATCATGTAAATGCATCAAAATATTTTAAATCATATACATGTTTCAAAATATTTAAAATTATTTAAAATCTTTTTCAGAAAGCATAGATTGGTTAAGGTAAATCCTTCCTTGTCTCTTTTCTTCCTTCCTTCCCTTTTGTTTTCCTCCCTCCCTCCCTTTTTCCCTCCCTCCCTTTTAGATCAATGAAGTTGTCACCTTGTAACTTCATTTACAAACTGACTAAGACTCCAATAGCTGCAACATTAAACTCACCAAATTGGGGCTCAGCTGGGAAATCTCCACACACATGTTAATTGGAGGTGTAGTAAGAATTGTGCTATTAACTGATTTATTTTTTTAAAAATTATAATTTGTTTTAAGCGTTGTCTTACTTTGTGAACTTTTTCACCATCTATTATAGTTAATTATAACAATGGTTTCTGTTTTGATCCACTTGAATCTTAAAGTCATTGCAGAAAACTGCTAGAATTGAAAAAGCTTTAAACAGTCGTGCAGGTCTTTAATTGTAAATGAGTTTTGACAGGACTATGATGCAGAGTCTTGTTTGGTTCCAAAGTGATGCTAGCTGACAACCCCTCACTGCTCCAGGAGCAAAGAAACATGTGGAAGGAATTGTTCTTTTACATTTCACAGCTTGTCATTTCCTCTGCAGGGCAGCCCCTGACCCCTCTGAGAGATCCTGACACCCATAAGGGAAGTGTTCCCACTGATGTAAAGGAAGTGGAGAAGCAGTTTAACACTAAGAAAGGAGGGAGGAGGGTGTGTCAAAAGGATCTGGGGGACAGAAAGACAAGAGATGGGCTTAAAACGTTTCCAGCAGGTTAAAATCTTTTGCTGTGTTGTTTCCTTTCATGAGAGAAGACTGAAAAATTATTTGGAAAGGTTCAAAACATGGTGTTTTTTTTTAGCTACCACTTTAAAATTTCTTTTTTTTTAAGTGGAAATGGAAAAAAAAATGTGTCACATGTGAATGCTCAAACTAGGGTTTGACGGAAAATACCAATGTGTGTTTGCTGCTCTATTACAATGTGTTTCTAATTACAGAGTGTGTGTGGATTAGATCCACAACATCAGATTACAGCTTGTGTTTTCAGGACATTTTACACCTTTAACATTTTATTTGGTCTCATATATTCATCACAGTCAATTTTTTCTCTGTACCTGTGCTATTAAACTGTGTAGTAAGGAACATGAAAAGACAATTGGGTGTATTACTATTCAAACTCCCTTGCCTTTCTTTCCAGTGAATCCACATAGACCATTTAAAAATCCTCAATTATCAATATTTTAAGAGTCATTTATGAAGTCAGCTTTGAAAGTACTTCGTTTTTGAAATACTTGAAAACCTTTTTCAGGATACATACATTTCTGAATGCGGACTTCAATGCAGGGGTAATAAATACTCTCCCCCCACCACACACACATCTTGTTTTGAGGATGTGTATGTGGTCTTTAATCTATTATGGTGAATATGTTAAACATGAGCATGCCTTATATATTCAGTCACACTCGTACAGTGTAATAATCATGAAAATAATCTGGTTTTTCCTTAGCCAACCTCTCTCATTTAACCTGTGGATACTCAGTGACTCAGTATTAGACAAATGTCCTTGCAAAATGATATTGCAGAAGTGGATATTGACTGCATATGGGACTCTACAATTGATCTAGCTGGTTATGAAAAATTGAACCTTTCTAAAAAGCCTTGGAAAGTATGATTTAGGAAGGAAGAGTTACTGAGGACCCATGACAAGATACTTACCTTTGGCCTCACTATTCAACCAGAACATTCCCAGAAGTATCCACAGCTAAATGCACAGTCTGGATAAGTTGGAAATCAGGAATTATAGGGATAACATGCATTTTATTCTATTTTTACTAACATGTGAGTTATGATGAAAGAAACCATGACTGGCTGGGAAGAATTGACTCCTTAGACATGACAAAGCAGCAGCCTACCTGACTTGGCTCTCCAGTTGCTCCAGTTTATAGCTAGTATTAGTTTTCACAATGGGCTCCTTCTTTTTTTCATTTTGTTTTATTGTAGTAAGAACACTTAACATGAGATCTACCCTCTTAACACTATTTAAGTGTATAACACAATGCTGTTACTCATGTGGCTGATGTTGTAGAGTAGATCTTTAGTGCTTACTCATCTTGCATAACTAAGATTTTATGCCTACTGACCCCAGCTCCCCATGTTCCCTCCCCCAGCCCCTGGCCACCACCATTTTACTCTTTGATTCTAAGAGTTTGACAGTTTTAGATACTTTGTGTAAGTGGGATCATAAAGAGACATTTCTCCAATGAATATATACTATAAGCTCTTTCTGCAAGTCTTCAGCAGATAGCATTTCCTTTGGTTAAGTACAGTCCTTGTGAACTGATGAAATTACAAGTGGGAATAAAAAATAAATGATGGTGTGAAATCTTACATAAACAAATGGGTTCATTAACTCTGACGGTTTTAGTTCTCCTTTTTCCAGTGTCTAACCTAGTAAGAGTGTGTGATTGACTGTTTAATGTGGAAATAATTGAAAAAATTGGCAGAAGGAGACACTATTTTTATCTAGAATGATCTACTCAATTTAATTAGGTATTCATATGAAATAGGAAATATAAATTAGAAAAATAGGATTTTGAATCAAACAGTTAAATATTTCCTTTGGCAGGAGATAGGATAAAATCAATCACTATTGAAATTATACTCATTTTCTTAGATGAATCAGCATGTTCTTGAATGCTGACACATTAGCAATGACAGATATAAGGATTTAGTGCTTTGTAGCACCAATACATAACACATGATTTTTGAATATTTTGTGTCATTAGAGGTCAACGAGCTTGACCCACCTTTATCTGTAAAACCACTGCTATTTTTTGTTAAGGTTATTCACTGTAACTTTATTGTACTTTGAATTTACAAATTAAATGAACACTGGACCTTAACTATTTCACCAGAATCTTGAGCATTTAGAATTTTGTTGGTTTGAAGTTTTAGTGAAAAAAATCCCACAATATTCTGACTTGCATAGAGATGAGAATACAGAAGACATAATGATAGGTTTAAAGACATTGATAGCTCCTGTAATATAGTTTAAAGAAAGAGGTGGTGGCAAAATTAATTTACTGAAAAACAATGAAGAACCCTAAAACACAAAAATTCTCTTTTCATTATATTCACCTTCTCTCTCCAGACAGATTCATTAGTTAGTTTCTCTATAATTAGGTTGGTGTATTATTTTTATCAAGTGTATCTTCTCCAGCATTAAAATGATATTAATCACACATGCACATACACACTACACACATACATGCACAGATGCATGTAAAACTTCCTAACACCAAATATTTAAAGAGTGTAAGCATTTTTTAAAAAGACTACAGCATTTTATTCTTGAACCATAAGTAATAGTATCTCCTTCTACCTTCACGTAGACTTATTATAAAATAGCTTGCATTTTCCTTTTTGAGACTTGCAGATACCAGGTGTCACATGTGTGAAAAAATTCCACAAAATAAACCTTTAACTAACTGTGGTGAACTAGTTCGTTGTTGGAGAGACCAGGAATTCACCATCTTCTCTCCCCCCCCCCCCCCCCCCCGCATAAAACATGTCATGATGGATAAAACTAAGTGGTTGTTAGATATGTGGTTTGCAGATATTTTCCCTCTGTCTGCAGCTTGCCTTTCCATCCTCTAAACAGGGTCCTCCACAGAGTAAACATTTTTAATTTTAATGAAATTCAATTTGTTAATTTTTCTTTTGATGGGTCATGCTTTTTGTGTCAAGTCTAAGAACTTCATGCCTAGCCCTAGACCATGAATATTTTCACCTAGTTTTTGTTTTGTTTTGAGAAAGCTAATTAATTTTGAGTTATATTTTATATAAGAAATGGGGTTTAGGTAAATCTTTATTTCATCTAATTTTACTTCATCTTTTTTGTCTATAGATGTCCAATTTCTCCACCATTTGTTGAAAGTCTATCTTTTCTCCATTGATTTGCTTTTGCAACTTTCTTAAAAAAATCAACGGTTGAGCATAGTTTTCTGGACTTGTTTCTGGATTCTCTGTTCTTTTCCATTGATTTATGTGTCTGTACTTCTGCCAATTATCAAACAGTCTTGATTACTATAGCTATATAGTAATGCTTTCTAATTTTTTTCATGCATTGTTGGATTTAATTTACTAATATTTTGTTGAATATTTTTGAATCTAAAATTCTGAGACATATTGGTCTGTGGTTTTGCTTTTTATGTACTGGCTTTGTCTAGTTTTGGTGTCAAAGTCATAATGGCCTCATAACATTAGTAGGAATTGTTTTCTTCTTTATTTTCTAGAAAAGATTGTATAAAATTTGTGTTAATTCTCCTGTACATGTTAGTAGAATTATCTAGGGAAGCCATCTGAGTCTGGGATTTTAAAATTATTAATTCAACTTATTTAATGATTATAGGACTATTCAGATGATCTATTTTATCTTAGCTGAATGTTGGTTCTTTGTAGTATTTAAGGAATTGGTCTATTTCTTCTAAGTTGTTGAATGTACAAGCATAAAATTATTGAAGGTATTCCTTTGTTTTCCTCTTCAATGGCTGTATTATCTGTAATGCCATCCCATTTCATTCCTGATATTTATGAGTTGCTTCCTCTCTCTTTTTCTTTTTCAGTCTTACTAGAGGTTTATCAATTTTATTGATTTTTTTTAAAGAACCAGCTTTTGTTTCATTGATTTTTCTCTATTGTTTTCCTGTTTTTAATTTCATTGATTTCTGTTTTTATTCACCATAATTTTCTTTCACATACTTGCTTTGAGTTTATTTTGCTCTTTTTCTAGGTTCTTGAGATAAGTTCTTAGATTATTGATTTCCCTCTTTTCTGATGTATTTAGTGCTATAAATTTTTCTCTGAGCATTGCTTTAGCTGCATTTCTTAAGTGTTGATATGTTGTATTTTTATTTTATTCAGTTATACTTTTCATTTTCTTTAAGTCTTCTTTTTTGACCCACAGATTACTTAGAAGCGTGTTGTTTAATTTCTAAGAGTAAATGTTTCCTCTTATCTTTCTTTTATTAATTGCTAGTTTGATTTCATTATGATAACATAACATACTCTATATGATTTCAATCTGTTTTAATTTGCTGAAGTTTCTTTTATAGCCCAGGATATGATATTTGTGAATGGGATTCATGGGCACCTGAAAAAAATGTGTATTGAGCTGTTGGGTGAAGTGTTTTACATGTATGTGTTTAAATTAGATTTTGTTTGTTAATTTTGTTGTTTAGGTCTTATATTCTCACTGATTTTCTGTCTAGTAGTGCTATTATTTGATGAGAGGGGATTGTTTAAGTACTTAACTATAATTGGGAATTTTTCCATTTCTCCTTTCAGCTGTCAGCTTTCATTTCATATATTTTGAAGCTTTGCAGTTTGGTGCCTCTGTATTTAAGACTGTTATGTTTTATTAGTAAATGGATTATTTAATCATTATATAATGTTCCTCTCTGGTAAATTTCTGTGCTCTGATCTCTATTTTATCTGATATTAATATAACCAGTCCTTTTTAAAAAAATAATGTCTGCATGGTATGTCCTTTTTCCATTTGTTTACTTTTAATCTATGTCATTGAATTTGAAGTACATTTTTTGTAAATAGCATATAATTAGGTCATGTGTTTAAATTCACTCTGCCAGTATCTCCTTTGAATTGGTATAGTTAGACCACTTACATTTAGGGTAATTCTGATACATTAAGGCTTAAGTCTGCCATATCTATCTATCTATCTATCTATCTATATAGATAGATAGATAGATAGATAGATATCTATATATATATAAAATTATTATTTCCTCTATTTCTCTTTCCTTTGTTCCTCTTAACTTGCCTTCTTGTGCAATACTTGAACATTTTTTAGGATTCCATCTTGGTGTATTTAGTTTTTGAGTGTATCTTTTTGTGTAGTTTTCACAGTATTTGCCCTAGATGTAGCAAAATACATAGGTGACTTATCACAGTTTCCTGGTGTCAGTATTTTACCACTTTGAGTCCTGTGTGGACACCTTACTGCCATTTCAGTCCATTTACCTTCCCCCTTTTAAATATCACTGTTTTGAATAACACATGGTGTTATAATTTTTATTCCAATTATCAAATATGATTTATAAAACCCATGGGTAAAGAGTGTATTGTGTATACTTATATTGATACTCTCTTGATTTTTCTTTTTTCCTTCCAGAGACTCAAAGATTCCTTCTTTTACCATTTCCTTTCTGTTTGAAAATTATTCTATAGCCATTTTTTAAAGGACGGGTTTTTAAGTGACAATTCTTTTAGTTTTCCTTTATTCTGAGAGTGTATTTTGCTTTCATTCCTAAAAGATAGTCACTGGATATAGAATTTGTGGTTCACAATTATTTTCTTTCAGCATTTGAAAAATGTGTTATTTTGGTCTTCATATTTCAGCTTGCGCATCTGGGTCTCCCACTGGACCCTGTTAGTGATGCTTGAGAGGACAGAAGGAGCTTCCCCATACATGGCCATTTCATGTTTCTGAGTGCAGAAGGAAGTCTCCAGCCTCAAGATATTAAAGGTTTCCTGGACCAGGCAGTAGCTGTAGCAGGATCCTTCTGCTGGTTTCACTCAGCTACCTATTGTCTCTAGTGGGGGAGGGCTGTCTTAAGCAGCAGGGAAGGAGAGCACATCCCCTGGACAATTATTTCAGTTGGGTTTCTGGCCTATCCTCTCTAGTGCTGCTGGATTCAAATGTTGTTTTTGGAACTTCCTTTTTAAAAATAAACATATAGGTATATATAATTAATTTCAGGTGTAGATATTTACACACCTCACAAAGTTGTAACCCCAACAAATCTACTGCCTATCTCATACCATACATAGCTATTACAATACCATTTTCTATATTCCTTATACTATACTTTACATTCTGTAATATATATATATATATATATATATATATTATAGTTGACATTCAATATTATTTTATATTAGGTTTGGGTGTACAGTATAGTGGTTAGGCATTTATATAATTTATGAAGTGATCCCCTGATAAATTTAGTACCCATCTGACACTATACATACGAGGTCAGACAATTAAGTTCGTGAACTCAAACTAGCAAAAGTGCTACATACCTCCTTGCTGAATATCACTATAGTCACCTTCAAAGTACTCCCTTTGGGAAGCTATGCACTGATGCCAGTGCCTAGTCCACCCTTCAAAGCAATTTTGGAACTCTTTTTCTGAAATGGCCATCAGAGCTGTCATCGTATTATCCTTGATGTCCTAAAAGTCATCAAAATGTCTTCCTAAAGGGGCCAATTGAGTAGGTCAGTTGGTTAAGAGCACGAGCTCTGAGCAACAGGGTTGCCGGTTTGATTCTCACATGGGCCAGTGAGCTGAGTCTAAGCTGAGCTGCCAACAGGTGGCAGGATGGCTCAGCTGGTGAGAGCATGTGCTCCTAACAGCAAGGTTGTCAGTTCGACTCACACGTGGGATGGTGGTCTACGCCCACCCACAACTAAGATTGAACATAGCACTTTGGGCTGAGCAGCTGAGAGCTGTTGATGGGCGGCTGGATGGCGACTGAACTTGGGAGCTGAGCTATCTGCACCCTCCACAACTAAGATTGAAGGACAACAACTTGTTTGTTTCCCTTTCCCCAATTCCCCAATAAAATCTTAAAAAAAAATTTAAAAAAACATTAAAAAAAATGTCTTCCTTTCAAAGTGTCCTTTACCTTCAAGTAAAGAAAGAAGTCAGGTGAGTAAGGAGGGTGTCCCAATACAGTTATTTGTTTACTGGCTAAAAAATCCCTCATAGACAGTGCCGTCTAAGCTGGTGCATTGTCGTGATGTAAGAGCTGTGAATTGTTGCCCAAAAATTTCAGGTCATCTAACTTTTTTATGCAGCCTTTCCAGCACTTCCAAATAGTAAACTTGGTTAACTTTGTCCAGTTGGTATATATTCATAATGAATAATCCCTCTGATATCAAAAAAGGTTAGCAACATCATTGCAACAAGTTCATGAACCTTTTTGTCAGACCTTGTAGTTTTTACAATATTATTGACTATATTTCCCATATATATTTGAAAAGTTATATGCACCATTATAATTACTGCAGTGCTATTTACAGTAGCCAAGATATGGAAACAACCAAAATGCCCATCAATAGCTATTGGATAGAGAAATTGTGATATGTATACACAATGGAGTATGACTTTGCCATGAAAAGAATGAAATCTTATGCAACAATTGGGTGGATTTAGAAGATATTATGCTAAGTGTAATAAGTCAGACTGAGAAAGACAAGTACCATATGACCTCACTTATATGTGGAATCTAAAGAACAGAATAAATGAACAAACAAAAGAGAAATAGATTCATAGATACAGAGAACAATTTGATGGTTGCCAGATGGGAGGGAGCTTGGGGGGATGGGTGAGAAAGGTGAAGAGATTAGGAAGTACAAATTGGTAGTTACAAAGTAGTTATGAGGATGTAAAACACAGGTGGAACTTCCTTTTCATGGGTGGATAAATGAGCTTACCTGGACCACTACCTACTGTTAGGATAGGATCAGAGTTGCTGGGTCTGGTTTACTTTCTTCTGTTGGATGGGGTAGGGGTGAGCATAAGATACCCTGACCTACATTGTTGCTCTAATGCTGAGGCCTCTAATCACTTTTCCCTCCTCTTTACACCTCCCAGAATCCAACTTCAGCTGCCTCTTACATAACTTCCCTGGTTTATAGTTGTACTTAGAGGAGAGGAAAAGGGAGAAAAGAGTCTATGCATGTGGTCCCAATCAGAAATCCCTTTCTTTTTAGAGCCCTAAATGAGCATTTAAAAGGTTTCTTAGCATTACATTTAGGGCTTAAGGAATATTGAAGTAAAAAAATAATTTTAATTGTGGCAAAATATAGATAACACAAAACTTACCATTTTACCGCTTTTAAGTATACAGTTCAGGGGCATTAAATACATGCACAGTGTTGTACTGCCATCACCACCGTCCATCCACAGAACTTTTTCATCTTCCCAAACTGGAACTCTGTACCCATTTAACAAAGACTCCCCATCGTCCCCCTCTCCCAGCCCCCGGCAACCACCATCCTACTTTCTGTCTCTATGAATTTTACTAGTCGATGTCCCTCCTATCAGTGGATGGAGTCAGGCTGTATTTGGCCTTTTGGGACTAGCTACATTCACTTAGCATAATGTCCTTAAGGAAGGAAGTACAATTTGAATTGGTAATATTTATTACTCACTGAAGTGTTTTAAAATAGTTTGGAGGAGAAGAGTTTAAAATTAGTAGCTAATTTGGGACTTTGAAACATATAAAGCCTAGTATGTAGCACGAACTCAACAATGTTAGCTAATTCCTATTATTTTCTACTTGATTTTACTATTCTTTTTCTCCCTAGCACTAATAGCTAAAAGTCAGCAGTTAGGGTACTGAGTCACAATTCTATTTTTGTTCCTTTTAGTGAGAGCTAATTCTAATGTCTGTCTGCTACTGGAAATGTGCAACAAAGAAATCAACAGAATTAGATAAGTGCAAATTTAGCAGGAGGATAGAACCTGGATATGGGAATCAGAGAGGCTTAAATTCAGGTATTGACTCATCATTCAATGTGCTTTGTCAAGTTCCTTAATCTCTGAATCTTTGTTTTTTTACCTATAAAGGGATAATAACAGACCTTACTTGAGGGTGAGTGATGATTTATGTAAAGTGCCTTACATGTAGTAGCTGCTCACTAAACCACCCCTGTGTTATTGAGTTAATTACTATAATGTTAGACACACAGTTGGATATGTCTATATCCTGCTTAACTGTGGCATTGGCAATGACTCCCTCTATCCTCGCCTATAATTTTCTCTTAGCACTAAAGGCTTACTAGTGGGTAAAATAATTTATTATTCTAAATAGCTTTGGATGTTCTAAGATCAGTGGAAGTGTTAATTGATGGTAACCAAGGAAAGTTCATAAGGAGCCTATTAAATTTCCTGAATTCTTTCATTGTGCTTAAGATGGGGAGTTTAATATTTTTTAAGAATAAGAAGAAAGAAGCTGAGTTTCATAAGAGGGTAAATTCTTCTTCAGGATGACAGAAATGGGTGATGCTTAAAAATTATTCTTGGGAAGAATAACCATGCATATTCCTACTCTTACATTACAACCATATTTTATTAGACAAGGCATGCATGTATGAATCTATTTTTACTGTGCAAATGCAAAATACTCAGAGATTGTTACTAGATGGAGATGATGGTAGAAATATTTCTAGTTATGTGCTGGCAATAAAGTTAATCAAAAGAGCTTGAATTAAATAAGTAACACATGCAAATCTCTTTTATAAACTGAAAAAATACTGTATAAAGTATAATGTATTATTATCAATGAACTGACTGCTGATACTCATAGGAGGTACCAAAGTGTCAAGTGGGTTGGGGTTCCTTGTGGACATATTGTGGCTGAGTGGTTAAGAAAGAAGGGTAACTAGGGATGGTATTGTTGAATTCCTGCTGCCAATGATATTAAAACATCCCCAAATATGAAGCCATTAAGCTTCTCCACATTTCTGAGGAACCAATCATAAAATATTTGGTGCACTTTACTTTTTAATGAACACTTTGGTCTTTGGACGGAATAATCTTGGCCAAATTTAAGCTCCAATTTTATGACACTTGCCCTCTGCAAACAGTTAAATTTTTGAAGATCAATTTGTTGATTTGTTCTTCTTCTGTAGAAAATATAAGCTCATTTCTTGCTTCTTGACATATGACAAACATTTATCTATTTATGTTTGCTGTATCAAGAAGTTACTGTTTGTAAGTTCAAATCATGCTGCTCCCCACCAACATCAGCTCACCACCTGCATTTATGTAATTTCTAGTTTGTTCACTGTTAATATCCTTGAATAGATAATTCTACCATTGCTTGGAAAGTGATTAAAACTAGATATAAGATATCACATTTCAAAATTTTTGAGCCTCTATTTCTGATGTAGATAAACAACACTAAGACTTTGGTCTGTGGTTACAACCATGGTCATTGCAACATGTCATTGATAATTCATAGTTTGGTGCTTATTTTGGCCTTTAAACTGTTCATTTGTACTGTGAACTAGATTACGTGCTTCTAACTGTCAGTTAGCTAAATGCATTTCAAGTCAATTTACTAAAATAGTCACTGTTAAGCGGTATATTTGGACAGAGTTGACACCTTTGACATTTTCTAAAATGGCAAAAATAACTGTATTTAAGGGTATGATTTATGAATGTTGTGTGCCTACAGAACTTCCACCTGATTATGGTTTTTATTTTAGCTGCTGAAACTCTTTCCACAAACTACTGAAAGGGCAACTAATTAGTACTGTGTGATCAGATATTTAATACACACACACACACACACACACACACGCACACACACACACACACACAATATCAGTCCAAAACCTATGATCTTGTTGCTTCTTAGAATTGCCTTTGTCTAACAAGAGGAGAACAGTTGAGACCACAGCAGAGGCCGGGAAAGTAAAGGAGAGGGAGTAAGATTGATAATATAGAACTGCCTTTATGAAACACATATTCTTTGGTATAAATAAGGAAAGCAACTCGCAATGATTAAAAAGTATTTTGAATCTTTAGTTGTCTTCTAGATTGCTGGCTTCTATTAAAAACTTCTTAAAATAATAGATAGCTTTAATTCTTCAAGCAAAAGAAAAAATATATCATCTTAAAGATTTTCCATATTTATTATATAGATGTGACTTGACTGCGGGGGGAAAAAAAAGAGCAAAATCTCTTGTATTGCAAGTTTTAAATGTACCAGGCTAAGGTTTACTTAATTAGAACCTCGAGGCAATAAAGGAGCCCTTTTTAAAATTCTGTGATTCTTAATATGCTAAATAATGCAAAGCTTCGACTCTTCAAGCATGAGACACACATCTGGCAGCTTAACATTTAAATTACAGGGAGAAAAAAAATTCCTCACTTCAGTAGTAATTTTCTCAAAGAAAAGAATAGAAAATCTATTTCAACTAAAATTAATTTCTTTTTAGATTTCCATCTTGTCTAATTGCAGACGTTTTTCTAGGTTCTTTGTGTGTGTGTGTGTGTATATATATATATATATATATATATTCTGTATATTTTATTAATCTTTAATTTGAGATGCTTCTCACTGTTAGAGTTCTTGAAAAATAGTGGTGTATTTTACTTGTTTTGAGAAATCTGTCTGATTTCAAGTAATAAGGCAATGGTATAAATGGTATAGAAAATAAAGGGAAAATGAAATTTCAGTGACCCACAAAAATATTGCTGACAAAAAGGCTACATTTTTCAGTTAGTTCCACTTTTAAGCTTTAATTTTTTCAGTATGAATGTTTTCTCTGTTTTGTCATTTTCTAGCTATTTTTCATGCAAAAGTTATTATAAGCAGCATTCTTTCTTTGTATTTCTCCAAAGGACAGTGTCAGATCCTTGATTAATTTTACAAAGGTCATTTGGAAAAACCATTAAAAATATGCCAAGTAAAAAAGATTAGCACAACGCAGGGAAAAAACACTTTTATAAACATATACATTTATATATAGATAGGGTATTGTAACATTATACAGTTTTGACAAGTGGTTTCCTTGTGCACCTCATGCATTATTAAAAATATGACTGTTTCACTTATTTTTTCTAGGTGATCCCAGCTGACACATTCCAAAGGCATCAGCAGTTTACTGTTATTTGTAAATATTTCATCTGTTTCTTAATATGAAAAGATCTAATAATTAAATTGCATAGTAGTTCCATAAAAAAAATGGACTTTCAAAATAATTAACCCATATTTGTATTACTAACACATAAACATGGGTGCTAGCTAGCCCATGACAAATGCATGTATCCATTTCCACTTTTTAATTAAAAAATTAAGCAATATGGCAACTTCTAATTTTAGCTATGACAAAGGAGCTGGAACCAGACTAGCTCTTCTGCTATCATCAACCGTTACATTGGAGAGAATGTATGAAGCATCTGTTTTGGGTCATTGGCCATCAGGAAGCACAAGAATTCCCTGATCCTTGAGAGAATAGAAACTTCTGAGACAAACCCTAGCTCTCTACCTAGGCACAGTGTTCTGACTGGAGAGCAGTGAAGTGGAACCCAAGCAGAGAAAGTTCCACTGAACTGAGGAGACAGAGTTTGGAACTCAGGACATCTGATGCAGCTGGGATTTGCAGAGTATAACAGAACAGGGAGATATGCAGAGGGGAACCGGAAGTCAGTATAGGGACTCCCCATGAGTCCTTGGTTCAGTGAGACTAACGAAGGCTTTGCTGAACTTGAGAGTAGAACAGAGATACTAGAGATGAAACAGAGGTGGAATTCAAGCCAGGAGAGGCAAGTTAATACCTCATTGTCAATTTGACAGCAAATTGAGATGCCCAAAATCTGCATATTAGGGAAAAAGATCATGCTCTCCAAGCCTGTCTGCAAAAACCTCAAACCATGCTCCAGAAAAATCGGCTAAGGAGTTAGAGTTTTGAGGTTGAATTCTGATGCATGACTTGGAAACCCTTGGTTTTACACAGATATGCTGTAACTAAATGTAAATTTAAGACTACAAGAGTTTAATGGGATTAGTCAGCAATTGAGCTGTTTACTAGAAAAAAACATCAACACCTTTCTACGGAAGATAACAGAATTCAGTCTTCTACAGTGTCCATTATGTAATCTACAGTTACTAGACATGCAAGGAAATGAAAATATAAATCTTAGACAAGGAAAAAAGTGAATAAGAATAACCCAAGATGATTTAGATATTAAATTTAGCAGGAAAAACCATGACAACATTCATAATAAATATGTTTATGAATTTTTTAAAAAAAGTTACTCTAAAATAAAGAAAGGAAAATATGGTATTAATGAGTGGCTAGGTCATCTCAGCAGAGAAATGGAAATCATGAAAAAAAGGTAACCAAATGAAAATTATAAAACTAAAAACCCAAGAATTAAAATAAATTAACCAATCTGAAGTGCAGAGAAGAAACAGCTAGGATAAAAATAAAGAAAGATTCAATGGCTCATGGGCAATATCACAATTTACATAAATGCAATGAAAAAAGGGTCATAAAATAGAAGAAAATATGTATTAAAAAGAGTAATGACCAGAAATTTCCAAATTGATGTATATGTTGAATACCCTTAGTGAACTTCAAAAGAATAAATACAAGGGAAACCTCACTTAGAAATACCATAGTCAAACTGCCCAACACCAAAGTTAAATTGAAAATCCTGAAAGTATACAGGGAAGAAAAACACATATAAATGCGGGGCAACAATAATATGCAAAATGGCTGATATTATCAGAAACAATAGAGACCAGAAGTTAATGTGCTGACAAAATGTCAATCTAGAATTCTGGATCTAGCAAAAGTATCCTGCAAAAGTTGAGGTTGATATGAAGACATTTTTAGATGAAAGAAAACAAGAATAATTTTTCTCCAGCTGACTGGTGCTACAGAAACAAAACACAAAAACAAAACAAGAGAATGTTCTTTAGGATGAAGGAAAATAATACAAGATGATCAACATGAGAAAATGGAAGCATACCAGACATGGCAAATATATAGGTAAGTATTAAAGGATAATTTTTCTAATAATTTTCTTAAAGTATAATTTACTGTTTAAATAAAATAAAATGCATTGAAAGCATGAGAAAGAAATGAATTTAGCCAACAACCAGCAAACCTAGAAGAGGATCCCAAGACCCTGATAAGAACTGCAACCCTGCTAGGGATTTAATATCCAAAATATACAAAGAGCTCATCAAACTCAATAGAAAAGAAACAATTCAATTTAAAAATGAGCAGAGGATCTGAACAGACATTTTTCCAAAGAAGACATACAGATGATTAACAGGTACATGAAAAGATGCTCAACGTCACTGATCATCAGGAAAATGCAAATCAAAACCACAATGAGGTCTCACCTCATGCTTGTTAGAATGGCTATTATATATAAAAAAAAAATAACAGGTGTTGGGAAGGATGTGGAGAAAAAGGAACATTTGTGCTCTGTTGGTAGGAATGTAAATTGGTGCAGCCATGATGGAAAACATTATGGACATTCTAAAAAAAAAATTAAAAATAAAACTACCATGTGATCCAGCAATTCCACTTCTGATATTTATCCAAAGAAAACAAAACACTAATTGGAGGAGCTATATGCATCCCATGTTCACTGCAGCATTATTTATAATAGCCAAGATATGGAAATAACCTGTGTCCAGCCAGTACATGAATGGATAAAGAAAATGTGAACATTATTTAGCCATAAAAGGAAATCTTGCTCATAGATACAGAGAACAGATTGGTGGTTTCCAGAGGTGGGGGTGTGGGGAGGTGGGAAAAATGGGTGAAGGGCATAAAAAAACACAAACTTTTATTTGTAAAAAAAATAAGTCATGGGGATGTAGGGTACAGCATGGTTAGTATAACTAATAATACTCTTGTATATTTGAAAGTTGCTAAGAGAGTAGATCTTAAAAGTTCTCATTACAAGGAAATAAATTTATAACTATGTATGGTGATGGGTGTTAACTAGACTTAATGTGGTGATCATTTTGTATATACTACTATCAAATCATTATGTTGTAGATCTGAAACTAATGTAATGTTGTATGTCAAAAGTAAATAAAAAAGAATAGAGAATATCTGAATATCAGCCTACTTTTTATAATTGATAACTTATAAAGCACTTCACTTAAACACAACAACATATACATTTTTTTCAAGGGAACATAGAATGTTTGCAGTATAGATCATATGGTAGGTTATAAATTAATAATATATTTCAAAAGATTTAAATATTACAATATATGTCTTTCTGACTTCATGGAGAAAGATTAAGTGTTTGAACATGTAAATAAAAAACAAGGCAAGGAGGGCCGGCCGAGTGGCGCGATGGTTAAGAACTGGCTTGGGATGCCAGAGGGCCCTGGTTCGAATCCCACATGTGAGGACCAGTAA
Source organism: Hipposideros armiger (assembly GCF_001890085.2). Lineage (NCBI taxonomy): Eukaryota > Metazoa > Chordata > Mammalia > Chiroptera > Hipposideridae > Hipposideros > Hipposideros armiger. The sequence goes on along the minus strand of NW_017731609.1, from coordinate 1,555,428 downwards.
CACTGCCCTCCACAGCTAAGATGCTGAACAACAGCTCAACCTGGAGCTGGGCTGCCGGGAGTCGCCGGCGACGGCGGAGGCTGCAGCCCCTGTGGCAGTGGGTTGCCATAGGCTACCGTATGTAGCCAGCAGCCAGCATGAGCGGGCAGCAGCTGCAGTGAGCAGCCGTCCAGAAGCCGGCGACTGATCTGCCTCGCCCAGGAAGAGCGCAATGATGGTGCCTACTTGGGCCAGTGAAGCAACGTCCTCCACAACTAGACTGAAGAACAAAACGACAGCAACTTGTCTGTTCCCATCCCCCCAATTCCCCAATAAAAATCTTAAAAAACAAAACAAAACAAAACAAACAAACAAAAGGCAAGGATGTCTAATTGCATCACTTTATATAATGGAGTTCCTGCCAGTGCAACAAAACTTCTAGAAAAAAACATAGGAGAAATCTTCATAATCTTGGTAAAGATGTTTTAGACAGGATTGAAAAAGTATTTACTTTAAAAGGAAAACAAATGATACATTGGATTTTAACAAAATTAAACATTTTGCTCTTCAAGTTGCCATTAGGAAAAAAAAAAAAGACAAGTTACAAACGGAGAGAAACCATCTGTATTACATGTATCTGACAGTTTGTATCCTGATTATACAACTCGTACAATTCACTAATAAAAAGAAAAGCAACTCATTTTTAAAAAGTTACAATACTTGAAAAGGTTTCACAAAAGAAGATATGAAATGTCCAGTTAATTCATGAATAATGCCTAACAATCTTTAGTCACCAGGAAATGCAAATTAAAACTATAATGTGTTACCACTTTACATCTACTATTATGCTAAAATTTAAAAGACTAACAACACCGTATATTGATAATGATTTGGAGGAAACTTTCATGCATTCCTGGTTGGAGTAAAAATAGTACAAGTACTTGGGAAAACTGGCAGTTTAAAAAAAATATTAAATAAACACTTAACATATGACTTAGTTATTCCAATCCTATGTATTTACCAAAGAGAAATAAAAACATATGTCCAGAAAAACACTTGGACATGAATGTTCATAACAGCTATCCTCACAACAGTCAAAACTTTGAAACACCCAAACATCCATCAACAGAGGAACTAATAAACAAATTGCAGTGCATTCATAAAAAGGAATACTACTCAGCAATAAAAAGTGATGAATCTCAAAATACTGTTCTGAATGGAAGAAGCTAGGGACAAAAGAGTAAATACTATATTATTCCATATGTATGAAATTTTATAACAGAATCCTAATCTATAGTAATAGAAATCAGATAAATAGTTGCTGAGACAGAGAGGGAGGGGAGCATAATTGACTATAAAGGGCTTGGGAGAATTGGGGGGGTTGTGCAAAATGTTTAAGATTTTACTTGTAGTGGGAGTTACACAGGTGCATGTTTGTCAACGATCATTGAATTAAAATGTGTACATTTTGTTGGATGTAAATTAAGTGAACATTTTTATTTAAAAAATAAAAATATTGGATTCAGACCTTCTGGATTTAACCAGGGGAAATGCACAGTGTGTGGCAGCAAAGTTGCCAGTGATATCATCTGGTCCAAATGTTTAGAATCTAAGCAAAGGGTGAGGTGGCCCTCCATTTTGCCTTTTACTATAAACATATCTTACAGGGTCTAAGTTATGAAGTGAGTGCCTGTATGAAGGGGGTTTGTAGTGACTGCTCTGTTGATTTTGTTACCACCCCTGCCTCTGGTCTTAAACAATTGGTTCATATGTCTAGTCAGGGATAACAACAACAACAACAAAATGTTTTCAACATCTTTTAAAGGCTTTGTCCTGTACTTGTATCAGGCTAGCCCTAGAAATTGAGAGGGAGGGCAGAGCTTGGTTACATTCTTTTTTCCTGAGTGTTATGCTTCTACCCTGTTGTCACTGGGGAAGGGAGTATAGGGGAGGTTTCGGTGGGGAGATGCCCAGCATAAAAAAGGCACATGGAGCCGACATGAGGAGGAACCAGCATCTTTAATCAGCAATAGCAACCTTATATAGTGGTTTGGGGGAGGATAGTGCATGGGAGAGCGCACACTCCCTCCCGCAAGTGCAAGTCATGCTTACATAAGGGCTTATGTAACTGGAGTTGACGCGCCTGCACAGCAGGCTCCGGGGTCGTGTCCCGTACCCCAGCCTGCACATATTTGGATATACCCAGGTCTCGTGTTCTGAACTTCTGCTCGTGCATGCCTGAACGTGCCCGGGCCCTGTCAGTCCACCCCCTGCAGGGTGGCAGTTCAGGACATGACCATAAGAGCATGTCCCTGTACACAAAGACCACAACAGCAGCAATTCATGGAGCAACAGAGGACCACGAGACTGGCGGTGATACCTGCCAAGATAAGGTCTGCCCACCGTCACGAAGGGCCCAGGGAGTCCCACCAACATATAAGGGAATCATCCTGCAGGGTTGGATTGCTGAAACCTCAGTGTCTATTTCCTGTAAGGCTTCCTGTACCTTTTGTTGGTGGTCCAGGATGTAGATACAGCATTCAACGTGCAGGAGGGCACATATCCGCCCCGTGCAGTGGTTAATAGGTCTAGGGCCATCCTGTTCTGCAAAACTACCTTTCTCATTTGGATTGTTTCATCAAGGAGCAGGGCTAAAGATGTTCATGTGACTTTCAGAGTGTTGGCGAGGTGTTGGGCAAGGGCTTCCACCTGTAGCTCTACGTCTATCACTTCACCCCCTGACAACAAGACAGCTACAGGGTAAAACCACCAGGCCACCCGCTTTTCCCAGGGCCAACAATGGTAAACTGGGTTCCAATTGGCTGGCCTTTGGATTAACGTGGGCAGGAGGCGACCGTGAATAAAGGGCGCCCCTCAGTGCAGTGGCCTGTCCATCGAGCTGGCAGGTATGTCCAGCCGTAGTGACCACAAATCCAGGTAGCATCACCTGGCAGGAAATCAGTGGGTGTCATCCCTACTGTACGTTGTCTACCCCACCAGCAGATAGGGTTCATTACAACAATAATGTTGAGGCAGAACTCCTCGGGTAACCAACCCACCATACGGTTTGGAGCTGTGGGGTGTCATCGTTCAACATATAGAAGAGCACGGTGAAACAATGTTACATGAATTCCCACCAACCACCCCCAGCCATTATCCACAGCCTTGCCAAGGACAGGGGGATTATTGTGGTGGTGTTTTCACAAGAGGGATTCAACAGCGCGGCAGCGAGAGTTCCCCTCCGGACTGTTCTGGTCTCAGCGCTGGAGGTCTGTCCAGTTGGTACTGGTGGCAGGGGCGACTCGTCAGGGCAGTCTTTCAGCAGTCTCTGTTGGCAGCTTCGTGCACACCCAGCTGTGCAAGGCGTTGTACACCCAGGCAAAAGTGTGCGCCCAGGACAGTATGCTGTTTCCTGAGACTAACCTGAGCAATACAACAGAGCAGATAAAGAGACCATCATGGGTAAGCCATGGCCTTTCAGCAAAATGCAGGCTACGTGCTTGTCCTGTGATAGCACTGTAGCCAATATGGGGGCAGCTCCTGGGTTGTTGGTAGGGGGCCAGAGGTTAGGTCCACCATGTATAGGGGTATGGGCCAAAGGTGTAGCACAAGGGTTCCTCGTAAGAGGGACCTGTTTGCCTTGGCTGGTAAAGTTACTTGTATCGTGAAGGGCCAGTGCCCAAGCCAGGGTGTGGCCTCCAGGCCCTGCTCTAGACCCTGTTCCCAGGGCTCAAGCAGGGCAACCCAGGGTTCATGGGTGACCTGAGCTTGCCAAGGCCAGCTCCATTCCTGCATCCGACCGGGGGCCACGGTGGATGGAGCAGGTAGGATTACCATCCCACCCTTTAGCATGGGTCGTACCTCCGGGTCCCTCGTTCCTGTGACCCGTAGGAGTCGCGGGAGCCCCTTGGTTACCTTGTCCAATGGGGCCTTACCAGTCTTCTATGGCTGCTCCTTCAACAGGCGAACAGCTACTGGTACCTGGTTTTTCCAGTGTTTCCACTGGGGGGCCAATACCCTTAACTTGTCCTTCAACAACCCGTTAAAACATTCAACCATACCAGCAGCTTGAGGTCAGTATGGAACGTGTAGTTGCCATTGGACATCATTGTCCTTCATCCAGTTTTGAACCTGCGAACCTGTAAAGTGGGTGCCTCGATTACTGACGATGAGCAAGGGCCAGCCATAGGCAGCCGACAGGTGCTCCAATGCTAGAAGCGTATGTCGTTGGTCTGCCCAGGGCACAGAGTAAGCAAAGCCCAGCCTGGTGGCGGTGTCTACCACCGTTAGGGCATAATGGGCTCCCTGGTCTGCAGGGAGTGGCCCAATATAGTCCACCTGCCATTCTTATAGGGACCGCACCCCCCGAGGTACAGACCCCATGGAGGTGGGCAGACGCCATCTTTGGGGGCAGTGCTCTGCACACCAAGGACACTGATGGACAGCTTGTTGTGCCTTGGCTCTTGTGAGCTGTAAACCCCAGTGGGTAGCCACTAGCCCCATAGTCCTGGCACCCACATGGCCTAGCTTCTTGTGGAGCCAAGTGGCCATGGTGGCGGACCCTGGGGGCACCACAAGTGAGCATACACACACTAAGGCATCAGCCGCATCATTGCTGGGCACCTGCAATGGCCGATGGCCTGAGACATGGTACACAGTGACGCCCGTGCTTAGGCCCCATCTCCAAAGGTCCTCCCAGAGGTCCCTGCCCCATAGCGAGTGGTGGCCAATCAGCCTCTCTTGGGCTGTCCACCAGGGAAGCCACAGTGTCAGGCCTCGATACATGGCCCAGCTGTCAGTGCATACATGTACTGGGCCAGGTTTCTTGGTCAAAACCATCCAGATCGCCTGTAACTCAGCCCATTGGCTAGAGCGTCTGGTACCTGTGTCATACCAAAAGGTGACAGTGAGGGGTTGTAGGACTACAGCCGCCCATGTTGGGGGCTGCCCTTGGCAAGACCCGTCCATGTACCAGGCGTCAGCTGGCACTGGGGGTTTGCCCTCCTCAAAGGGGCTGGGGGTCTCCCCTGTTCCCACGGGGTCCTCTGCTTGCTCAGAGCAGAAAGCGATGGGCCCCAAAAGAGCGTGTAGCTCTTGGGTCAGCAAACTCGTGGAGAACTGGGACCGTTGTTCTAAACAAGCTCCCCATTTTGTTAACGTTGGTGTTTGCGCCATGCCAGTTTGTGGACTTGTTGCCTAAGACCGAAGTCAGCCTTCCACTGGATAGGTCGTTTGCACTGTGACCAGGTGCAGACCCGTGATGCTTTTACAGGCAAACAGGGTGGCGTACACTGCTGCTAATTGCTTTTCCACCAGGAAATACCATTCCTCAGTGCCCTTCCAGGACTGGAACCAAAACCTGTTAGGAGTCTTCCGCACGCCCTGTTTTTGCCAGCGACCCCAGCCAAACCCAGAATCCTCCTCCCAGAGTCAGGAGGAACGGCAGGGTTGGGTCAAAGATCATTAGGGTCTGGGGGTGTGCTATGGTGCATTTTGTCACCCCAAACGTCTGCTCAGCTTCGGGGGACCAACCCCAGGGCTCCCCTTTGGGAACCAACCAGTGCAAGGGTTGCATTAGCATCACCAAATGCGGTGTGAAGTTTTGCCAGAACCCCAGTAGCCCCAGGTAAGTTTGTAACTGCCTCACTGTCTCTGGTCAAGGGTATGCTTGAATCTTATTTACGATCACCTTGGGGATTACTTTTGTCTTACCCGACCAAATAATTCCCAAGAACATGACAGAGTATCCAGGGCCCTGGACCTTGTCCTCATTGACAACCCACCCCTAACCCGTTAGAGCATCTCGGAGACTGCAGGCTGCAGTTTCCAGATCTGTAAGAGAATCAGAAGTTAATGTTATGTCATCTATATAGTGAAACAAGTGCACGGTCAGGGGCTTGGTCCAGAAGGCTAAATCCTGCGCTACCAGCCCACGGCACAGCATTGGGCTGTGTACGTAGCTTTGTGGTAACACCTGGAAGGTCTATTGTCTACCCTCCCAGGTCAAAGTGAACTGTTCTTGGCTGGCAGTGTCAATGTCAATGGAGAAAGGCGTTGGCCAAGTCTACCACATAGTGGAACCATCCCAATTCCTGCGAGAGACGGTTATCAACTCTGTGATGTTTGAAAGAGCAGTGTGCAGCAGGGGGATCACCTTATTCAGCTCCCGGTAGTCTACTGTCATTCTCCAGGAACCGTCTGGCTTCCGTACTGGCCAGACCGGGGACTTGAAGGGTCTATGGGTGGACCATATGACACTGGCCTCTTCCAACTTTAAAATAGTGTCCCCAATCTTATGCCCCCTGGGCAAACAATATTGTCTGATTTAAACCACTCGAGTGGCCAGTGGCATGTAGAGGGATGCCTGCTGGGGATGTCCTGTAACCACCGTTTTCACCACACTCACCCACAAGCTGAATTCCCTCACAGTCATGATGATCAGTCCCATGAGCACATCCATCCCGAGGATGAATTCAGCAATAGGAGACACGTAGACCTCATAGGTCCTGGAGTGGGGGACGTCCAATGCCCAGGGTGATGGAGACTTTATGTACCATGATGTGTCGGCCACCATATCCTTCAATACTGGATTTTTGGGCCCTGAAAATGGTCCGGGTTGCCATATATGAGGGTGCTGTTTGTCCTGGTGTCCATGAGGGCCAGCACCTGCTGCACATTTTGGGGGAACCAATATATGGTGAGCTCAACGTGCAGCCTCAGGTTATCTGGCTACCCCGTTAACCGGGTGCCCCGGCCCACTCCCTAGTCTGGGAGAAAGTCAGTTAGGCACAACACAACTTCTGTTCCTTCAGGGGTAATGTGGTGAATTTCTGCTCAGGCCGTAGCTTCTGCCAGAGGGCCAAGAGGACCTTGAAGGGCTGGCTGTCTAATTTCTCCTTGGTCAGCCCAGCAACTACCAGGTCAAACCACATTTGCTGGTGGCTCACCTTAATAGGGTCCCCCCTCTCCCTGGCCCTTGGGTGTGGTTTTTGTAGCCTGTTTTGGGGGACAGGGGTGATTCATGCTCTTTCCGGCCACAGTCCGTTCCTGCACAGCTTGGCCTTACTGGTGGACTTCTATGTCTCCCAGTCTAGCCAAAGCCCCTGTGACCTCGTGGATGGGCTGGTCTGTACAGGGGGCTAATAAGGCGGCCATAGTTCTAAAGGTGCCCGGTGGACCGTTAGCAAGGATAAGACCTTTCATGCGGGCTGTGAATATCTCTTCATTGGGACTGTTATACTGTAAAGCAAACATCATCTGCTGCATGCCTATTTCCCGTATGACTTGCACCAAGTCCAAGTAAGCAGTCCACTTACTCACATGCTCCGGCAAATCCCCTGCATTGTCCCAGACCCTGCAGGCAGCAGCCATGAGCCAGTTAATCAGGGTCTGATTACCGGCTTGGGGGTTGGTCTGGGGCATGTTTTGCAAACGCTGCTCCAAGGAGGGCACCGTAGTGACGCTGGCCAGCTGTGCCATTTCGGTGGGGCTTAATTCTGTATTGTCTGCCCCATCATTCCACAAGCACACCAAGCAAGCGGGGACCGACTCACCCAGGCACTGCTTGCATTGCTTAGTGAGCTCTCGCAGCTTCATTGCAGTGTAAGTGGTATAGGAGGTGTGGCACATGAACTGCTGCGGTCCGGCGGCCCCACCCCCAGGAGCCAGTGGCTCCTAGACTTCCCCCTTTGTCACACCACCGGTAGAGCGCTCCTCACGGACCCTGGTGGGCTGCCAGCCCAGGAGGGCACCTCCAACTCGGAGGACCCTTGGAGCATGCATTCAGCAACCACCAGGCATTGCTCCAGATCCTCTTCCCTATGCTGTAACTGCTGCACCCCACCCTGAGTACTCCTGAATGTCACAGCTTGCATGTTGTAAGACTCCTAGGAACATCTAGGCCACTCAGCTGGCCTCTTCCCTGTGCGCCACTGGGAAGTTCGGCTCCAACATCTCCAGGGCTTTCCGGATGTCTTCCAGTCCGGAGCGCATGGCGTCCCAGTCCTCCGGTGGAGTCCAGGCAAACAGGTACGCCGGGACCGGGTACCAGAAGGATGTCAGGGGCCACATCCCGTCTACCTGGGGCGATTCCTCCAATGAGGAAGAGGGGGCACTCACCACGTCACTGGGGGGGTTGCCGGGGAGGTTTCAGCAGTGAGATGCCCAGCATAAAAAAAGGCATGCAGATCCAACATGAGGAGGAACCAGCATCTTTAATCAGCAATAGCAGCCTTATATTGTGGTTTGGGGGAGGAGAGCACATGAGAGTGCGCATGCTCCCTCCTGCCAGTTCAAGCCATGCTTACATAAGGGCTTATGTAACTGGAGCCGATGTGCCTGCGCAGCAGGCTCCGGGGTCGCATCCCGTACCCCAGCCTGCACATATTTGGACACACTCGGGTCTTGTGTTCCGGGTTGTCACTCATGTGTGCCTAAACGTGCCTGGGTCCTGTCATACCCCTTCTCCTCCATCTTGTGAGTCATGGTTATTGATCCCTTCAGGATTTGATCATGGGCGGGGCTGGGCTATAACGCGGAGTTGTTATAATTGTAGCAGTTGTTAGGTTTTTAAATGATGATTCTTTATTTCGTGGGACAGTTTTATATTTTGCTTAGATATTTCCTTTCCATATTCTTCTCTTTGTCAGGGGTCCTTTACTTCGTGCTGGTTTCTTACTATTCCTTTATTACAACCATGCAACTGGCAGTATACCTCTAAATTTGTTCCCTATATATGACTATGTGCTGAAAAAGTGAAAGTAGTGATAATTGAATGGATAAGTGATAATTGAATGGAGAAGCAATGTAGAGCACACACATTAAGAAAGGAAATGAAAAGAGAAATGAATATTATCCCAAGTATTAACACAGCAGAAGAAAGAGTAGAGAAATAAAATAAATAAAATAAAACATATCATTTTTATAATAATATCATTATCAATTCAAGTTTATAAGAAAATCCCAGTTATGTAGTACTTACAGTAAACATACATAAAACAGTGATAAAAATAGGGATGGGAATTTACAACATAAGTACAAATGCTCAACAAACACAAAAATATTCAAATTTATTAGTATTACAGTATTAAAAATTTAAACAATGAGATATCATGATTTTGTTTACCAAGAAGGCAAAATTGAAAAAAATATGGTGAGTTTTGGCAAGCATGTGGACAATAGGCTATTTTTATACATTGTTGGCTGGAGTTCGAATTTTGATAGTTTTTTTTATGAATCTTGAGTTTTTGATTTAATATTACTGATATTAGGTACTCATTTTGTGGAAAATAAGCACAGATGAACATCAACATCTTTACAAAATTTGTTCAATATGATGTAAATACCCAATCATGGGGCACTGTTTAAATAAAGCCCTATGTTGTACTACTATGCACGGGTTAACAAGGATACTTTGAGGAATATTTAGTAACAAGTAAGAAACACAATAGAAGTGTAAAAAGGGGTGCATTCTGTATATATAGTATGACTGTGTTTTGATTAAAAAATTGTATTATATACATATATAATAATTACTACATAGTATATGTAACTATATAAAGTGTACATTAATAATCACCTAATGTATATATAATTACTGTGTACATTTTTATAAATAAAATAGGTTTTAGAGCAAAGAAATGTTCTCATTTTACATGAAAACAAAGAAAAGATTAATGACTTTTAGGAGACTATCTCTTTGATAGGGACTTTATTACCTGGACACGTGTAGCATCACTACATTTTAGCATATGATATAAATACTATTAAATCATAAATTATTCATGATAGAAAGAATTTCTAAGACGATCTCTCAAAAATGTCTGAGACCTAAACCTGTGCACATCAGGAGGAAGATTATCCAGGAGAGCCTAATGTAATTAAGTGAACCTTTAAAGGAGAGAACTTTCTCAGGCTGGTAGCAGAAGAGAAGGCAGAAGGAAAAATTGGAGAGATTCAAAGCCTGAGAAAGATGCATCCCACTCTTGTTGGTTTGAAGGTAAAGGGGACCACATGGAAAGCATGAGAAGGACATGAATTTTGCCAACAGCCAGCAAACCTAGAAGAGGATCCCAAGACCCTGATGAGAACTGCAACCCTGGCAGATATATGGATTTTGACCTTGTGAAACTTTATGAAGAGGAACAAGTTAAGCCATGCTATACTCAGGTTTCTGACCTGTAAAAAATGTGACATACTAAATAGTTATGAAGTCACTAAGTTTGTGGAAATTTGTTCCAGATTATTATTCAATAAAAATGAAAATAGGGTTCAATATTTTAAAATGTGTATTAGTAGAAAATGGGGTGTGTTTCTCAAGTAAGATATAACAGAGGGATTAAATGCATAGGCTCTCAGGTCAAATGGAACTTGGGTCTAAATTTCAGATTTTCACTAATTAACTGTCTGAATTGAGGGAAGTTCTTTGATCTATCCAAATCTCAATTTCCAAATCTGTCAAATGGGGTAATGATAGCTCTTTTAAAAATTTGCTTCGTGTGTGTGTGTGTGTGTATGTGTGTATGCATAAAGTTCTTAGAAAATACTAAAAGTGTACCTTATTATATTTCATATTTGTTATTTCAGCTAGCAACTATGCAATGAGAATTTAAATTACAAGACGTTAAAAAGAATAATATATTTAAAATCTGAATAATAATGTTTTCCACTTCCCTTTCTTATCTTGATTTTGACCGTATCAACCTCACTAACGATGAATTCTGTTTTAGACTCAAAATAAGGAAGCTCTTACAATGGTTTACACTCCTCTCATCTCAATAAACTGAAGTGTCAGGCTTCTCACAGAAGGGACACCTGACCCATTTGATTCTCCCTGAAGAAGGACAGTTTTGGTTTCTGACTTTAGGTTGGCACAGTGCACAAGGGGCAGAGTCAGAAAATACCACGAAATCATTACTGCTCAAAATGCATGATCTCCACAGAGTTTGGATGGGAAGAAGAGGCCAGCTGAGTCATCTTTAGGGAGAGAAGATTTTCCAGAGCTTCCAGACATAGAAACCATGTCCTAACAATTTTACCTTATGGCGATCTCATTAATAACATATCCATAGGGCAATTCCAAAGGGCAGGGGATGGCAACTTTCAAACCCTGGAGAGAAGAGGGCAGGCAGCAAAGCTTTGTCTACTCATAGGACATGATACGGGTATACTTAAAAAAAAAAGTCTTTGCCAAAGCTCTACTGAGGAACTACAAGCTCTAGCAGCTTCTAGGTCAGAATATCTGTCACAGGACCTTGGGGATAAACCTTGGCATATGGGTTCATTGACATGAGGGGTCAAGTCAGTAACTTGAGAGACATAGAGTTGAGTACTTACTACCTGCTTATGTGTTTGTTTATAATTTAAGAAACATTTGTTGAACTCTGTTTCAGGCACTGTGCCAGACACTACAGGAGAAACAGAGATGAGCAAAACACGCTGTATGCAAGGAGTTTTTGGTCTAAGCAGTTGTTCTCAACTGGGGTGTTTTGTCCCCCAAGGGACATTTGGCAATGTCTAGAGACATTTTTCTTTATCACACCTTGGGGAGGGGTGGGGAGGTGGAAGGTGTTAGGGGCACCTAACGAGTAGAGGCCAGGGATGCTGTTAAACATCCTACAAAACATGAGACTGCCCTCACAACAAAGAATTATCCAATCAAAAATGTCAACAGTGATGAGGTTGAGAAACTCTGAATAACACAAGTCACGTAAGATATGAAAAAGTGTCTCCAGTGGGAAGGACTCGGTACAGGCAGAGAACAAAACTCTCCAGTCTCAAGGTTTTCTATCGAAACGTTGGTAGGAGGTACAGAGGAGTTTCTTTGGAAACTTGATCCCAGAAACATAGCCAATGACAGAGAATCCTACCCGGATGAAGGTAGGAAAGCAGGTCAGACACAGCTGCTGCTTGTAAATTGCATCCTGGTGGTGTGGCCAATAGTAGAGTTTTACTTGAACTTGATACATGGACTGAATTAAGACTGGGAGCATAAAATAGCTTAGAGCCTCCTTCTTAGAATTATTTCTTTTAGCCCCACTTGTCAGGCCTTATATAGGCTCTTAAATTTCAGCAGTGTACACTTACATATCCTCTGAAGTGAAAATCTGTAATATACCTTTTGCACCTTTTGTTTTTAACCCTAGGAAACATTTCTAATAAAATTGGTTCTCGCCCTATGAATGGTGATCTGGATCTCTTAAAAGAAGACCAGGAAATATACAATAAGGTAAGATGAAGGCTGTAGAAATTGGCTTTGAAAATACCATGAAAATAACAGTCCCTGATTATTAACTATGATTTCTTAAAATATATATCCAGGTAGAAAGTAATCTGGTCTTCAAAGCAGGTTTTGAAGTATGGGGCACACTAAAGCAGCTGACGTTTGTGAAATCAGTAATGCCAATAAATTTTTATTACATCCGAATCAGACTTCTTTAAGCTGTTGAAGAATTTAGCTAAATTAATCAGTCTATATGCCTTTTTCCAGCTTTGGCAGGGTGATTAGAAAATGTGCTGATTATACTGTGTTTTATTTGGCATGATCGTGGCTGCCATAGAGTCTGTCTAGAAAGTCTCTTGATAAATTTATATAAATTACATAGCTTGGGTTTCCAAATGTTGGTGAAATTAATTTTACTGATATTACTCAATGCATTTGTTAAATACCTACCCATTTCCGAAATCTATATCTATGTAGATTAAGTGACTTTGAGTTCTAAGTTTTCAGAAAACTTAGCTTACATAGAAAATTGAAGTAAAAGGATTGTCCTTCAACCTTGCCTTTTCCCACAAAAATGATCTGAATCAGTATCTTAATTCTGCACCATCCTGACAAATAGATATAGCTCTATAGAGACAACTTTCATGCCATTCTCTTTAAAGTAAGTTTTGTTTTCATCTCTAAATAGTGGACCACCATCTGATCAAATCCATGACTGAGTTTTTAATGTCCAGATGACCACTTATAGCATTTATAATTGTGGTTGTTTCCATGCTGGTCTGTAGTAAAGAAGAGAGCTGAGGAGTCAGAAGCTTAGTGAAATTTCTAATAATGAAAGACAATATTTAGTGAGTGCTAGAAAATTACTAGGTGCCAAGAAATGTTCTCAGTCCCTACAAATGACTCATCTTATTCTCATAGCACACTAATGGGATGGATACTACTATTATCATCATTAACTTTATTTTACAGGTGACTAAAATAAGGCATGAGAGATGGAATAAGTTAGCCAAAATAACTTTGCTAATAGATAATAGTGTAGCTGAGTTTTGAACCCAGACTGTCTGTTTCTAGGATCCATATTTGTATCCATCATGAAATAATACTACAAAAATGTGTTATTTCTTTCTCCTTTCAGTCAGATATATGTTTTCTACTTCTTGGGGCTTATAACCCTAATTTAAGGGCTATTACATAGAAACAAAGGACCACTGGCTAGCAAAGAAAAAAGATCACATTCTTCATACCTATTATGTATTACGTACTGTTATGTATACTCTTTGAGAAACTAAAGAAAGGATATGCCCACGAGACTTCTAAGATATTATGTATCTAATAATAGCGTTTTAAATATTTTTGTTAAATTCTCATACCCATTATTGGCCTTAAACTTTGGGATTACAAGGAAGGCTAAATAAAGTAGGTAAGGTGAGAAAGAATGCAATCACCCAGAAAACCTAAAATTCTTCCCTATATTTTCCGAGTTTGTATCTTCAATTAAGGAGTCCCCTTTTTCATTTTATTTATTTATTTATTTATTTTTAAATATTTTTATTGGGGAGTTGGGGGGATGGGAACAGTGCTGGGGAATTGGGGGAAGGGGAACAGACAAGTTGCTGTCGTTTTGTTCTTCAATCTAGTTGTGGAGGATGTTGCTTCACTGGCCCAAGTTGGCACCATCATTGCTCTTCCCGGGCGAGGCACATCAGTCGCCGGCTTCTGGACGGCCGCTCACTGCAGCTGCTGGCCGCTCACACTGGCTGCTGGCTACACACGGTAGCCCATGGCAACCCACTGCTACAGGGACTGCAGCCTACGCCGTCGCCGGCGACTCATGGCAGCCCAGCTCCAGGTTGAGCTGTTGTTCAGCATCTTAGCTGTGGAGGGCAGTGTCACTGGCCCTCATATGTGGGATCCGAACCAGGGCCCTCTGGCATCCCAAGCCAGCTCTTAACCATCGCGCCACTCAGCTGGCCCCATTTTAGTTTTAATATTGTATTCCTAAAGTTGTGAGTCAATTGTTTGGGAGAATAAGCTCTTCCTGGGGGTCAGGCACTTTGGGAAAGTGTTTTAAGTCTGAATTTCTTCAGAAAGCAGCTTGTGCCTGTTGGGAATATGTCTCAGTAACATTGCTGTGGAAAGACAGAGTCAAAAGCATACCCAAGTTACAAGTGACAAGTGCTGTGGACAAGGCGGGGGTTGGGGGGATGGGGGTGGTGGTGGTGGTGGTGGTTATAATACTAAATCTAAATCTGAGACTCCCTATTCACATTTAAGTGTTTTCCTTTTTCTTTTCATCTTATGGTATGAAGACTTAATTTGCATCTTCAGTTGCTATTGAAAGCTCTAACATATTGTAGATCATTCATAGGGTGGTTGGGGGAAAAGAAAGTTAATGTTGAACTTCAGGTGGAAAACATCAGTTTTTCAAATAACAGATGAACAGAAAACAATTGGAATTTGTGGTCCCAAGTGGCCAGAAATGCTAGTTATTCTCCAGAGGGCAGAAACAGAAGCCAGGGTGTTAATGATTTGAGGGGTCTCTTTATGTAAATTGTGAGCTACCCAGCCAGGTATCCTTGTCTCTGGGGACTGCTCATGGAAAGCCTGTCCTGAAAAATTATCTGATAAACACATCAGACATGAACTAAAGAAATAAGAACTAGTATTCTTGCTGAGTGGTCTCAGGATTTAGGCTGGATTTAATTTGGAGGTATGAATTTTTTTTGGATGATAGTAACAGCACTGATGGAATTGAACATGATGTCATATTTATTTGCTTTGATACTTCAGATGCACCTGGTGTTTGTTTTTGTTATCTGTGACTTGCAATTCTGTGATCTTATTAACACAAGCCTCTTAGCAGAGTACCTTCACCCCAAACCTTCCTCCTCTGCCTTCTTAAAAAATGGTGCACATCACTTGAGCAGGCATTAACACTTCCACGCTGCTCACTTCTGATCTTCCCAGGGCAGTTCAAAAGCATCTGTAATCCTGAGGATTGAGCCCTTTATTCATGATTTCCTCTTTGTAAGGCTCTCTCTTTTGATGAAACAATCCCCTTGCTCTTCATCTGGCCAGATGGGCAGATGAGCAGTGCTCCTCAGAGCCCTGCACAAAGACCCTGCAAGGAGTCTGGGGGGGAAATCACTGCTGATAAGTGGAGCTTAATTGTGCTGGCACCATAATGCTTTTCCACTGTGCTGTCACTGGCCTGTGAACTGCAAGCTCTCTTTCTCCACACAAAGACTTACCCTCTCATCAGTCCCATCATCGTCACTCTTCTCCATTAACCAATTGGTCCATAGAAGGAATTATGGCCAAGGGGAAAAACTCTGAACAACAAGATAGGGACCCTGGGCTCTGTTTCCTGCCATGTAACACAATTAAACAGGATTATCATGTCATGAGGTGGACAATGTTGAGGCTAATACATATCGTCTTGCTATAATATTTTCTCCTTAGCAGCTTCATAGAAATGCTGTAATAAAACGCACAAGAAAGGATGCTAAATATTTCATTGGTCACCTAGGCTATTGTGCATTGTGCCAGATGCTACTTACATTCTTAATATTCTAAAGCAATATAAGTGCTATCCTCCCCACTCCCAGTAAAATGTTATAGGTATCATTTCAGTTTTATAAATCCTATGACCTGTGTAGGGCAAATATTATCTTCATTTTTAAGATTAAAGAAAAACTTATGTTCATGGACTTTAAGTTTCAAAAATACTGAGAAGATTTGACTGCTTGTCTTCTATAACTTATTGGCCTTTTTCACTACAACACTATACACTTTAATTTTTCAAAATTCTTTAAAACACTTCTTGGCTGTTATTTTGTGTTGTGTTTGAAGGAGTGCTAATTCATTGCTTCCTAGCCTAATTCTGTATTTGAATGGTAACCCTCCTAAACCAAATTTTTAGTCCACAAACTTGAAAATCATAGCCTGAATTTTATCAATTCACATTTAAATATTTCCTGTTGATTTCTATGATGGGTCAGACTATGAGTAGCCATGCACATAATATATAAAATATGACATTCCAGAACAAATTTGCATCACCAATTTCTCTTCTAAAGTATAGATATTCATCTTTCTAAAGACATTGCTATTGGAAAAATCTTCTTTCTTTTTATTCTTTTAAATGATGGTTTTGTTTGGTTTCAGTGTAAAAACAGGACTTAGAGTTGTAATGGGCCAGGGGACTTATTTTATGTCTTTTAAATGTTGATAGTATCCTAGTTAAAGCATTATTTCTCAAATATAGATCCAAGATATAAATTTGTGGGAGGCAGATTGTTTTGATTCCTCCAGGTGAACAGGCTCACACACCATGGTACTCACTTATGAATTTCCCCACACATAAAAATTTACCTCCTTTCTTGGATTTAAAAATATCTTATTTTTTGTGTTTTTGTTCCTCTTTGGGCTCATTTCTTTGGAGATGAACTAGTTTTCATAATTTTGTCTTCCAAACATCATTTGAAGGAATTTTTAGCACATTAATTTAGATATTCTTTAAAAGAAATCCAAAGATTCAGAAATGTTTCCTATTTTTAGAATTTACAGGTGTATTTCTTTGGGACTTAGCAACTGGAAATACAATTCATTGGTATTATTGTAATATAAGTACTTAATGCAATGACCTCTAAGAGCTATTTCTTGGGTGTTTACTATGTATTTATTACATGTTAGGTGCTGTGAAAGATGCAAAAAAATATACTACATCTTATTTCCACCATGAATTTAGTTGAATAATCAAGATAGATATTCACAGATTAACCAAATAGAAAGCAATTTAATGCACTTTATCATGAAACACCTATAGTTTTACAAATCAGGTGCTTTGGTTGGTAAAACTAATATAATGTATAATTTTTGGTGGTAATTTCCACTTTCTATCAAGTGAGGCTGAATAAAGTATCTAAGCAACTCATGAAGAAAGTCATCAAATTTAAAATCCCTATGATTAATTATGAAAGCATATTTTAAGAAGCTTAGTAAGGTTTGCACATCAAATATATTTAGTTGGGACAATTCAAAGCTCTCATATTTTAAAAAGAATTTTGGCACTCTTTAATTTATTCAGGAATAGAGTCATTAAAAATACCAACACTAAATACTTTGACTAAAAGTAACTTTAATGGTGCAGGAGCTACAGAGCCTGAGAAAGATACAAAAGACCACAACAAAAGGTGCCTTACATTGATGGCTGTTATAGCTGGATTTTGTTTTTCAGATAATCAAATCAATCAATTTCATAATAAAAGAAATGAGTTGAGTTCATTAGAGATATGATAACACACTTACTTCCCCTGAGTTTCACTCTAAGGTTTTCTGGATTACCACCACCTGTGAATCCAAAGCAATATTTTGCAGTTTCAAAATATTTCAGCTACAGAGTTGTGAAAAAACTTGTATGAACTGATATCAAGGCATTCCAGGCAACTATCATCTTACAAATGATAATTAAACATATTTGAGAAGAGTATAAAGAAAAGGATAGAAGAGATTTAACATAGCTATCTTATAAATAAAGCTACCTAATTCTCTTCTGTAGGCCAGTGGTCTTCAAATGACTTTTTTTCAGCAGCATTTTACAATAAAATTTTATAGGTGACCTCAATATATGGACAGCTGAAAGTTGAACCGTTTTGTTGGAAGATGGAAGAAGAGCTCAGTTAGGGTAGCTGCTCCCTCTCCCCGCTTCCCACCATAGCAGGACTCCTAAGAATCCCTGGTTGAACTATAGGACTTACTGTAGTTTCTACAATGGGACAACGAGTTTGCTGGACCCATCCTCATGGGCCATACAATTCTCTCAAGTTCTAGTACATTAGCTCCACAGACATTGTATGGTCCTGAGTTTAAACTTACGCTGGTGAGAGTCACAGGCTATGGAACTCAGGGACTTTGGTGACAGTGCTGGAATGAAATGGCCTGCTGTAGCAGGGAGCAGAGGTGGACAAGAGTTCTGGTGGCCTTCAAATCTTTGGCTCCCACATTCCTGAAATCCAGCCACCTTCCTGCCTTCTCCATAGGCTGGTAGTTCAAACCTTCCTTCATATTCCTTTTTGCTGAAAGCTCGTTCAAGCTGCAATTCCTTTATTTAACCCGAAAGTCTTGACTTAATACAAATACCATGACCATGATTCTTTAAAAAAAAAAAATTCAAACAACATTTATAGAAGCTGCTTGATGTGAGATAATACAAATGTGAAAATGATATAGTCTGCAATTATAGACCTGAGGATTTAGTGAGAGAATCTGAACTGTAAAGCAATAATTTCAATGCAGAAATCATGGCTAACTATGTTTCTGTATGAGCAATGATTCTATGTCACTTTGGGGAAAGTGTCACTGAAACCAGGTAAACTTACTATGTGCTATCTGCTAAAATACTTCATTTTTTTCCCCACTTACTTAATTTCACTGATAAGGGAGAAAGCCTGACTGATCATTCTGGGAAGGAAAAATCAACTGCTTGGAGAACTGGAGAAATTGAAAATTATTCACAGGATATATCTTACTTGGAGGAACTGGAAAACCACAGATTTTCTGTTTGGTAACTATATCTTATTTTTCTATTTTACAACTTACATTCATTAAATTCAACAAGTGTTTACTCATTCTATTCTTTTCCTATTCACTTACTCAACAAATATTGATTGCATGCCTATTACAGGCTACACAGTATGTCTTGACTTGGGGAAGTCCATAGTTCAATGAAGTATATTTGGTTGTATAAAAACATTAATGTGATAACTATTTTTTTTAATGCATGCATTGCCATATACACACATGGAAAAAATGTTGGCCAGATTTTCCTGAGATGGAGAGGAGTTCTCAAATAAATCTTGAGCCACATCTTAGGAGGAAGACTACAGTGGTGAAATGGTGACAACTTGGTGTGGGCAGCAGTGCCCACACATGAGATTGCAAGGATGGTTGGGCTTGACACATGCTTAGTTCATTTGAGATTTATGCAGATCATTGCCTTCTTTACCTGACAGTGTGTTTATGGGTATATCTGTCTCTGCAAGCGTAATATAACAGATAAGAGAAAATAGGTAAAAGAGTGAGCTGTGGAGGTTCTCAGAAGTAGTGATTTACAGGAGTTTGCAGTAATGGGATATATCAAAGTTGGGGGAAGGAACAAGGGAGTGACCTGTGGAGTAACCGAGGGAAGGAGAAGAGATGAAGTAGCTAGTTAAAGTCATCTGTTCCAAACCACTATTCACCTCAAGATTCATGCCCTGCATGGTTTCCCTCTGGACATTTATCTGCCTCATGACTTGGTTCCCGAAGAGTTTTCTCTGACTCTTCCATCCTGGAACCACCATCGGCAGGACATGGTATCAGCACAAGCTTTCTTTATCCAGTCACGTTTTCTATAGGTCCTACTGGTTTTCATTGAAATTTAAAAGTTTAAATACTTTCATCAGTGCTTTCCTATAGCAGCTGAAGTGTGGTCTCCAGATTAAATAGTGAGTTGTTTTCTGGATCAAGGGATGCAGGCCTGTGCTTATAGAACATCTGGCAGAAAGAGTAGCCAAAAAGCCCAGAAGACAAGAAATATGCGTGCCTCTTCTAGAAAGAAAAAATATACAATAAATGCAATTTTCAAGAAAGAAAAAGACAAGCTTCATGTTCTCATGAAACTCTCAGTTTGTGGTAGTTTCTAGGGGGAGGATGACAAGTACACATTAAATTGTATTCAATAAAATAAATGCCAGAGAAGATACCAGGTACTGATTATGGGGTGCAGATGAGAGAGATGGGGCTTCTGTTCTTCATCCCTGTTTGAAGTTCACTTGGACTGGAGTAGCAGCTCAGTCAAGCTGTCAGGCTCCCAGCTTCTCCATTCGACCCCATTGCCTCTCTAGGTTTTCTCTAATGATCAGCTCTCTGCCTGCCTCTATTTGGAGGACCTTTCAGAGTCCAATGTATGCAATTTCAGAATGTCATTACTATTTTACATATAGAATTAAAAGGCTGAAGAGTTTCCAAGAATCCCAGAGCTTTAGTTTCTGATAGATCCTTTAAGGCATTACTCTATTAGTGAGCTTTTCCTTACGCTCAACATCCAGACTAGGATCTGGCAAGTACAGCTCCCAGGCCAAATTCTGCCCTCCAACTGTGTAGTAAGAAGAGTTTAATTGGAACTCAGACATACTGGTTACATACTGCCTTTGGCTATTTTCCCCACAATGGCAGAATTGAGTAGTTAAGGCAAAGACTTACAAAGCCTAGAATATTTACTATGTATCTCTTTACCATAAAAGTCTGTTCAGACTTGCTCTGCACAGACTGAGATGTTTCTCTGTTTTTCTTTCATGACACTCACATTATTTTAAGGATATTTACATGCTTGTCTTCTTCACTAGGCCTGGTTCCTTATGTGTTTCGGCTTTCTATTGCTGAAGGCTTATTGGCTTGAAACAACCATTTCAATTGCTTACAATTGGGAATTTGGGGTTGGGAATTCAGGATACATCATGAAAAGCTTGTGTCTGTTCCACCAAGTTTGAAGTTTCAGCTGAGGTGGTGCACTTAGCTGGGGACTGGCTGGGAGGCATTAATTGAGACCATGTGTCTAGGGCCTTGGTTTTTGCTCTCAACAGAGATCCTCACTTTTCCACATGGTCTTCTCTCCACTGATGCTTGGACTTTCTCACAGCATGGCACCTGAGTTCCAAGTAGCATCCTTCCAAGCAGAGAAGGTGGAAATTGCAGACATCGTAAGGCCAAGCCTTCCAAGTTACACAGAGACTTCTGCCATATTCTGTTGGTCAGAAAAAGTCATAAGGACAGACAGAGGAGCAATAGACTACCTCTTGATGCCAGAGTAGAAAGGTGACAATGCAGAAGAGCATGTTGGGATGACATATTTTGTCTGGCCATCTTTGGAAATATAACCTACTGCATTTTGCTTCATTCATTTCTGCATGCACAGCTTCTAGCATAAGTTCAACAAATATTTGTCAAACAAAACAAATGAGCTAAAATAAATGAAAGACTGTAGGCTTTGTAAATAGACTTAAGTATGAATTCTAGTTTTCTGAGTGCTCTGTATCCTTTAACAATTTCCTTAAACTCACTGAGGCAGTTTTGTCCTGTATCAAGCTGGAATAATAATACCATGGATTTTATGATTATTATAAAAACTGAGAGACAATGTATATAAGATAGCCTATACAGTGACTGGAAGATGTAGATTTTTAATAAAGGCAACCAATACTATTAACATTAATAATACTACATTTTGAGGAAAATGTATTTTCCAAAGGTGAAAATAGAGAGCATGGGTCACCTTAGAATTATTTCTTTCCTCATCTGATTTTCTGTTCTTCAAACACACCAACTTTGATCACATCAGGGCCTTCACACTTGATGCCTCCTTTGTCTGGAATGTTCTCTCAGTTCTATTAGCATGGTTGGCTGCACATATGGCGGGTCTCAGCAATATTTTTACCTCTCCAGAGAATCTTCCTAATGATCCTACATAAAGCAATACCCACCCCTTTTCTGGTTATTTACTTTCTCATCACTGTTTGTTTCTTTTAAAGTATTAATACTTACCACAATTTAAATTAATCTTTTATATTTATTTTCTTATTTCTGTTTTCTCTCACTAAACAAAAGCTGTAGGCAGGCAGGAACCCGTCTTGTCTGCTTATTTCTGGGTCTTCCAGGTCTAGCTATAGAATCCTGATTTATAATAGGTGATCAGCAAATATTTATTGAATGAATGAAGAAAAGGGTGAATGAGTGATTAGTCAGCTTCTCTCCTCCCCCTGCCTTGGTTGTCATACCTATTTATTTACTTCCAATCTCTTACTTCTCTTGAGATTGCTACCATTAAAAAAAAAGTAATATTGGATAATTAACCACTATAAACATTTCTTTTTAAACTGGATTTGAGGATACGGGGGCTGCCAAGGCCTCTATAAACTTGTGTTTTAAATGACCTGCCATACAATCTGAACAATTTCCTTGATGTTTTATTAGAGCTGGTAAATTATTTATTGGGGCAGCCTTTACCTAAATCCTCTCCAAATCCCCATAAAATGCTTTTAACACAGAATACTGTACTACCCAGCTTCAAAGATGTATATGATGTTGTGTGGGAAGCGTGTGCTGCAGTGCAGCCAGCTGAAATGTGTGCATTTCCTTTCTCTTATTTGTTCTATCTCATCCCCTCCCCCTCTCCCCATCCATGCTTCATTTGAACATGATGATTATGGAAAATTTGGTAGATTGTTAAACTTCAGTAAGTCACAGATTTCAAGTTTTAAAAGATGCATAGGACTTTTAGCTAGTCAAATGTAAGTTTAGCTCATTTGTAGCTGCCAATCATATTTTGAAATGTTTCCAAAATATAATTTTAGGACTGTGAACATTTTCTCAACCAGAAAAATACCCAGCTAAGTGGCTTCTGAGTGTGCAAAAGAGAATAGCATTCCAGAACCTCTCTCCCTCATGGGCCTGCCGCCGGCACCGTCAGGTGATCATAGGCATGAGTCCTCTTGGCTGCTCTTGGTGGGGTTTGCATCATGGCCATCTATTCTGAGCCACAGGATATTTACATTGTTTCTTTGAGATATATGGTAGTGTGATAGGATGACTACCTATTGCTCATATTTTGAATAGCATGAGCTGTTCAAGGTATGCCTCATTACTTTTATAGTAGAGGCTTTATTTTATTCATCACTCTTTTGGGTGCATGATGTTTGGCTCTGTCTGTTATTTGCTCCTATTATACCCTTTACATCTTCTTTGTGCCACTCAATACATGGTGATTAGCTGTTCAATAGTTCCTCTCCCTCATTAGACTACAAGTTTAATAAATTTTATAGGAATAGAGATTAAGTCAGTCTTCCTGGACTATCCACAATGGTTGATAAATTGCAAACACTTAATAAATGTTTATTAAGTTAATACATGAATAAATGAAGATAAAATAAGAATATTGACATATCCAGAAGAAAGAGCTGGAGGAAAACATCAATGGTATAAAACAACTTTAGATGTCCTGGGCAAGGTTGTTTATGGTGGCTATTGTGTTTACCTATTGAGCACATTTCTTCCAAAGAGTTCTTTCACTCACCCACTTTTCTGATAAAAGACCACCCCCCACCCACACATATTTATGAACCTACATACCCCAAGGGATTGGGCTGCTATGTGTATTGTTTCTATGACCACTGTGATTGGTTCAGGGCTGGGCACATGATCTGAACCAGGCTGCCCAAGTCCTCTCCCAGGATTTTATATTTTGTTACCTGGCAGTAGAAATTCTTTCTCCTCTCCACAGTCTTAAGCTGGAATGAAATGATTTAAGGTTGATACTCTCTGTGGCAATGGCTGTCATTTTAGCATCCCTACCCTCTATCTCCTCTTGTTAATATTTGTCATTTATAGCTTATTTGAAACAAATAAATATAGGAGTCTCATCGATGTTTTGTAGGTGACACATATGTATTCTGTTCCATACAAAGGAAAACTAAAAAAAAAAAAATTGATTAGAGAGACTACCTCCAATTCCCATTAATGAGAATCTATATGAATACAATTATATGCATACATGAGAACATGGATTTCACATGAGAAAATATTGTCCACTGGGCATTTTAATTTTATTTATTTTCTTATGAGGGAAAAAACTTCAATGAGAAAGTTTACAATGTCCATTTAGTTAATTACATAAATAACCACTCATTTGCCTGGGTAAACAGAGCTGTAGAATCTCATTGCCTGTGGAGTGAATTGGGTTCCCTGCTTCCTAATGCAGTACCTTAATCTTTGCACGGTGATTTCTCCAAAGAAGTTAGCCAGATTATGTGCTAAATTTCTCTGGAAGCAGTGCTAATGACTGCTTCAAGACAGTAGATATCACTCCAGTGGTTTAAAGAAGTTAACATAGTTTTCAGCGGTATCTAACTCCCAACTGGGGAGAAGATTCAGTAACAAGACAATCTTAAAATGTTTCCATTACTATTCAAATACAACTAGGTGGGTAAGCGACCAGAGAATCACACACTTTCAGAGCAGGAAAGGATCTTGGGGACTATTTAGTTCAGCCCTGTCGGTTTATACAAGCATAAAACTGAGACCTATAGAAGTTAGGTGACTTGCCTTAGGTCATACAGCTAATAAGTAATGGAAATGGGACTAGAACCCACTTCCTTTCCATCTCAATACAGTCCCAATTATAAAAAATAAATTCTTCCTAGAACTCACCTAGCCATTTTATAGTTTCCTGTTTCTATCAACTGCAGGCTGCTTTGATATTTATCTTTACGTTGATGAGAAAGAGCTGATTCTTGGGAAAATGCATATAATGGATTAATATGCTTCCTCCTGCCATGGGGGTAGGGAGTGGGCAGGTGCCAAGGTGTTTGCAAACGCACATGTTGTTGGCCACACAGAATGAGATCTTTGTGTGTTCTCAGCCAGTAATTTATGAGACTGACCTGAATTTGTTGCTTAGGGAAGGTATGAGTTAACTATAAACATCACAACAGGAAAGTTATTCTTTAATAAAATGATACACTTTTCTTTTTATAACACACATGTGATTTGACATTGAAATAAAATGCAGATGCTACTTTGATTGGCGTATTCCCCATTGTGCTTTTCCAAAACACCTTCACATATGGTCTGCCTCATTCCTGAGAAATGACTTGTTGTTTATGTCATACAAACAGAACAGATTGATTTTACAGTGAGTAAGAAGGATGATGAATTGTACGTTGGAGAGAAATCCTTGTCTCGGCTATCTAAACACTTGAAAATAAATGTAGCCTTTTAGGAAAGGCTCTCATGATACACCCAGGATCCCTTCATTTCACACCCTCTTTCTAAGGGTTAAATAGATATATACAGGCAATCTCAGAAAATAGATAGGGTGGCTACAGTCACCTCAAAATGTAAATTTTCTTTTCACCATTTAAACATATCCTGAGATCTAACAGGTAAAAAAAATGGCAGTGCTGTCCCAAAGAACCCAAATGTGCCCAAAGAACCAACCCCCAAATATATGGTCCTTCCATATTGTAGCTGTACTATGACCAGAATAAAGCATTTCTCATCTTGAGAAGAGAGTAGTATTGTTTCTTTATTTCTCAAGTGAATTTTAAATATAAAAATTTTATGCTAAGTAGCTTTCCTAGAGGTCTCCAACTTTTATCCCTTCAGAAGTATTCTGCACAATACAGAGAAAATAATGTTCTGTGCTCACTCCTCTGACAATAGGCTAACCACATCCATTTTTGCAGAATTTTACAGTTTATAAATCTCCTAAACTTGTTCCCATACCTTTCTTTGTTTCATTTGGTGCGCATAACCGGTTTGTGATGTGATATTATTAATTTCATTTTCCAGATCACACAGTGGAAATCCAAAGAGTTTAGGTGGCTTATTTACCAACACTCAACTAGTTTGTCTGTATCCCTAGCCAGCTCTTTTTCCACGATAGCATGTCACCTCGCTGGCTAGCCTCGGACGCATGTGTAGACTTCAGTTTGTACAATTTGCAGCTTTTGAAAATGCAGTGTTTTAAAGTATATTCTTATTGCATATCTCACAGGGTTAGATGGATATGGGGTAAAGATAAGATGCCGTGGAGGAGGAATGCTAACTAAGCCAGCTCTAGAAAGGCCCATCAGGGCAAAATGACTATAGAGAAATATTCCTGACAATGATTTATCAGTGATCCACATACAAGTAGGTATTTATTGACTGATGTCTTTATCTTTTTAGGTGTGGCTAAAGCATGATCTTCTATCCCTATTGAGAAGGAATACATCTTAGCAACTAAGAATATAGGTTCTGGGCCATAATACCTAAACTCAAACAAATTAACTTCATAAACTACTAGTTGAGTAAACTTAGACAAGTTTCTCAAACTCATTGTACCTCAGTTTCTGTAAAAACAGTTATCTGTAAAATGGAGCCAGTACTACCCGCCTTATTTTAGTGAGTTCAAATATGTATGTAAAGAAAAAGGAACTGTGTAAATGCTCATAACATATAGTAAATGCTCAATAAATACTAGCTATTATTTCTGACTCAGGCTCCCTTCTCTCTATTACACTCCATAACTACCTGTTTTCCAGATTTATTTTAACTATTAAAATAATGACTGTTTGTTTTTGGGGAAACAGAGTATTGGCTATTAACTCAAAGACCTGCAGTGGGAAAACAGGATGTTAATAGTAGAAACCAGTTACCAGAGGAGTAAACATAATGTGTTAGTTTTTTATTGCAGTGTAAGAAATTATACAGACTTAGCAGCATCAAATAACACATATATTTAATCTCACGGTTTCCATGGATCAGGAGTCTGGGCACAGCTTAGCCGGTTCTCTGCCCAGGGTCTTACAAAGCTGTACTCAAGGTGTTGGCTGGGCTGTGTTTTCATCCAGAGGCCTAACAGGGGAGGAATTCCCTTCATGCTCATTCAGGTTTTGGGGAGATTTTACTTCCTTGTGGATATATGATAAAGAGCTCCCACTTTTTGTCACCAGGAGGTTGGCAATACTTCCTAGAGGCCACCTGTGGTTCCATGCAGGGAATCCTTCTTCACCAAGGCCCACAGGAGACTTTGTCACCTCAGGGAAAACTCCCATGGCTTTCACCTGATTAAGCAGCACTTGCCTGGATAATCTCTCATTTGATTAACTCAGAATCAACCCATTTGAGATCTGATTATTTCTGCAAAGTCCCTTCACCTTTGCCATTTTCTGTGGACTGGAAACAAGTCATCAGTTCCACCCACGCCCCAGGAGGAGATCATGCAGAACATGAACTCCAAGGAGCAGGAATTGTGGGGCTGGCTTGTGGGATCCTCATTTGTCTCTGCATGTAGGAAGATAACTAGACAGGCTGCTGTTTCTTGTAGTAGCACTGGGTAATTGTCTCTCCACCAGCAATACAAGGAATCACTGCAAGATGGAAGTTTCTAATCCAGATTGCCTTTTAGTTGACATGTGCATCTGCTTCTTTCTTATGTGTGGGCCTGATGCTGAAATGACCTAGGCCCATGGTTGATGTCCCATTGCCCACTATGCTCTGTGCTTCCTCCTTCTTTTCAGAAGACTTGAGCTTCGCTCTATTGTCTTTATGCCCCGATAGGTGACCTTGAAGTATCCTTTTCCCCCTCTATCCCTCTCCTGCCTTTACCCACTATGTCCTATGCAGGTTGATTTTGGTTATATTTTTATGAACAGCGTTTTGTTTTGTTTTGTTTTTTGGCTTTTAAGTTTCATGTCTACCTTTTATAGTGTTTAATACTCAATTAAAGGTTATTTTCTAACAGGGTTTATCCCTGGTAATGTTCTTGTTGTTGTTTTAATGAGCTATAAAATCTCTGACAAATCATCCCATTTTCTGGACCCCTTAGTACAGAGCATTCTCAGATTTATAAGAAACATCCCATTACTTTTTCCCTCATCTATGTCTGTATAAGTAAAATGACAATGTGGAATTTACTTACCATTGACATCTACTAGGCTAATTCAAGGCTTTGACACTTTTGACTTCTCTAATGAAAATAGAGTTATGTGTTTTAGTGGGCACTGTTGGTTGTACCACATCAGCCATTCTCCTTTTCTGTCTTTCTATGTTTCTAACTGATGATGCTGCCTCCAGTGACTGAAAATGGCAGATGCTTTCCCAGTCTCTCATGCACTGTGGGTGGTCATGGACCCAGTTCTGGCTGATGAGATATAAGGAGATATCAGCTTGGGCTCCTTTCCTCTTAAAAGGGAAGCAACCAAGAAGGAAACCCTTTTTTCCACTCTCTCATTCCTTGCCACTTCGGTCATTGCTGCAAAGACGTGATGCTAGAAGCTTTTGCAGATGCTTTGTAGCATGTGAGGAACAGAACAGGAAAGAAACCAATCCTGCACCCTGTTATGTTAAGCCATCGCTTATGACCTCTTTCACCCGTCCGAATGTTTCTTTTGCATAAGATAAGTAAATGCACTTTTTGTTCAATACTCATGGACGAACATTCTGTTGCTCATAGCTGAAAGCAATCTTACTGAGACAATGAACCACTACAAATGTAGTCCTGATGTGGTAAGGAGCAGGTGTTGTTTCTTTCATTTAGTATTCATCATGTTTGCATGGTGCCCTAGATTCAGGACACATAGTATCAGAATAAGCATAGTGTATATATAACTAGTTGCTTTTTAGTTTAGTATAATTTGGAAAATAGGCACAGTATGGTGCACGAGATTCTTTTCCATGGATACCACTCTGATTCAGTTGGTGAGGTGGAGAATGAGGTGCGTAGAATTCATTTAGCCAACTGTCTGGAAACCTATCATGACATCAGTGGTAAGATTTAAATATCCAGGAGCTTCAGATTATGAGTCAGCCCAAATTCAAGCTGCATGATTTAAATGATGAAAGGGCAGAGCTGGGCATGAAGCAATGTAGGGATTTATTTGATGCAAAAACTCAAATGACCAGTAAAACAGATAATGATCTGTTGTAATAGTTTGCAAACAGCATCAAGAAAACAATTGAGTGGGTGTATTTTGAGCTTCAGGCATTGTAAATTCTTTCACTCTCATATACTTTATGCCTTCTTTAATAAACTGCAGAGTCTTGGGCCAGCTTCATCGGTGACGGTAGGTGGTCATTCATTTCACAATCCACTAATTTTCATGATTATTCAGTATTTTATGTTACCTAAACTGCTTTGAATTTTGTCTTACTCAAATTGTAATATGGCAATAGCTTATATGATTTCAGAATCATTAATTCAATTGGCGTTCTCAGCATATGGGGGTTATACTTATCTCTCCAAATACAAACAAAACTTAAAGTTCTAAAATAGGCTGATGGCATATAATTTTTTTTCTCAAATATACATCAGTGGTCTGTTAACCTAGTGTGTCTTGTTGAAAAGATGAGCATAGAAAATTCTTAGGAAGGAAAGCAGTTGACATCAATTATAGCCTAATCCTTCCTTAAAGAGACAAATGTATATTTACCTTAAGTTTATTTCTAGCTTAAGAACTGATTCTTATTACAGGGAACAAGTGATAATAATGTGACTATTTAATATTTAAGATGTTTTGTTTTTAAATATTTTAGTCATATGACATTTCATAGGGATTTTGCATGAATATACTAGAAGGACTCCTAGCCCTGTGTTCCATCTCTCTGTCGCTCATTTCTGCCATCTCCTCCTTACCTAAAATTTGATGCTTGTTGACAACTTCCTGCAGAGTTGTCATAAGAATCTACACTGATACTTTCAGGAATGGGCCATTTACTATACTTCCAGGTCATTCAAATTATTTCAAACATTTTGACAGTTTAAAAGTTTTTCCTAATATTGAGTTAAAATCTATGTCCCTGTTTTTGAAACTATTAGTACTGGTTTGGTTCATTTAAGCACCATGTAAAAAACAATATACTTATTGCTCTACTTATAATTTGCTGTGGAAGCATTTTTAAATTGGGAAAATCCCAAAAGCTTTGTAATGTATTATTCAAGAATGTCCAAGTGTATGTTGTAGTAAGAGAGAAATAATGGATATATATTATAATGGATTCTTATATTAATCAACTATTAACCTCTCTATTTTTCCATCTAACATACCAGGTTGGACAATTAAGTTTGTAAACTTGTTACAATGATGTTACTAATCTTTTTTGATATCAGAGGGATTATTCGTTATGAATTTGTACTAACTGGACAAACAGTTAACCAAGTTGACTATTTGGAAGTGCTGAAAAGGCTGTGTGAAAAAGTTAGACGACCTCAAATTTTCACCAACAATTCATGGCTGTTGCATCATGACAATGTACCAGCTCACACAGCACTCTCTGTGAGAGAGTTTTTATCCAGTAAATAAATAACTGTATTGGAATACCCTCCCTACTCACCCAGTGACTTTTTTCTTTACCTGAAGATAAAAGAAATACTGAAATGTTCAGGACATCAAGGGTAATACAATGACATCTCTGATGGCCCTTCCAGAAAACGAGTTCCAAAATTGCTTTGAACGGTGGACTTAGTGCTAGCATTAGTGTATGGCTTCCCAAGGGGAGTACTTCAAAGGTGACATAGTGATTCAGCAATGGGGTATGTAGCTCTTTTTCTAGGATGAGTTTGCAAACTTAATTGTCCGACCTTCATCTATACTCAAAAGCCATGTCCCTACATACGTTTTGGAAAAACAACAGTCATTTCACTTCTGTTCCTGAGTTGTCATCTATGGCAATACTTTTCCAAGAAAACCATGCTCCTACTGGAGCTTCCCAGGTGCCTTTGGTTCCCATTCACCCTGATGCTGCAGATCACCACCTGGCCCTCTGGGATCTCTATATTCCTGGGTTGAGCTACTTCTGTGCTGGCCACATTGGATGAGTGATCTGGTTCAGGCCACTCCCCTCTTCTCTTTACTGGCCTTTCATAAAGTTCTCATAATATAATTACAGAGGCTTATGAATATAATTGATTCAATAAAGGTTGATATAACTGCAGAGAATATAATATAGAAGAATCACTTAAAAGCTTGATACTAAATATACCTACTCTTAAAAATAGGAACCTTTAAATTGAGCCATCTATAGAAAATTTCCACATGAATATGGATATTCCTCACTTCTTAATCTTGACCTTGGTCATAAGGTCTACCCTTTTTTTTCTGAGAAAGTCTCCATCATCAACCTTCACAGTGCCCATTTCCACTCTCCTTTATGAAAACCCCATCCTCTACATACTGGGTTTTGTCCTATGATCAGTTTTCTCTTTCCACCCGGCTAATCCATAGGCCTCCATAGACCTCAGGAAGAAGTTTCCCAAAGATGGCATTGGTAGCTATGGAATGAGACAAGAGTCCAGTGTGGGCTTGACCTTCCCAAGTGCACTTTCTCTCTTTGGCCTCTGTGGACTTGAGGTCCAGCTTTGTCTCCTGTATTCCCTGGTGTTCATTGAGTAACTGTTGTATCCAACACACACAAAACACTACATGCACACATATGCATTCATCTCAAAGACCAATATAATTCTCAGAAACAATCCAGTCTATGTTCATGTTAAGAAAAAGAAACATTGTTCTAACTATAAAAGCACCCTCACTAATTCCCTGCCCTCAAGGATGCTAGTAATTTGCATGACAATTGTGATTCCCAGAGAGACTGTTAGACTCTTCATCTTCTTTCCAATTCAAGTCCAAGATCTCCCTGCGTTTGAGAAATGTGGCCCATTAGAGGGCCAGCTACCCATTGATGGCCATATTTTAGCTATATCAAAACCCAGATTACAGCTTTTGTTTACCCGATACTCAGGAACATCCTTTGGTAAGGCATCGTATTTCCCTATACAAATTATGGGCTGGATTTGGGGCAAGAGGAGTTGGTCTTCAAAGCCCATTATAAATTTAGCGTAAGTTTTAAAACAGTTACTGGCAAAGTTGTCTTATGTAGACAGGAACTGATATGTATGCTTTTTTCCATTATTTGATGATAATTCATAAAATTCCATAAATGCACCTATGTACGTGAATTTGGGATAAACATTAACTTTTCTGTTTGTCTTACTATAACGAGAGGCTATCCGGCCATCAACGCATTCCCTAAATAAAAATAAAGTTTTTATCCTCTTCCTCCTGATCACCATACTTCTGACATTAAATTCTCATTCTTCTACTCACACTGTTTTGAATTTGAGATAGCAACCTGTCCACCGCCCATACCCTTATCAGATCAGTTCCTAAGCATTCTATATTCTTTCCTGGTGACACCCCTAGAAAGCATTCCTTTCCTTCATTCATTTGTGTGTGTGTGTGTGTGTATGTGTCTAAGTTATTGTGATGTTTTCCCTCATCTTATCTCTTGACTTCCAGGAGCTCTTATCTGATCCTGCACCCACTAAGTAGGAAGATGGATTTCTTAAATCACGGATTTCTTCATGCCTTCTCCTTGATGTCAGCTGTAAATAACACTTACTCGATGTTCCCTCTGTATGGCACTAGTCTAACTGCTGTGTGTGCATAATTTCTCAATCCTTCAACAAACCCATGATGTAGGTAATATGCTTGTCCCCATTTTACAGATGAGAAAACTGAGGCAAAGGTGGATTAGTGAATATTGTCACAGTCGCACATCTGGTAAGTGACTGAGATGGGATTCATACCTTGAATTCCAAACCTGAATCACCATGCTCTAGCTACAAGAAAAATTAAAATAATAATAATAATAATGATAATAATAAATTACTGCTTTAATAAAATTCTTCAATCAGAAGAAATTATGTTAGGACTATTTAGTAGGCATTGCCTCCAAATGTCAGATAGGCGCAGTTTTTAGACATGGCCAGTGAGTCATGCAGCATAAACCTGCCTGGGAGAAAATCCAGGAACTGCGCTGAGGCTTTGAGATGTGTGGGCCCTCCTACAGGCGCACAGGTAGAAGAGTTTCTTTCTTTCTTTTTTTTTTTTTTTAAGGTTTTATTGGAGAATTGGGGGAGGGGAACAGCACTGGGGAATCCAGGAAAGGGGAACAGACAAGTTGCTGTCCTTTTGTCCTTCAGTCTAGTTGTGGAGGACGTCGCTTCACTGGCCCATGTTGATATTTGATCACTGCACTCTTCTGGGGTGAGGCAGTCAGTCACCGGCCATTGGATGGCCTCTCATGGCAGCTCACAGCAGCTCACGGCAGTTCTTGCTGGCTGCCGGCCACTCACGGTAGCTCACGGCAGCCCATTGCAGCCCCACTGCAGCCTATGTCGTCACCAGCCACTCATGGCAGCCCAGATTCAGGTCAAGCTGTTGGTCACCATCTTAGCTGTAGAGGGCACAGCGTCACTGGCCCATATGGGAAATGAACCAGCGGCCCTGCTGCTCAGAGCTCACGCTTTCAAACCAACTTTAACCAACTGAGCCACTTGGCCAGCCCAAGACTTTCTTTTCTTTTTGTTTTGTTTTGTTTTGTTTTGTTTTACTCCTTTGAGAGAAATATTTGTTGCACCCAGTGGATCTAGAACAGGAGAATTGGGCTCAATAATAGTAAATCTTAAATTTATTCTTATCTTGGGTACCTTTCTGATTCAGGTTGATAGCAGTTGGAATCAAGGGAATAATTTAAGAACAGCAGTTCTCAGGATTTTTTAAATTAAAGTTGTTTAGGGATTTATCAGGCCTCAGAAGTCTCCTCTAGATAATTCAGTTTATGGATTTGGGAATAGAGACTTTTATTTTTATTTTTAGTTTGATTTCTGACCTTTCTGCTTGCGCATGCTCCCTTCCTTCTCTCTCCTCCACCCCTCTTCTTTCTCTCCCCAAATTTATCAATTTTAAATTTGCTCCTCAGTAGTTAAAGCAAATAATAGGACAAGCAGTTTGAAACAAATGGCTTGGTTTATTTTGGGGGTTTCCCCAAAACTGAGGTTTAATTTCACTTCCCTAACTCTCCATATACCTCTGTTACTACTGTATCCCTCTCATACCATCCCACTTCACCCCTCCCCTCACAGATACTATTAAATAATTTTTCCCTCTCTACTCACTAGTTCTTTCTTCCTGTTGTGCACACACCACCTCCCCCCACCTGTACTATTTTAATAATATGTCTGCACTTCTTCATCCCATTGCCCCTCTACCTACTAATTTATTTCTCTTCTTTTCACCTCTAACACTATCATCATTGAGCTGAGACTCAAATCTGAATACCTCCTGATTTCTAGACCTGGAATAACTGCTAGATCCTTATTAGTCCTTCAAAGTCAAAAGGTATCAACCTGAAGTCACCAAGTTTGTCCATCAGACAGAGCTGTTTCCTAATTTAAGAAACAGATCATTTTTGCCAATGGCCTCTATTGTTGTACTCACTCTAAAGTTTGACATCTCTTTCAATTTTTCCTATGCTTTGATTTCTGTATTGAATCATTGATTTACTCAGAAAACACTTATTGAGCACCAACCATCGTGCTCAGTCCTGCAGATACAAAGACAACTAAAGCGGTTCTTGGACCATCATAATGTGTTTGATGTGTGTTCTTGAATTTTGTGTGTCACTATAAAGCATGTACTGTTGTTTTGTGTGGGTTTACCTTAAAGGTATTGGGCTACAGATATGTCTTTTACTCAGCCTTACATTGTCATGATTGCTTCTTGTTGATGTGTATAATATCCTAATAACTAATACAGTGCATGTAATAGTCTAACAGATTCTAATAGCTATGAGCTATTTTATAGTGTTCATTGACCTTTTTTTTCATAGACTACTTCCAATTCCACTATCAGCAGCATAGAAGTAAATGTGTCCATTTTTGGTCAGTGTGAAAATTTTTCAGAAACATACCTGAGAGTAGGATTGTTGAGTCATAGTGTACAATTGTGCTTAGCCACAAGTTTTATATCACCAAAAGCACATGAGAACTTTGTTTTCCCTCATATCCTCCTACATGTGGCATTATCCAATTTTCTGATTTTTACCAACATGATCCATTTTAAGTGGTATTTTGTTGTTTTAATTTGCTTTTCTCTAATTACATATAAGTTTGAGTATTGCTTTCATATACTTATTTCCATTTGGGTTTCTTCTTCTGTGAGTAACTTATTCACATACTTTGTCCATTTTCTATTGAGTTTTCTGTATTTTTCTTGTTATTTTGTGGACATTTTTAGTAAATTCCAGACATTTGTACCTTGATGGTATTAGATGTTGCCAATGGCTTTCCTCAATTGGTCATCTGTCAATTTTTCTCTGTTGGCCCTTGTTAAATTGAAATTCTTAATTAAATGTAACCTCACCCATCACTTTTTTATTTTATGGTTTGTGCTTTTTTTTTTTTTAAGATTTTTATTGGGGAATGGGGGGATGGGAACAGTGCTGGGGAATTGGGGGAAGGGGAACAGACAAGTTGTTGTCGTTTTGTTCTTCAGTCTAGTTGTGGAGGACGTTGCTTCACTGGCCCAAGTTGGCACCATCATTACACTCTTCCCAGGAGAGGCAGATCAGTCACTGGCTTCTGGACGGCCGCTCACTGCGGCTGCTGGCCACTCACGCTGGCTGCTGGCTACATACGGTAGCCCATGGCAACCCACTGCAGCAGGGGCTGCAGCCTACGCCATCACCTGTGACTCACAGCAGCCCAGCTCCAGGTCGAGCTGTTGTTCACCATCTTAGCTGTAGAGGGCACAGCGTCACTGGCCCTCATGTGGGATCCGAACTGGGGCCCTGCTGCTCACAGCTGGCGTCCCAAGCCAACTCTTAATTAATGCGCCACTTGGCCAGCCCCAACATGATTTTATTTTTAATCCACATAGCAAACCAATTTCTCTTTTCTATCACTACAGAGTGTCTCTATTATTTACTACATCAATGAGGAAACAGACGCTTGGCCATTTCAGTAATTTGTGTTGTGTCATAAGCAATGAGAGTCAGAGTCAGACATAAGCAAGTTCTCAGCTATGTTTTTTAACCTCAAAGTTCATAAATGCTCTTTCTTCTATACTTTCTACAGAAGGCCCCTTCCATGTTGTAATTTCTTTGAAGGCAGAAGCTTGCATTGTCATGATTTTAGGCACAGTATCACTGAGAACAATGACTGGCACATGTAATTACTCAGTAATTATTTGTTGGAGTTGTGGTATTTTGTTCTATCACTCCCTGTTCATTTACCCACTGTAGATTATCATAAAAGCTGTAGAATTAGCTTTTCATCCATTCTGCTGACAAACCCTTTCCCCAAAGTGCTGCCATTTGATTAGATTGGCCTCAGCTTCTGAAGGCTGGATGCACTCCAGGGCTTGCTGATGGAGATTTGACACTGCTATTTGACTAGGAGAGTGGCACTTTGGTGGCACTAGTGGAATAAGTCCAGTGACTAATGGGAACATCAATGATGAGTTCAAATCTGGGACACATTAAGGTAATTGTGCAGCTAGGAGAGCTCTGGAGACCTGAGTTTTCATCTCTATCTTGATGTTACATTGCCACGTCCTGACGGACAAGCTTCCCACTGATGCACTAGCAAGCTTAATGAAAGCTGCTACCTCCTTATCCAACTGTTCATTGTTGTGCTGTGGAGGAAATTCAGTTCCAGCCTTGGTTTTCTGCCATGGACAGCAATATCTGGATGCCTCTGTGATTTTTCCAGGTGCTGGCCGTATCTGACCTAACTTCCTGCCAGCTCATAATGATGTGGCTCCAGTAAGGAAACAATCAACTCATCTCTGTTTGCTCATGTGTTTCAGCAGAATCACCAGCATTTGTCGGGAAGAAGGCCTTAGAGGTTTTAGTGGTGGTCGGCTGTCTAATGGGGGGGGGGGAACGTCCACGACAACAGAATTTAATTTTTATGATGATGTTTTGAACTTTGATTGTGTTATTAGTTGGGGGATAAAAACCAAAAAATAAAAAATATCAGGTCAAGTCTTCAGTACTCTACTTTGTGGGATGGCCTCACCTCCAAAACCCTGCACCAATGCCGATTTCACCTTCAACGTCAGAGTATGACCAGGACTTAAGAGCCAGTGGGACATGCCGGACTGAGTTAGTCTGGAATTTTGTTCTAAGAAGAACCAAAGAATCAAAAGGAAAATTGTTTATTTGTTCTTTCATGTATAGATAGAGCACACACTTAGGAACATTGACTGTAGAGGGGATGCTGGGGATAGAAAAATACATCAGGTGCGGCCTCTACCAGCAAGGCATTAACCGTTTACTCAGGGCCACTAGGCCTATTATTGGAGGTACTATTATCTAGCAGATGTAGTAACTAAAAGATAGGGGAGTTGAGTAACTCCTCAAAGTTTGACAGCTAGTAACTGTCAAATCTAGGAGTGAGACCCAGGCCTTCTCATTCTAAGTTATGTGCTTTTTGCACAATGATGCAGCCACCCAGGCATCAGTGGCCTAGTTATTAAGAAACTGGAGGGGTAGGTACGGCACTTCATCCACTGGAGATGGTGTTTTAAGGGAGCATCCTAAACTTTTTCTGTCTGACTTATTTCACTTAGCATAATAATCTCAAGGTTCATCTATGTTGTTGCAAATTGCACTATTTCATCTTTTCTCATGGCAGAGTAGTATTCCATTTTATATATATATATATATGTATATATGTATATATGTATATATATACATATATATGTATATATATGTGTGTGTATATACATATATACATATATACATATATACATATATACATATATACACATCTTTATCCAATCATCTATCAAAGGACACTGGTTGTTTCCATGTCTTGGCCACCGTGAATAATGCTGCAATGAACACAGGGGTACATATAACTTTAAGGATAAATGTTTTCAGATTTGGGGGTAGATAACCCAGAAGAGGGGTTGCTGGGTCATATGGTAATTCTATTCTTAATTTGTTGAGGAATCTCCACACTGCCTTCCATAGCGGCTGCACCAATTTACATTCCCATCAACAGTGTATGAGGGTTCCTTTTTCTTCACACCTCTCTAACATTTGTTATTATGTGTCTTGTTGATGATAGCCATTCTAAAAGTTGAGAACCATATGACTTCACTCACATGTGGGATATAAAACTGAAAGCAACAAAGGAAGAAGACAAACAAACAAACAAAAAACTCACAGACACAGACAACAGTTTAGTGGTTACCAGAGGGTAAGGGGAGAGATGGGGTGATAGAAGAGGGTAAAGGAGATCAAATATATGGTGATGGAGGAAGAACAGACTCTGGCTGATGAGCATACCATGTAATATATAGATGATGTATTATAGAAATACACACTGGAAACCTATGTCATTTTATTAATCATTATCACCACGATAAATTGAATTTAAAAAAATTATGATTAACAAAAAAAAGAGAGAGAGGGAGGGAATCCTGAATCACTGAGGAGCAAGAAGATAGAGTTTTGCTCTGTAGAAGCATTTACAAGAGAAGTGAGTACCCAGGGCAGATAAGAGACC
Source organism: Hipposideros armiger (assembly GCF_001890085.2). Taxonomy (NCBI): domain Eukaryota; kingdom Metazoa; phylum Chordata; class Mammalia; order Chiroptera; family Hipposideridae; genus Hipposideros; species Hipposideros armiger. The sequence continues at coordinate 1,517,290 of NW_017731609.1, read as the reverse complement.
ATAGCAACAATTCTTTATGCCAAACCAAGGGTCATCTTTCATTGTGTTTTTTTTTTCATTCTAATCCCATTCCCGGGGCCAGGAGTGGTTTGGAGTTGGTAGTGGGGCTGATGACGAGCCAGGCCATGGGGATATAATGACGCTCAGTTGCGAAGTTTAGAAAGCTAGGTTTAGGAAGCATGGAGCAAAGTAGATCATTTTACCTTTTATCTAGGTTGTTTTAAGGAAAGTATGTTTTGAAATGACTTCCTCAAAGTATTTGGATGCAGATTTTACAGAATAAGTACTGTTACCAAATCAACATGCACTATTTCCTTTTAAGAACTAAAAGCATCATCAAACCTCAGAGTTGAAAAGGATACTTGACTAAGTAAACATTTACAACCACAAGCTGGACAAAACATATTAGGCTTCATATAGACCAACTGTAATTATGCAAAATAAAACATTTAACTCACAATTGCCATTGGTCTGAAGTGGTTTTATTCTTCTGTACTTTTCTGGGATGTCCCTTGGAGACACTTTAATCTAGAAATATAGCTCAGCTCAGTGGTGAAGAGCACAAGCTATGCATTTTAATACGGGTTTAAATCTTGGCTTTATCAATTAATAATGTACTAGAATAAGTTTCACCTCTTTGTGCCTCAGTTTCCTGAGGTGTAATGACAGCATATATCTCATATGAGGGTGCAGAGAAGTTTATCTGGTTCAATTTAAAAATTTTCTTTTGTGAATTAGCATTTTAATGTGTCAGAGTTTCTTGATCAAACTGGTTACTTAAAGATACAGGATAAACTATTTTTACAGGGCTTTTAACTACTACTGATGTAATTTATTATGCATTGTTTACCAGTTAATCCCCAAATTACTCTTAACTTGGATGTTTTGTTTCAATAAAGGAAGACACTTTGACCTTACATGTCCAGTATGTTATTTTTTTTTAAGGGAGACATGCCAAATGTACATGACTGTATTATTTCTCTACTTAGCACAATAGTTTCCATTTGTATTAGTTACAATTTTAAAAGAATTAAAAGCAAAATTTATAAGGCTTTCTGAAATAGATTCCTGTTCTTTGTACCCACCTCATTCCTGGAAAGAAATTTACATGATTTTACAACAGAGCTAAACATTTTACTACAGTTTTCAAAAAAAATCAAAGCCAAAAATTCTAAGGCTTTATGAAATAAATCCCTGTTCTTAGAATCCTCTCCATCCCTGGAAAGACTTTTTCATATTCTTGTAAATGAGTTTAAGATCATTAGCTGAAAATCTAGAAGGAATTATGAAATAGAGTTGAGGATGACCAGGGTGATGTTAAGAAAGGAGCCTTGTGTCTTTATCTCCACCATCACATTTAAACTTGCATCTTTCACTTTGCATCCCCAGTAAGTGCTACCACAGTAACAAGGAAGATAAGCTTTCTTTCTTTTCAATTCATTTAACCTGATGAGCTAGCAGGTTTCCATCTAAGGCGAGGAAGGGGCATTTTGAATACCAGTGTTTCTCAAAAAACTGTTTCTATTTTGTCTAACAGTCACAAAATTGATATGGTGTGATAATCCTGGGAAGTCATAATTCTGGTCAAAATGTTCATTTTTTGCATTGACTGGATTATAGGCTATTGTGCTTCTTTCGTGCTGCCTAAGAATCTTCCTGATGCATTGTTAAATTGTAGAGGTAATAGAAATTCTAAAATAAAGAAAGTACAAGGGAATGTGCCTGGATAGCTAGCGATTAGGTGTCTACAGTAATATCAGAAAAAGTCAGTGCTTTATAACAGGTAATTTTAAAATCATTTCCCAAGTAAGACCGAATGTAGTTGATTCTATGTAGACACTATGTACATTCAATAAATGTAATAATGGCAGTGATGATGTTGATATTTTTATTAATGGCTTCTAGTATTTGTATAACACTTTATAGTGAGGCTAACTGCTTTCACATATATTATTTAGTTTTCTAAACAACTCACAGAAGAATTGTGTTTAATTTTTATTTAGCAAGTAAAAAATTATAACTCAGAGATAATTGGTTATGTGCCTTAATCATACAGGACACTTTTTTGAGGTTTCCCTTTACTATTAAGGTTTATTATTCATGGTATGCTTAACACATGATTGTAGAGGATTAATGTAATTTGATTAGATAAATTCTTCCTCAGACTGTTTTGTCTTCCGCCTTTCACACGAAACGTTCCTAGTTACTCTGAAAAAACTGGCCTAGCCTGAATTCTGTGACACTAGCTCCTCTTCATAAGCTCCAAAAAATAACTTAGGAAACCTTTCTATTTTTTCTAACCTACTCTCCTAACATTACAAACGCCCTTTTGAGTGAGCTGACTTGTTTGTAAGAGACCCATGGACACTTCTTATTACAACGGGTGGAAGATATTCCTCAGAGTTGTTATCTAGTACATTCATAGCTGAGTTTCCAAAACCTTCTCAGTGATCATTAAAATAATGACAAAGCACCACATGATAAGATAATGACATTTGCCAATGGATCGAAGCATCTGGGTCAATTTCCAGCTTTCACTTGTCAAGGTTAAATGCATAAGTTTAATTTTTATGAATACTATGGCTAATACTCAACATATTTGGGCTTTTTTTTTCTGGAACATTCTAAAAATTGTGTTATTTCTTGTTTCTAATCATGATCATTTGAATCCAATATGATACACAATATGGCAACATTTCTGGATTCTGAGTGCCATATTTTGTCAAGGTGGTACTTCCTTGTGTAGAACCTGATTTTTCAGTTATTGAGTTTTAGTCCTGTACTTTGGTATAAATCTTTGCCTTCTGTGGGATGGTGATTACCTCAGACATAATCTGTGGATATTGCTCTGTATAATTAAAAAGAGTTCTCTTTCTTTTCTTGATGGAAAACAAATTTCTGTGACATATTTTCATTCCGTATCACTGATAAAGAACTTACTGTGGATCATTATAAACATTGTATTTGAATCTCAACAGCAATCAGTAAAGGTCTTTACTTTACATGGACTGAATCTCTACATACAAGGCAATTTCCTCCCACCAAAAAAATCAGAAACCAAAATGTTAAAACAAATATTGCATTTGTTTCTTATTAAAGCAACTTAATGTTTATTTATGAAATTTATGTCTCTGAATAATAATTATGAGATACCTTGCAAGCTTATAAAATATCCCCTTTATCTTAGTAAATAGTAGGGTAGCGAATAATATTTTGGCAAATGACTAAACTCTATATTCAGGGTCCACGGTTCTTCTGTTCAGGACTCCATTATTTGTTTACTTTAACATGGAAAATTTCAATTCTCTCAAAACGTGAATTTCCAGGAACTAGACGAATGGGCATCTGTTGTTTGCTTTGCCTCAAAACAATGGATTGAGCATTAGGTTCTTTTAAGCTTTAAGATGAGATAGTCTACTGGTAGTACTTAATAACTTTAACTGCCAGATGGTATTTGAATTTCTTTCAAAAACATCACAATTATATTCCTGTGGGCCCTCTCTCCAAGGGGGCTTACCAGGTGGTTCCTCTGCTTAGAAACCCTTCCTGGTCCTTTTAACATTGTTGTCTTCTACTCCTACCTCAGATGACTATCTTTTCTAATCCCTTATTTTGATTCTCATAACCCCATATATTTCTCTTTAGTAACACCTACCATTGGTGCAATTTGCCTTTATCTATAATTTATTTTATTACTATTTCTCTACCCTCACTAGACTGAAAACTCCATGGTGTAAGAGACTGTATTTGTTTTTTTCTTACTATTGTATCCTAACCTCTAGCATACTGACCCCAGAATTATAAGCATACAAGTACATAGGCTTGGGAGATGTATCAGTTATCCAGTGGAAACAATCTAGCCCTGTCTACTCTCTGGCCATAATTATTCACGTCCTTGCAGCATGCAAGTGCACTCACCTTTTCCCCAAAATACATTCACCTGCAGCCAACTTATTCCATCCTGACATCAGTATCAAATTGCCCAGGATTTCATCATCTAAATCAGGACCAGATCTGAATAAGCTTCTTGGATGCAGTTACTTAGATACAGCTTCTCCTGATGCAGGGACCAATGAACTAAAAGTCTGGTTATCAGCATCCTGCCTCTCCTCCCCACACACCTGAAATGGTAACCATTATAGACATTCTCTTCAAAAGGGGAGGGACAAGTGGCTCATATCAATAAATGGCTCATAGCAATTCTGAAATCTTGTTGTTGACACATGTTGTTGTCAGGTCCCCTATTCCAGGGACAGAGAATGTTTCTTGACCAAAGTTCAGTTATATTCCCTGTAAGTAGTTCCCTACACCACTGTTCTCTCCGTTTTTTAGCCTCCACTCTGAGCTCCGTGCTACACACTCTGAGATGTCTCTCCGGTTTGATAAGAAATTGTCCATGTTTGCAATCACCCGGCTTCCTGCCCACAGAAAGTTTAATTTGAAGTATGTTTATTCCATGAAGCCACTTTAAATTGAAGTGTCTTTCTTCCATGCTGGTAAAAGTCTCTTAAAAAGTTTTAGATTGTCCACTCCATTAACTCTTATGTGACTGAGTCACACACACATTCTTTTTGATATAGTCCTGTTCTACTTTGGATGGCAGGTCAGAATGCTGAGGGACAATTTCCTTAAGCTCCTTAGAGAGCCTTTGTGCTGTGAGGAGATCTACTAGGCACTGCTGTATATCATTTCCATCTTAACAAATGGTCTTACAGCCCACCCTTGATTCATTAATCTGGAGCCATTTCTTACTGAGAGAATCTTTGGCTGGTTGAAGAGACAGAAGATGAGAAATAGTTTTATTTATTAACCTAACAAGTCTTAGCCTTTTATATTTCCAAACTGAATAGTCATTTCTTGGGCTCCTATTTCCCTGGAAGTACTTTGTTATACACATCTAGAAGCACCAACTGATAAGTTCAACTTTCTGTCTAAAGTTCTTAGCCAGATCTACAAGTTCTTTATGCATGTTTTGTTTTGTTTTTCACCAGAGTTCCTACGTGATGGTTTTGCAATTTGTTCAACCTCCATATAGTGTGAAGGACCGGTATCCTCTATCAGTTTTCTCACTGCTTTCTCCTCTACTAACGGTTTCCTTGCTACTTTTCCAGCCTTCCCTCATCATCCCACCTTCTACAAAGTCTATGACACAGGTTTTAGATTTTTGTTATGGTAACACATTTTTAAAACCTATTTTTACAATCGGTGCCCTATTGCTGAATTTCTTGCCTGGAATCACTCATATGGTTGCATTCATTTTGCAACTCAGCTGGGACTTGATGGCCTATGATGGTTTCACTCATGTGTCTGCCAGTTGGAATTTATCTTGCTGTCCACATGTGTTGTCTCATCCTCAAAAAGGCTAATTTAGACTTCTTCAGATGGTGGTCTCAGTGTTCCAAGAGGGCAAAAGCAGAATATGCAAGGCTTCTGGAGACCTACATTCAGAAGCTGTACAATGTCACTTCTGCCATTGTCTGCGGGCCAAAGCAAGTTCCAGACCACCCCTAATTCAAGGGAAGAGAAATAAACTCTATGTCTTGATGAGAGGAGCAAGAAAGTCATACCGCAAAATGATATGTGCATAGGGATGAGAAGGATTTTTGCAGCCATATAGGGTTTAGTCAGGAAAGCAGAGACACTGAGAATGCTATGAGATATGGGATTTTTGATAAGAATTAGACTGTGTACAAATGTGTACAAGCTGGGGGAATGATGCTCTGAAACAGAGAGCTGGAGTAGCACAGGAGAATTCACTCTCCTGTCACTCTGAAACATGGGCTCAGCGACAAGTCAGGGAATAGAGGAGAATCTGAGAGGCCAAGCACATCCATCCAGTACAGTGGGACAGCAAAGGAGAGCTTACAGAAATGCCTGTGGGATATGTGGCTTTGGGTCAAATGTCTGATGGTGGGCACCGAAACATTATTGATCAACAGGGTCGGCGCTCTGGTAGAAGAACAGTACTCAGTACAGAGGAGAGTGAGGACAAACTACATCTGGCTGAGCACCTCTGTGTCTTACCATCATTATAACCAACCATGAAAAGACCTTCAGAAAGTAATGACCATTGCTCTGGGGCCTGCCTGGCCTCCTTATCCTCACCCTATCCAGTGACCTCTTCTGCCCTTCACTGCAAGTGATGAACTGGTCATGGGACCCAGGTAACCTCTCTAGGTAGATTAACTTCCCTGCTCCTAACTAGGCTTTGGTGCATCGACCCAGCAGCTGGCAGAAGGAAGACCTGGCGGCTGGTAGGCATGTGTTTGTGCAAGAGACCCTGGGAGCCTGAGCGAGTCTGCATTAAGCTGGAGAGTTTTCTACATCCAGGGAAGTGCAACATTAAATAGCAAAGTAAAAATTACAACAAATCAAGAGAGAAACATGGCAGAAGAAAGGAAAATGTTTTACATTTTAGGTAACTTTAATGGCACTTTTCCCTCTGCTATTTGAACAAGGGATCTTTTATGGGCTGAATTGTGTTCCCCAAAATGTATATGTCAAAGCCCTAATCCCTAGTGCCTTAGACTGTGATTGTGCTGGGAGATGACTTTAAAGGGGTATTAAAGGTTGAGGTTGTTAAGGTGGGCCCTAATCCAAAAGGACTGGTGTCCTTCTAAGAAGAGAAAATTGGATGCACAAAAAGACATCAGGGATGCACAGCATAGAGGAAAGACCATATTGGGACACATCAAAACGGAGCCCATCTGTAAGCCAAGGAGAGAAGCCTCAGAAGAAACCAATGCTGCCGGCACCTTGATCTTGATCTTCTGGTCTCCAGAATTATGAGAAAACAAATATCTGTTGTTTAAGTCACCCACTCTGTGGTACATTGTTATGGCATCCCTAACGAAGTAATACAGGGCCCCACATTTTCATTTTGCACTGGTCCCTGAAAATTATGTAGCCATCTCTGACTTTTTAATGGATAAATTGGCCATGCTTTTGGATGATTCTAATCCAAAACTATATATAGAGAGAAGGAGATTCTAGGAAAAGCTTACTCAAGTTCACAACCCAGCATAGGAAAGCACAAAGATTCCTAGAAAGTCAAATGCATGCCCTTCCATGCTACGGCAATGGTATTTGTGGAATGCTGGTTGTACGAGGTGTGATCAAACACTATGGTGAATGTTTAAATTTAAAAATATATATATTACAGTAAAAGACATATTGCCATTAATGCCCCTCAAAATATTCCCCCTCATTTCAAACACACTTATCCCATTGTTCTTGCCACTTTCTGAGCAGTCCTGGAAGTCTTCCTTTGTGAGTGGCTTTAGCCTTACTGTCGTTGCTGCCTCTATGTCCTGAATCATTTTGACTGTGGGGAAGAGCCAGAAGTCTCACAGTGCCAGATCCAGTGAATAAGGTGCATGAGGACAAACCATAATGTTTTTATTTGACAGAAATTGCCATACCAGAAGTGATGTGTGACTCGGGGCATTGTTGTGATGGAAGATGAAGTAAAGACGAGAAAGACAACTTCCAGAACTGCTTCATAAGTGGCAAGAATGATGGGATAAGTGTGTTTGAAGTGAGGGGGAGTATTTTGAGGGAGATTAATGGCAATGTGGTAATAATTTTTAAAATTTAAACATTCACCATATATTTTGATCATACCTTGTATACGTAACACTTCCCTGGACACAGAGGTGTGTATGCAAGTAGACATATGTACCCTGGTTCTACTGAAATTAATTGCTGTTTATTGATGTCTGCTCAAGGTGTAGAATTTGGCACACAACCCAAACATTGTCATAAGTATCTTTAATTAAAATTGGATTTTGACATTTCTAGTTTGAGTCTTTCTAAACAAATGGAAGAAAATTTCTGTGCTCTAAAACCATGGTCCTTCCAAACTTCTATAGGATTTGACATACACGCTCTTTATCAGAAGGATATGAAGCCAGGGTATATGAAGCAGCCATGACATCCCCGCTATAAATGCATATTCATTCCTTTTTAAATATTATTGTTGACCTTTGCTTCAGTGCACCCACAACAAGATTGTATGTTCTATATCTGTTTTTTAACAGTTTTTTAATTCCAGTTATTGCTGGGAACACTGTATTGGAAATTAGACATTTTTTAGTACTTCATTTATTGTTGATGTATTCATCTCTCTTGTATATAGGTATAGTGTCACTACAGTATGGTTTCCTAGTTTTGGATGCAAATGCCAATGTTCAGAGCATGTTTCTTGGCAACGTAGTGTCCTGGAATTGACCACACCAGCATTAGTGCTTGGTGGCATTTGGCTTTCTGTTTTTCATTAAATGGGAGAAGACAGAAGAGTAATACACTGACTTCTTGACTGAAATAGTTTCTGAACATTTCAGAAAAAAATAGCTAATGCAAATAGACCTTAGGCCTCACCTTCCCATGGGAACAGCATTGCTTTGATATTTATTTAAGTGATACACTTGCCGTCTTCCAGTAAATGCTAAAGCCTTGTTCTTAGTTATGCAATTAATAGGAAAAGATACACATTTTGTTTCTAAAAATAAAGAGCCTCAAAACATTTTAAAACTCTGTGATTTAAAACTCACTGCTTTTAAAAATACAATCTTCACCCATCTTTGCCTAGTGTCTAGGACAGTGCCAACCAAATGAATAACTTTATGACATATTATTTTAATATTGAGTATTGAATGGAATGGAAGTATTATCTCAGGGTATCATGATTCCCCAATCAATTCAATAGGCCTTACTTTTTCATTATACTGTAGTATTTAAAAGGAATTGGATCCTAAAGTCTAAATAAATGCATTAATAATTCTTTCTTTGAATATTAATATTCATAGCAGTTATAATAAAACAATCTAAGTTTATGTTATGTTTTCCTGATTTTCTCTACTTAATTAAAATTGCGTACTTATACACGGCTCTGGAAGAGAACTCTAAGGAATGTTTTATACTTACATCAGATCGTTAATAAGTTGTCCCTCAGTGTACATGGGGGCTTGGCTCCAGGAGCCCCAGGGGATACCAAAATTCATGGATGCTCAAATTCCTTACATAAAATGGGGTAGTATTTGCATATAACCTACACACATCCTCCCATATACTTTAAATCATCTCTAGGTTACTTGCAATACCTAATACAATGTAAATGCTGGGTAAATAGTTGTTATACTGTATTGTTTAGGAAATAATGGCAAGAAAAACAGTCTATCCATTCATGTAAAGTACAGACACGACACTTGTAGGCCTAACTACATGGTACCCATCAACAACAAGGTAAATTTTTTCTGAATGTTATCAATTCATGGTTGGTTGAATCCAAATGCAAATGGATTTAAACGCAGATGTAGAACTCATGGCTATAGAGCACTGACTGTATTGTTGCACCCACATTAATTGTTTTCCTTATTTCTCATGAATTGGGTCATTATCTTAGGAAATTTTTCCCATATTAGAAATTCATTGAAAAATAGTGCAAAAGGGCAGTCAAAGGTGCACAGTAGGGTGTTCAGCCATCTTCTCATTTATCCTACAGGCAACTCACAGATACTTCCAAGGCTTTGCTTTTCTAGTTTCAGAACGTTGCCTTGTAACCATGCTTACTTCTTTGTAGTTTTCCTACATAGTTTGAAGCTCGACACCCATGCCACTGGTGGTGTGTCACATATTTACACTTAACCACAATCTGTGAGTCACTATTTCTGAATGGCCTGTGGATCGGCACTGTGACGTGAAGTGATTCTGCACCCTGTGCTCATTTCTCAATGTCCTGAGCAATGAAATTATGTAGAGACTGCCCTCTGGGTTCAGCATTTAGTGTAATTGATTGACTTGCTCATTTCTTGGTTTATTAAAGCAAACTTTTCAAAGAGAGCTTTATCTTTAAAAGGGGGTAATTTTCCTTCAAGGTTGTAAGTTTGGAAGCTCTTAACAATGAGCTCTCCTGGGTGTATAAATTCTGAGAGAAAAACCATAATAATTTGAAACAATATAAAATGTGATATTTTTAAGCAGAAAGAATAGTTAGCTTGTTCTTTATTTTTTAAAAAATATGCAATTCATGATAGTAACAATAAAGAGCAAATGGGTCTTTTAAAAAATGTATTTACTATTCAGGATCTTCAGAGGGAAAATATTCCCCTCCCTGTGAAGAAAGATGGGAGACAGCTAGGCTTCTCTTGTGAGACTGTCACTACCCCTTCTTGGATTCTGCTTTTATATTATAATTCTCCAACTCTTACCCCTTGGCCAACCCAAATCATGCTAGTCTTTCCAATTCCACCTCAAGAACCATTTCCTCAGCAGATGGTTCCTAAATATTTCCAGCTACAGTGGCCTTTTGTCCTCTCCAAACTTATAAAACTTTCCAATTAGACAATCAACAATTGGTATGTAGCATGTCTTCTCTCCCCAGGGGGAAGAAAAAAGAGGCCATATTTCTGCTCTGTTGTTCTCAGTGCCTAAAATAGTGTTGGTTGAACTGTAGGTGAAAATAAAACAGTATCCAAAATATCCAAGAAGACTTAAGTTGGCAAAGGCAAGAACTGTCCCTTCCCACAGTTTTGAGGTTAGATGTAGCTTCCTGCTGAGTGGTATTAGTTTCCAGGTGGCATGGAAACTATTTGCTGGGTGGAAAAACTGCCATAGCTGAATCACCAAGGGTTTTATGCTTGCTCAGGGGACATGGGGATTCAAAAGGAAGTAAGAACCTATATTAGAGACAAAGGGAGACATTACTGACAGTGGTAGTATAAGCAAATGGCACTTGTTATTTGTTAATCCTGTACAATTAACACTGACATGGGGAAAATATGGTTTTCAGGACTATAATGTAATCACAACATATCCCAGGAAATCATGTAGGATTTAACAGCAGGTGTGAAATTAACCAATGCTATTTTCATAAATGCTATAATTAACCCAGATTTCCAGGAAGAGGTCTTTAAGGTTCTGTAGCATTCTCTGTAGTCATCCTTCCTTATGTATTTGCTTCTGAAGTGATGGGTGTGCCTGTCCTGAAACAGGTTGGCTGCAGGAGGTTTTGACCTGCTCCTAGTTCTAAACAAAGTGGTAAATATCAGAACCATGTTTGTTCACCTATAGTTATTCCTCTTTTGTTCTCTGTGTTTTTAAAATATGTGTTGCAGGTTTTTGTTAATGTTTAATTTTGCTTCCAGTAAAAACACTGTCTGTATTTAGCTTTGCTGTATTTGCCACTTAAGAATGCAGAATTTATTATTATGTGCTTAAAGCAATCATTTAACACTGACATTTTAAGTATGACAATAATCCAAGTAATTGTCACCCATTCAGTTAACTGAAAATATCTTTACTTCCTGAGACAACTAATTATAATGTAGTGTTACTATCTTTTAATTGTAGACATATTTGTTTTTTGTGTTTATTTTGGTTTAGGCTGTCTTGAAGGACATCCCTAGTCTCAAATTTGGCAATCTGCCCTTATTCTTTCTCTGCTGATTTCTGAAAATAAATGAAACACTATAGCAACAATCTCAAAGGAAAACAAGAGGATTTTTATTTTCACAAGCTTTGCTCATGACTTTAGGATGCTGGATAATGAGTTGTTTTTAAAACAATCTGATGAATTGCTATTAAATGGTGATTAATTTCCACATATACTTAAAGATTCTGGAAGATGAGTTCAGGTATTTCAGATGAAGGTTCTTTATGAACCTTCACCATTGGAGAATGGGGCTATCACCTTTAGGCTCCATAGACTTGGGTTCAAGTTTCCATATGGCTTTTACCCCACAGGGGAGTTAGTTGTGATTTGATTTACATAGGGATTATTGCACTGTCCCTTCATTTTGAAAATCCCCTAAATTCAGAAATTTATGATTTCCTAATTTAGTATTTCATGTTTCTATTCAGAGCTAAATTAGAGGGCAGTTAAGTACTTCTTTCACTTTTATCACATCCTACCATATCCTTCTTTTCATTTAATACACTATACTCCTAAATTATCTATTGAGTGTTTTTTGTTTGTTGTTATTGTTGTTTTTTTTTTTTTTACCAAATTGGACCTAATAACCTAATAATTAATGTCATAGTTGTAAGGAATAGTACAAGAAATGTTACATTTCATATAATAACATATTTTCACCATGTTTCTAAACCTATTGTGTGTGTATGTCTGTGACTGCATCCAGGAAGATGCAATTCCAGTACTGGGAATTGCTTTTGAACACACACACACACACACACACACACACACACACACTCAGAAGGGAAAATGTTTTGTTAGGAAATCTCATGGTAACCTCTCTAAATGACATTTGCTGGACATTTAATAATTATCCTGTCACCTACAAAAGATACACACATGTAGCAGCAACCACAACACCAACATCTAAATCAATACATAATTCAATTATTTTTTTTTATCCCTGTCATTCAACTGAAGGATTGTACTGAATATTTACAACAAAACTAGCAAAAATGTAGCTTCTTTGGTTTTCTGGCTTTGGGTGACTTGTGTGACATCATCAAGGTAAACATTATGATGTGCTCCACTTTCTTATGGTATTTTTAAACTCATTTTAATTTTGTTTACTTAGTACATTTTTATTTAATGCCAATTCCTATTCTAGGTTTTGCAAGATTTTAGAAATTAAATGTGCTACATTGTCAGTATCAGTAAAGAATAATTTAAAATTGCAAATAAAGGAAAAGCCAAAAATGAATGGTCTACACAATGATGAGTTCATTTTTCTCACATAACAAACAGTAGGTGTTATTTTAGCAGCTCAGCTATGGAAGAATTCTGACTCAGCTTCTTCTTCTTTTTTTTTAACTTTTATTGGGAAACAGTGTGTTTTTTCTAGGACTCATCAGCTCCAAGTCAAGTTGTTTTTTTTCAATCTAGTTGTGGAGGGCACAGCTCACTGGCCCATGTGGGAATCGAACCAGCAACCTTGGTGTTATGAGCCTGTGCTCTTTTTTATTTTTTATTCTCAGCTTCTTTTTTATTCTCTCTTTCTACCCCTTATAATTTCAAAAGCTCTAAATATCAAGATCAAATTTAAAGGCAGGAAGAAGGAATAGTGAAGGGTGAGCTTTCTCCTCATTTTTTCTCTCTTACTAGGGAGACCATTAGCATTCTCAGAATCCCTTTAGCAACCTTCTTGTATCTCATTGTGCAGAACTGGGTCAGAGAGCCAGTCAGTTGCAAAGGGAGGTTGGAGAAGGGAATGTGTGGGTTTTTCTTATCTCTATAGTTGCAGGTGGGCAGGGGACAGTAAGTTTGGATAGTACTTCTGGGTAGCCAACTAATCATTGTTACATGGTCCATATAAATCTTACAATTATTTTAATCAGCTATTTGTTGTTGTTTTCCCCAACCCCCAAACATGGCGTATGCTGAGCTCATATTAAGATTTGTATTAGTTTTCTTTGGTCAAAATGACAACATTTTAATATAAATTCACTCAAATTAAAAAGAAGAGTAGCAGTGGATAGTGGTAGAATAGAACTGACTACTGGCTTTAGGGATGACTTGACCCAGGGACTCAGTCACTCTGTTTAGAATACTTTCCCTCATTGTCATAATCTGACATGGAAACATAGCTGGTTCCATCGCATTAAGGTCTCATCAAATGCCACCTCCGTACAGTGGTCTTTCATGTTCACCCAACAGTCACACTCTATCTCATTATCCTTATTCTTTTCATAGCACAGTTTCTTATTATAATCTTAATTTTTAAAGTAAGCTTCATGAGCAGCTTATGACTTAGATAACCCAGGATACCTACTATTGATGCACTGGAGTCCCTCCCTGAGCATAGGGGAGGGTGTCCTTATAACCAGTTGATAGAAGAGAAAAAAGACGAAGCATAGTTCACAGACAATAGATACAAGCAGCAAATAGATTTCTGCTACATTACAACTCACTCAGGAGTGCCCCTGCTAGACAGCAAGCAGGGAAAATTCTCTAGTGGGCAGTGCTCTTCTTGGTGAAACTAGTTGTCACATTTGTGTAGAAAGTAAGGTCACCCAAGGTAAACATATACAAGAACTCATGGTAGAGATAAGTGTCCTGTGTGGTTGGGTAAGGGCCTAGAAAGGAAAAGATGAGAAAATATGGAATGAAGAATTGGAGGGAAGAGGCACATGAACTTACCTTTGAGTAGATACAAAGTGTGAAGGTTTTTGTATTGCATGATAACACCCACAAGTAGTACTCACCCTGGAAGAGGCACTAAATGAACAAGTAGACAAACTCAGCTGTTTAACATCAGCTCATCTGTATCATTGACCACATTAGTCAATGGACTCATAGCAGCATGGACTCATGAACCAAACAGATATGTGGAAGAGATGGAAGTTGTACATCAGCCTAAGTAATGGAGCTTCCACTCACCATGATGTAAATTAGTTTCTGAAAAATCCAACCTGCCACCAAGAGAAACAAATCCTTCTCCCATCACAGCAGCGTCCCGCAAGAAGACCAACTAGCCAGTTGGTGGCAAGTTGACTACATTGGACTCTTTCCTCCTTGGAATAGGCAGTGGTTCAGCTTCACTGGGATCAACAAATTTTCCAGATACAGTTTGATCTTATTGCCAATAGGGCACAGCTAGTATCGCTATCTGAGGAATTTATAGAGTATCTGATTAACCCAGAATGCTGTGCAACATTGCCTCAGAACAAGAGGCTCATCATATTGCAAAGGAGATGCAGCCATGGGCACATGATCCACTAACCCTAATATATTCCCCACTATCCAGATACTTCCAATTTGTAGCCTGAAGAAATATCCTCTTAGAAGTGCAACTGAGGTGGCAGCTTGAAAATGTTACCCTGTAAGGATGCAGGATATACCCTAAATCAATGACCATGATAAGGGGTGTCCCAGTCCATGGAATCATTGGGAACCAAGACCTGGAAATAGAAATGGAAATTACTTATAATTATCCCTAGTGGCCCACTTGGAGAATTTGTATTTCTTGACTTAACAATTTTAGACTTTACAATCCTAGAAGTCCTGGTTTCCAGAAGGGGAACATTCTCATCAGGGAACACAGATCTTTAAGCTATAACCACCACCAGGTAACATCAGCCTCCTCATGCCAGGAGACCAGCAGGCAAGGAAAGGAGTCACTGCATTAATGGCAAGACTCATTATCCCTTCTACACAGTGGGAGGTGGAGCTGCTACTACACAATGAGGGCAGGGAAGAAAAGGTTTGAATTTCAAGTGATCTACCTGGGGCACTTCCTGGTCTTCCCAAGAGCAATGTTAATTGTCTACTGCCTGAGAAGAATTTACTATGGAGGAGTGCAGATCCTTACTTAGGAATCTTCATTCAGACCACTCTAGCAGGCAAGCCATTGAGATCTGCAGGGGTGCTGGTTGGGGTGAGGGGACTCCGTGACATATGGTGCAGAATGGTGGTAAAGAGTTCCACCGTACTGCACTATATGTCACAGAGTCCCCTCAGGACCTCATACTAGTTGTCCTCACTAACTCTTCCCCACTAAGTTTCCCAGAAAACAAGACTGATCACGATCCTGGAGGAACTGTTCCTAGAGGGTATAATTTACTATAGAAACAAAAGGATCTGAGCAACAGAAGTAGTAGACTGTGGTGAATACTGTAGTGTTTCACCCAACCCCCCCTCAAGCTAAACCAGCATCCCTCAGTTGCTGGGTGTATTGGCTGCTGACAACTCAGGCCAGACTCCCACTTTGGGAATGCTTTTTGGTCACCAGAAACATCCTCATTCAGGTCCTCCCACAGGGCAACTTCAACTTGCAGTCAATAACTGACTTGTGGGAACACGAAGGTCCTGTCCCTTTGCTTCATTTTGGGACAACCCTCAAGGGCCACTCCAACTCCAGGTCATCAGCTAAGGCTTCAGTTACATCCTGCTTGTCAGTCAGGATTTCTTTCTGCT
This sequence comes from Hipposideros armiger, assembly GCF_001890085.2. Lineage (NCBI taxonomy): Eukaryota > Metazoa > Chordata > Mammalia > Chiroptera > Hipposideridae > Hipposideros > Hipposideros armiger. Next base: position 1,501,407 of record NW_017731609.1, on the reverse strand, counting down.
CAGTCCTCCTTCCTTTATTTCAATACGGGTATAGCTCTCAAGATCTCTTCTCTTGAGATGACCTTTTGCATGCAATTCTGCCTCAGAGTGGAAGGCAACTACTTGGAAGGAGAGAGCTAAACATTTCTGTGACTTAGCTTCCCTTGCTCTTCTAATCAGCATTATGTTCTCAGATATCTCCTTTGAAAGAGGATACTTCAGTCAGTGCAAAGTTTAAGAAGCTATCATTTTTATATGTCAGAGCTCCAAATGACAAAAATAGAACATTCCTTGAAATATAGGAGTATAAATACAGAATTAAAACAGCAAAGTCTTTTTTTGCAAGTAGTGATCATATTGTGATCTGTTTCAGGATGATATCTTGGAATTATTATACCAGATGTAGCTTTCTTGTAATGGTTTTATAATGTTTTAAAAACTCCTTTTTAAAAATATTCAGGCAAATCATTTATAAAATATCATTTCAATATAGCTTTAAAGGTACCAGACCATTTATAAAAATGAACTATTATTTAAATGTCTTATAGGATATTTATAATTTTTTAAACTTTAGGTAGTAAAAACTTCTTTAAGATTCCCCATAAACAGTAAGTTCACAACAAATAGGTCAGTTTCTCATTACCTCTTTTTCCTATTTTGATCATAATTTCTGACATTCTAATTCAATCCTACCAAGTGCATAATCTATGATTCCTTTGGAAATATGGCTTAAATGTTAGATTTTTTTGCCCGAAGTAAAATGGTTAAAGTAGACATCATGGGAGGTCAAATTTCAGGAACATCCAGCATATTTGGCCACTTGTGGATGTTTCAATATGTGCACACATGTATATGTATTGATACAGAGACTCAGAAATTACTCAGAAAGAATTTAATTAGCTCTTTAATTTCTAGATTTCCTCAGAGCTATCAACACAAATTACTTTTTATAATAGGTGGCTAAATAAAACAACTCAGGATTAAATTGGAAAGAGAAAAGAGCTGATATATTACATTATGTATTTTGTTATACTGAATTATGAGGATATATGTCCCTCTATTTTTAGGTCTTTATTGTGAAGTTTTAAAAGAAGATGTTGATTAATAACTACTAAAACTTCTCTTGACATAATTGAAAGGGTTTAAGTTTTATTTCTACTGCAATTACACTTCTCTTTAAGTAACCAGAGAGAAGAGGGTGAAATGCAGATTATTTATTTAGAACACTGCATTATTATTGATGGTGATGATAAATAATTATATTGGCTAATATTAATTTGGCACTTATTATGAAACTACTATTACATTCTCCCTTTTGATTTCTCTATGAACCTTTGGAATAGGTATTATTTTATAAATATAAGTATTTTATAGGTAATATTTTAGAGAGATTTAGTACTTTACTCAGGTTCACACAGGCATCGAGTTGATATTTCAAACTGAGTCTCATCTGATTTTAAAAACTCAGACTTTGAAATCTATGCTACACATTTTCTTTTCATATTATATAACACACACACATATATATATTTGATATATATAATGTTATCTAATACTGCTAAATAAAGCTTATTCTTTATGCTATGTGCATTTTTTCAATTCGAGTCAATTCAATTAGATTAGATTCAGTTGAACCCAATCTTCGTGAAAGCTAGTGAGAGATACTCATTGCTCCAGACACGAGACAAAATGACAGGAATGACATCCTTAGATTTCTTGTCAACATTTGGTCATTAGTTTCTCTTAATTTGTCTTCATCTTCATTTTAACTTGATTTATATCTGAATGAGACTGCTGTGTTGGAGTGAGATGATGTGAGACACAATGTCTTTGCCATGTGCCCACATTTTGCTAAGAAAACCAAAATTAAACTTGATTCCACAACAAAATTTGAGAGTGCTTCAGTTCTTTAACACAAGATAATAATTTATCAACTTCCTGTTCAAAGTCTTCTACACTGCAAGTGTATTTCTCTCTCTCTCTCTCTTATTTTCAACACATCTGGTGTTGTCAACAACTTGGGTTGCGCTTCCGTTTCTGGACTTATCACTGCAAAAAGAAGCCTATTTATCTAATATACACTATCCAAACTATGGTTTTAGGAGAGAAGCAAAGAAGAGAATCTAAAGCTATGTCTTTTTATTTAAATGCAATTAGAAGAATCGCAATGTGATTTCTTCTATTAAGATATGTTTTTCTATTGTCTGCAGTAATGAAATCAAAACTAGAACTCAATTTTGTGATTTGACATGACTTTCTTTGTCTTTAGTACCTTCCCAGATTAGTATCATAAAGCAATCCTCCTTTAAAAGCGGCAAGCACCATCCTAAGGATCTGACATGTTCTCTCATTTAATCCTCGAAATAACTCAAAGAGGTAGACATTACAATCTCTTATTTTCACAGAAAGCTTCTGAGGCCAGAGATTAGATAATTTACAAAATATCACAAAACTAGTAACTAGAAGAGCAAGGATTCAAACTGGACTCTGCTCTCAGCCTATATGTAGTCCTGCCGCGCCTCATCCTGAAGTTACAGGCAGCCTGAAAAGTCCTGAAGGCTCCTGATGATATTCTTTTATTATTATTATTATTATTATTATTATTGTTACTATTTAAGTTTATTGGGGTGACAATTGTTAGTAAAGTTACATAGGTTTCAGGTGTACAATTCTGTAATACATCATCTATATATCACATTGTGTGTTCACCATCCAGAGTCAGTTCTCCTTCCATCACCATATATTTGATCCCTTTTACCCTCATCTACCACCCCCCTCCCCCCTTACCCTCTGGTAACCACTAAACTATTTCTGTGTCTATGAGTTTTTGTTCTTTGTTTGTTTGTCTTGTTCCTTTGTTGCTTTCAGTTTTATATCCCACATATCAGTGAAATATGGTTCTTGACTTTTTTATGACTTATTTTGCTTAGCATAATAATCTCAAGATCCATCCATGTTGTCGCAAATGACATTATTTCATCTTTTCTTATGGCAGAATAGTATTCCATTGTGTGTATATGCCACAACTTCTTTATCCAATCATCTATCGAAGGACACTTTGGTTGTTTCTGTGTCTTGGCCACTGTAAATAAAGCTGCAGTGAACATTGGAGCATGTATATCTTTACAGATAAATGTTGTCAGGTTTTTTGGGTAGATATCCAAGAGAGGAATGTTGGGTCATATGGTAATTCTATTCTTAAATTTTTGAGGAACCTCCACAATGCTTTCCATAGTGGCTGCACCAATCTGCATTCCCACCAACAGTGTATGAGGGTTCCTTTTTCTCCACAGCCTCTCCAACACTTGTTATGATTTGTCTTGTTGATGATAGCCATTCTAACTGCTGTGAAGTTATATCTCATTGTGGTTTTTATTTGCATTTCTCTGATGATTAGTGATGTTGAGCATCTTTTCATATGTCTATTGGCCAGCTATACGCCCTCTTTGGAGAAATGTCTATTCAGGTCCTCTGCCCATTTTTTAATTGGGTTTTATTTTTGTTGTTGAGTTGTATGAGTTCCTTATGTATTTTGGATATCAGCCCCTTATTGGAAACAAAATAAAGAGACAACCAACCGAACGGAAGAGGATTGTTCCTGATGATATTCTTAAACTGTGAAACCCTTTTTTTTCTTATGCTGTGGTTGTGCATTATCATGCAGCACATCAATGTAATTGTTTGCAAAGCTAACTGCTTTTACATTATTGTTCCAATTATCAATAAAACTTCCACTATGCATAAAGTGACTTGCTTTTTACACTTATGAAATGCTTTGTAAACATCTTAACTAATTAGGCCATGCAAATACCAACAAGGCAAATGTGCTCCTTCTTACTAACAGATTAGCTGCAAAGGTAAATGACTTCCTGAAGCCAGAAGGAAAGCTTCAATAATAACTGTGACAAAACTCATAAGGTTCTGCTTCTTCCTGCTCTGGTGTCATTTGTTCCGTCAGGGGTAGTGGCTGTCCTTAGCCTTCATACATCTTAATTATCATCAAGTACTGGCCCTATATTTGCTCATTCTTGACTCTAAGATAATTTCTCTTGGAAAAATAGATGCATTCTAGTACCACATCCAGTATTTATTACTATGGAGTATTAAAGAAAATGTTTTTTGTAAATGATAAAATCTGATGTTCTAAACAAGAAATACATATTGAAGCAAAAGTATTTTCAAAAACGCGAACAGATTTTGATCACCTTGCCTCCAACTGGTGACTTTGTTTTTGAAGTTTGATTTCATTTTCTTTTTCTACTTGAGATAAGTTTTGTCTGCCCCTGCCCCCCTCTAAATTCTCCCACTCCCATTCAGAGACTGTGATTGGAAATAACAGCCTAAAGAGTTTGGGAGTCTCTTTGGACTCCTTCAACATACTTCAATCCCTGTTTTCTCATTAGAACATTCATACTTTTGTGCCTCAGTGGGAATGATCAATTATTTCAATGTCAGTAGTGGTAATATTACCCCTAAGATTTAGCAATTTTCAAAGATCTTTTAACTTAATTAGACACATTTGTTGTAAATTGAATTAAAGCTGTTAAAAGTGCAATGTGTTATATTAAAAGTATAATACCCAAATTGGCCAAGGAGACACAATTTTAGGGAGAAAAAAATCTAGTTTAAGAATGCTAATATCAAGATAAACTTGTGAAGTTATCCTTTTCATAAAGTTTCCTAAAAGTTGAAAGAATGGGTAACAATTTTATCCAAAACATTGTGGTACATATATATGTAAAGATACTTTTGTAAAAGTATTTTCCCAAGTACTTGAAATAACGACAGAGCAGGTTTGAGAATTTTAGTATCTTCGATAAAAAATGCAACTGATGCCGTTTACACTGTCTATGTATTTATCCAATAATCAGCACATGATTATAATATTACAATGATTCATTTTTTATTAATGCTCTTTATTTCCAAATAAGTGTTTCCTTATCTTGATATATTTTTACATCACTTCTTTTAAACATGGTGTCACAGTGAACTTGCCCAAATAGTTTCTACCAAGCAAATTATTTAATGACATACAGCTGTACACTTATAAGACGTTTCTCAGTTACCATCTAGAAAATCCTAATGGTGGTTTTCTAATTTCTTAGGCACCAAACAAATAAGTTAGCATGAGCTGAATCAATATTGAAATGGGTAAGCTAAAGGTATAGACCAACTGACTGAAGCAAAGCATAGTTTTTACCTAAACCATTTAGAAAACCATGCATTTCAAAACGTTATTTATTTAACAAATACTTTTTAAAGCACCTACTATGCACAAAGCACAGTGTTAAGACCCGGGATAGAGCAGTAAACAAGACAGATAGTTCTGCCTTCATGGAGCAAACAACCTCGCTAACTCTAATGTCAGTTTGCATTTTTAACTGAGTTCCAGTATAACTTCCAGGTGTATGTGAGTGAGATGGAATCCCTTTACCTGCCAACCCCATCAGCCCACATACACTTCAAGCATCATGGATTAAGGAAATACACAGGTTTTGGTATCAGACGAAAATTGAGTTCAAATCTAGATTCTGATCTTGGTTCTATTTTTCAATAGCTGTATGATCTAAAGCAAGTGATTTAAACTTTCTTAGTTCTCATTTTCTCATCTATATAATAGTAACACATGTTCTCCAAAGTGGCTCTATAAATTAGATATAATATACATGTCTTATATTGTGAGGTGTGATCACCACATAATAGCTGCTATTCTTAGTATCAGTCATTATTGCCTATGCCAAAAATTCTCACTTACCTTAAAAACTCACCCACAACTAGTTTTCAGGGAACTGGATAAATGAGGAGGGTTTTGTCCTGATTAAATGGGTTTGAAGCTATAAACCAGTATGTGGGAGGAGAATCTCTTTATTGAGTGCTTGGGTTTATATTGCCCAATGTCATTTTAGCTCATGCCATTCAAAGACAAAATTTATATTAAACCAATAACCAATATTTGTATAAGCTTTTAGGTTTCATGTCATTTCCACATACCGTAAGTTAATGATTGGTTTTAACCATTCTGATGGTTTTCTATTACCATGTTGATGACTTCAAATTGGTATTTCCAGTTTTGCTATCTTCTGAACTTTACTTTCATAAGTACAACTGACTATTGGGCAAATTCCTTTCGATATACCATAAGTATTTTCCATATGTAAGTCAATATGAGCTTATTGTTTTTCTAATTTTTCCCCCTTTCCTGTCAAATGCTTTTTTTCTGATATGTTCTCCATTCATTTACTTTTGGATGAGTTTCCTGAGCGAGAAACTTTGGAACTATTTTTTATTATTCTCTTTCAGAACCCTTATTCAAACAGTCTCCAAGTCCTGCTAATTCTAGTCAAATATCTCTAAACCCCACCTATTTATCTCTGTTCTTCCATCTTGCTAATTCCCTTTGCCTCAGAAGAGGTGCTGTTTGCATTTGGGAATGTTATGAGGGGAACTGTGTTCCCTCAGATAATATGTTGAAGTTCTAACCCCTCATACCTCAAGATGTGTCCTTATAGCAAGGTCATTGCAGATGTAAGTTAAAATGAGGTCATACTGGAATAGAGCAGGCCCTTAATCCGATATGGCTGCTGTCCTTATGTGTGAAGACATGGACACACAAAGGGAACATGGCCATATAAAAAGGGAGGTTGAGATTGGATTTATGCTGCCACCAGCCAAAAAATGCCTGGGGCTACCAGGAGTTGGAAGAGGCAAGGAAGGGTCTTTCCTCCTCTACACTCCCTAGCACCCCACACTCCAGAACTTTCAGAAAGAGCAAGACCCTGTCCACATCTTTATTTAGGATGTCTAGCCTCCAAAGCTGTGAGAATTTCTGTTGTTAGAAATCACTTAGTTTGTGGTTATAGCAGCCCTAGGGAAATAATATAGCGTTCAAGAGAGTTCTTCATTGTTTGAGACTCTCAAACACATTTCGGGAAGCTTGGCGCCTTGCCACCTTTCATGTTATTGTGGCAACAAAGAATCCCCATGCTCATGTTTTTGAGAGCTCTACAGTTCTGCTCCTGGTTGATCAGTATTGGTGGGTCATCATCTATGTTGTAATCCTTTCTCACCATTAGTTTGGACTTTTTTCATCTTGCAGCCAGAGCAATATTTGTCAAATACTAGGGTAGTGTCCCTCCCCATTCTCCTTCCAAGAGCTATTGATGGTGGCAGGATAGAGTCCAAACTCTATAAAATGGCATATGCTGACCAGGCCCCTTCACAAGCAGGCTCTTTCTACCTCTCCAACTTCAGCCTCTGTCACCATCTTCACCTACTTGGATTTTATCCATTCAACTCAACTTATTTTCAGTTTTAGATTTATGACTTTATTCTTCTGAGAACTGTAGATGTGGTGGAATGCCCTTCCAGTTTTCCTGCCCACCCCCTTATTCTTATTGGTCTAATTCCTCTTTACCTCATAGATCTCAGGAGAGTCATTTTCTCTGGCCCCATTTGAGACAGGTGTCTGTCCTATGTTTTCCGATAGCATTTTGCACATTACCCTTAGCACTTATCACATTTGATTTTTTCCCCCGGTATGTATTGGGTTGTCGGAAAAGTCATGACGCATTTTTGTACCAAAAAACAGAAAAAATACGTCATGACTTTTCTGACAACCCAATAGTGTGTCTTTTTACTTGTCTGTCTCTATCAATAGAATAAAGATTTGTGGATGAGGGACAATGTTGTTCATTTGTGGAAATTGAGAAACCACCTAGGTTAGTATTTTATTGTTGCTGTAACAAATAACCAGAAGCTTATGTCTTAAAGCAACACAAGTTTATGAATGTATAGTTCTGGAAGGCAGAAGTCAGAAATCAATCTCACTAGACTAATACCAAGGTGTCAGCAGGACTGCATTCTTTCTGGATTCTAGGAGAGAATACATTTCCTTGCCTTTTTCAGTTTCCAGAAGCTGCTCTCATTCCTTGACTCATGGCCCCTTTCCCCATCTTCAAAGCCAAAAAACTTGGGCCAAGTCTTTCTCACACTGCCGTCTTTCTGGCTTTCCTTCTGGCTGTTTCCGTGTCTCTCCTGCTTCCCTCTTCTACTTTTTAAGGACCCTTGTGATTACATTGGGCCCACCCAAATAATCCATAATAATCTCCCCCTTTGTAAACACAGTTACCTTTGCCAGTTTAATTCCATCTGCTACCTTAATTTCTCTTTGCCATATAATTTAACATAATCACAGGTTTCAGAGATTAGGGTGTAGACATATTGGGGGGAGGGGTGGCATTCTTTCTACTACATCACCATAGACCCTGACATGCTATATTCATTTAATGATCAATTGTTGAATGAGTGAGTTGTATCCAATTAAACCAGATTTAACAAAGGAAGAAACATTTCTTTCTTTCAGGTTTCAAATAAAGGAGCTCACTTTCGAACAGCCTATAGTTTCTTGGTCTTGGGGTTACTTGCTAACGTGATTCAGTGGTGAAGAGTTCCACTGGAGAGTCAGGAGATAGTAATTAGAAAATTCTTTCTTACCTGTTGTATTAACTTGGGCAAATCATTTAACTTGTTTAGGCTTCATTAAGGTTCTGCAAAAACTTGAGGGAATATGATGAGGTTTTCTCCAATATTAACATGGAATGACCTAGACATGTTTCTTTGAAACCTTTCCAATGATGACTCTCTGAAATGCTGAAAATTATCTTAGAAAAAGACTGAGAACCACCGAAGATACCCATGCTCAAAAACTTGGTGGTTAATGTAATATAGTAAAAAATAAGTAAGAAGTATCAAATAAAGAAATATTACAGATGGTTGTAATGAAAATAAAACTTAATAATAAAAAAAAGCTATATCTAGAGTAAGGCTAGTTATGCCAGAAGAAGGAAACATGTAAATTTTAGTTCCATTGATTGATAGTGAATTTAAACAAAGGATTATTATGCACTGCTGATGAATGATGGGTTGTTTGTGTATGAGGGATGATCAAAAAATACGGTGAATATTTGCATTTAAAAATATTATTACAGTAAAAGACATATTGCCATCAATTCTCCTCAAAATACTCCCCTCGCTTCGAACATACTTATCCCATCATTCCTGCCACTTTCTGAAGCATTTCTGGAAGTCCTCTTTCATGAGTGTCTTTAGTTGTGCTGTCATGGCTGCCTCAATGTCCTGAATAGATTCAAAACATTTACCTTTCATGGTCATTTTGACTTTGGGGAAGAGCCAGAAGTCACACGGTGCCAGATCTGGTGAATAGAGTGGATTAGGACACAGTGTAATGTTTTTATTTGACAGAAATTGCAGTACCAAAAGTGAAATGTGACACAGAGCTGCTGTGATAAAAAACTATGGCGAATGCTGCTGCAGAGCGCCAACGGTAGGGATCTTCAATACAGGAAGTGGCGCGTCAAACCTTAGTAACAGTGTGTGACAAGTTTCAACTTGTTCAGTGCCATCAGTTGGGTGTGAGCTACAGCTAAGAGGTGTCTTTTAAAGTGTGCCATAAATCACCCTCCATCATGACAACTTTCCTTGTCACATATCGTTTCTGGCATACGGCAATTTCTGTCAAATAAAAATGTTATGACTTTTTCTGTCTGAATTATTTCATTTAGCCTGATAACCTCAAGATCCACCCATGTTGTTGCAAATGGCACTATTTCATCTTTTCCTATGTCAAAATAGTATTCCATTGTGACTCTGAGAGGTGAACACACAATGTGATATATAGATGATGTATTACAGAATTGTACACCTGAAAAACCTATGTGACTTTACTAACCATTGTCACCCCCAATAAACTTTAACTGAAAAACAAACAAACAAACAAACAAACAAACAAGAACCAAACAAACCCCCTGGAACTGGCACTATGCGACTTTTGGCTTTTCCTCAAAGTCAAAATGATTCAGGACAACGAGGCAGCCATGACAGTGTAACTAAAGACACTCATGAAAGAGGACTTCTAGAACTTCAGAAAGTGGCAAGAATGATGGAATAAGTGTGTTTGAAGTGAGCGGGAGTATTTTGAGGGGCATTAATGGCACTGTGTCTTTCACTGTAATAAATTTTTTCTTATTTAAACATTCGCTGTATTGTTTGATCACACTTCGTACAAATTTTAAGGACTTCTGTTCACCATAGAAGAGAGTTTAAGAATGCATTCTGAGCTTTTCCTTCAAAGCAATTTTTGTCTTTTAAAAAAATTATTATTACACTGATGGATCATAGAAATCTTGTTTGATTTTAGGTGGCTATAAAGATTGGGCACGGAAGGGAGATATATGTGTCATGTGAAATGTGGCTGAAGTTCAGAGTAATAGGTTTCAGTTAACAGCTGAATACTGGATGACCCTACCATTCTTCGCATCCTCTGGCAGCTCACCCTGTGAGCAATAGAGGAGCTGTTTGCATGAACTGAAGAGTAGCTGCTGGCTTCAATGTGATTTTGCAGTGATCTGTGTGCTCTATGGCTTCCTTCATAACCAACAAATCAATTCCCTCTATACGTATTACACACCCCAGTGGCAGAGGCCATTTATTATCCTTTTGATGGTCATACTCTTTGTACATAACCAAGAAAGATTACAGAGGAAGGAAAGAACAGTTGAAATGTGAATGAAGATATTGCTCAATGGCACTGCATTTTGTAATGCGCCTTGCATGTACACAACAATAAAAAAGACACTTTCTTTGAAGACAGTTTTGAAACGCAGATGTGGAATATTCTCTTGAATGAAATATATTTCTTAAACAATATATGGAGATCTAGTTGTGGATGAAATTTTATATCAGCACACATTTAAATTTCAAGTGCAAATTCAAAATGATTAAGAGGAAAGGACTGTCGTCTCATATTATCTTGTCATATGGGAATTGTTTATAAGGCTATACTTGACTAGCTTTGCTCAATTAATGAGTTTTTCAATTTATCCTTTTATTTGGCATCATCTAGTATCAACTGATTCTTTTATTAATTTCTAACTTTTCAGCATATAACTTTTTAAACTCTAAATGATTAATTCCAGGTTTTTCCCAATTCTTTGAATCCTGATGCTATAGTTCCCATTGTTAAACAAATACAAATAAATATTCAATTGTGTTGACTAGGTACAAGATAACTGAATGTTTTGGATCAGATATAAATGGTACACAGTGAAATTTTAGTGTTATTTGTTCTAAATCAAATGTCCCACAAACAAATATGTGTATCTGAATGGGGGTGGGAAATACTTTATCAGTGAAACTAATGGTAAAAGCATGACCTCATAGTGGGTTTGTGCATAAACATTTAAACTGCCAGTCATTTATGTCAATGGATATGAAAAGAACAGGAAATTTCCAAAGGTCAAAGAAGCTACTGTCTTTTCTGTTTTGCATCATTTGGGATTTTCCAGTTTTTTGCAAACAACACAATGCTAAATCTGTGTTTGATTTTCTCTTCTCTTTGAAGAAGCAAAACAGTGACAGAATAATTAACTGAAGAAGAGATCATGCACAGAATATTTTGCTTTAGCAGTGTAGAAAGTTCTGGGTTTCATTTCACATGATGGTAAACGTAGTTAGGTATTCTGGAATCCTTCTACGAGAGTCAGTCCCCTGACTATATTGTCATTAGTAAACCAAAGCCTCTTGGGGGCCTGTTTCCTGTTTAACTGTTCCTTGTTTGTGTAATTGAAAAGCATGCTGAGTACAAAGACTGCACGCAGTTTTCAGTTAGATGGTGCTCTACACCTTCATGGCAAAATACACAGAAGAACAACAAAAAGAAATTGTCAATGTCAAGTATGGTTTCTCTTTAGTCCTGTGCAGATCACAAGGTTCAAGTCCTGGATTGAAATTCTAAAGGCAATAGTGGGTTTTCTTTTACCTTCTGTTATTAGCTTTTCTTTTCTTTTTCTCCACAAAGAGCCTTGTTTCTATAATTTATCTTTTCTTCCTTATGATACAATTTTCATTATATTTGATAGTCTTTAGAGACAGATGAGCTTTTAGGTGTAAAATCTTTAGAATCTGTCTACAAATTCCATTATCTGTTAGATTCTCACACTGTCTCTACCTGCTATTGTTAGTTACTAAGTCACTGAACTACTTACTAAGGTAATAGCCTCTTCCTTGGTAACGTGTTTATTATCAGGAATAGTTTTGGTTGAGAAAATTACTGAATTATTCTAAAATGTCTTTCTGAAATAGAATTCGACTAGCTAATCCAGGAACTTGGAGCCTAGTTTTAATAAAGATCGATTGATGGTTTAATAAAACTAACATTTTATTAAACTGACGACGCTATTTACCAACAATATTTACTATTTTAATTAAATAACAAATATATGCCTACCTATGTTTGTCTCTCTTTAAAAATAAAAGGAACTATATCATCGTTTAGACAGTTCTCCTACATTTCTTGGTCTTGATGGAAGGTCAGCCTATTTCAATGTACCTCTGGCAATAATTGGAGGAGGAGAAGCAGCAGATTGTGTATTTATTATTTTGTGATAATAGCACAGTGTGAGCACTGTTCAAAAGGTTTTATATCTGTTAATTTAGTCATCATATTGAGTCTAGGTTATGATGTTATTATTATCTTTCTTTTTTATATGAGGAAACTAAGGCACAGACAGAAATTACATCCAGGCAGTCAGATTGCAGAGCTTATGCTCTCACCAAGCTGTGGTAACTCTACTGTATATTCCCTGAACATATTCTTGGGACTCTGTGGAGAATTTCTGCCTCTATATTTATTTTCAGATAGACTTTTCATTCTTTCTCCTGCCAAAAACTATAATTTTAGAAACTTTGAAAACATCTCTTGCTCTCACTACCAAACAAAGAGGCAACCAGAACTAATCAAAATACCTTGAATGTTTAGTTTCAACAAAAAATGTCAGCATTGTGTTAAGAAATAAAAGATTTCTTAGCTTTAAATTCTCACCCATATAGTCTTATGGTATATGAATAACTCATTTCATTTTTTAAAATGAAATAGTTAACTTTTAATAAGTTCTATGCAAATTACTAAATCTAATCTTACTTAATAAAGAGGGACCGGGCCGGCTGAGTGGCTCAGTTGGTTAAGAGCTAGCTCAAGAGTTTGAGCTCTGAGCAACAGCGGTTCGAGTCAGCCCGAGCTGAGCAGCCGCTGAGCTGCCAACAGGTGGCAGGATGGCTCAGCTAANTCAGCCCGAGCTGAGCAGCCGCTGAGCTGCCAACAGGTGGCAGGATGGCTCAGCTAAAAAAAAAAAAAAAAAAAAAAAAAGAGGGACCATTGGGGGTAGGTGAGATAAGCAGGGATGTATTACATACTTTTAAAGATTTAAAAAAATAATTTTATTTCATTTTATTTTTTTATTTTTAATTTTTTTTAAAGATTTTTTATTGGGGAATTGGGGGAAGGGGAACAGACAAGTTGCTGTCCTTTTTGTTCTTCAGTCTAGTTGTGGAGGACGTCGCCCCACTGGCCCAAGTTGCACCATAATTGCACTCTTCCCGGGTGAGGTAGATCAGTCACAGGCTTCTGGACGGCCGCACACTGCGCTGCTGGCCGGTCACGTTGACTGCCGGCTACACACGGTAGCCCATGGCAACCCACTGCCACAGGGGCTGCAGCCTACGCCGATGCCAGAGACTCACGGCAGCCCAGCTCCAGGTCGAGCTGTTATTCAGCATCTTAGCTGTGGAGGGCAGTGTCACTGGCACTCACATGTGGGATCCAAACCGGGGCCCTCTGGCATCCCAAGCCAGCTCTTAACCAACGCGCCACTCGGTCAGCCCAAATTTTATTTTTTATAATAGTTCTCTTCCATGATTCTTTTTAAATTTTAATTATTGAAAAATACACATAACATAAAATTTATCATCTTGACCATTTTTAAGTGTATAGTTCAGTATCCACAACTTTTTTATCTTGCAAATCTAAAACTATATCATTAAACAAAACTCTCCATTTCTTTCCTCCCCCCTCCCCATAATCTGGCAACCACAATTCGTCTTTCTGTCTTGACGAATTTGACTACTCTAGGTACCTTATGTAAGTGGAATTGTGCAGTATTTGTCTTATTGCTACTGGCTCATTTCACTTAGTATAATGCCCTCAGAATTCATCCACATTGTAGCACATGTCAGAATTTTCCTCATTTTTAAACCTGAAAAATATTCTATTTGATGGATAGTTGGGTTGCTTCCACCTTTTGTCTCTTGTGAACAGTGGTACTATGAACATGTGTGTACAAATATCTGTTCAAGATTCTGCTTTGAATCTTTTTTGATATATTCTCAGAAGGGTCATTGGTGGATCATATGGTAATTCTATTTTTAAATTTTTTGAGGACCTGCCATACTGTTTTCCATAGCAATTGCATCATTTTACATTCCCACCAATAATGCACACGAGTTCTAATTTTTCCACATCCTCATCAACACTCGTTACTTTCTGGCTTTCTAAAAAAATTGCATAGTAGCCATCCAATTGGGGTGAGGAAATACCTCATTGTGATTTTCTTTTGCATTTCCATATTGATGGTTCTTTATGTTCCCCTTTAGTCATCCATTATATAAAAATAAACATAAATAATTTGAGTCCTAAGTCTTTAAGGCATAACTTTATTCAATTTTACTTTCACTGTGTCTTTATTATTATTCTCAAAATATTTTATTTTGGTTGTACTTTGAGCCTAGAATTCATCTATTATTTCTTTATTTATAGCTGTTCTTCTGTTGCTGATAGTCCTGGATCTGGAGAATTTTTCAAGCATCTCCATTTTGTGCTGGTGTCAGTGTTTTCAGAACTTCAGTTGGCTCAATGGCGAAGCCAGGGCTTCTGGTATATTATCCTGCTGATGGTTTCTGTCTGGTTCCTGAGGCTCTACCTGCATTACCTTAGCCAGTGGCTTTTCCTCCAGGCCATTTCAACTCCTGTTACAAAGTGAGTGCTTTCCCCTGAAAGTCAAAAGAATGCATTTTCATCTTGATAGGCCAAATGAAAGTACAAAACTCCTCTCCCCTCCATTTACCATAAGAACTAAAATGCAGGTATGATTTGAAAAGACAAAAATGTTTTTATCTAAGAGCAGAAACATCTATTGCAGTTATATTCTCATCTTATGGGCCTATATATACAAATACATAACTGGTACATCAATATATATTTAAATTTTAGTAGATTCAAATATGTTCTAATATCTGAGCAAAATCCAAAAAGGTGTTTAGCGGCAATATTTTATTCTATTTTGATTTTATCAGAGTGACTTAGGCTAAAGGTATTTTAGAAGTAATCTAAGTGTGATTTATCACCTATGCTCAGAGAAGCAAAGATTGCTTCTTCTGCAAAATGACTGAATTCAAACAATTACCAAACTCAAGCTCAGACAGCTTTCTGGGCCATTATCCTCTGGAAAAAGATTACACTTTAAAGGTTATCTCTCCATAAACACTCCATAGACACTATAGATAGACAAACAAATAGATATCAATACAAGTAAAATTCATTTTCTCAAATGTAGATGGTATAGATAAAAATAAAGATGTGTGTATATTTTCAATTAGGAAGATTATAAACAACTTTGAGACACTATGAAAAGAAGTGTATGTGTATATCATATATACACACATATAGAGTTTTTTATTGTCTTTTAAAATTAAATCCCAAGTATCTGAATGTTAGAGAATATTCAAATTTATATATACTAAATAACTGTATCTTCAAGGGAGAATTTTTACGTAGATATTACATTTCTTCTCTTCTTTCCTTGCTTTCCTTTGTTTTTCTTTTTGTGTGAGGGTTTCTAAAGCAGAAAGAAGAAATGTTATATGCTGTGCTGTTCACCATCCACTCGCTTACTTCTTCAATAGAAAAGGAAATTCTATCTTTATTGGTTGTTAATAAAACAAAACTGCAAAAAACATCTTGACAGCTCAATTTATCCACTTTCTTAAGCAACAGAGGACCTCATATATGATAGGTATTTTGCTGGCTATTGTCTACGTCCAACAGCTTGAACCGTACATTAGCTCCATGTCACATTATAGCAACAATGAGCATTTCTTCTGCTCTTGCTCTATTTTAGGTTCTCTGCTAAGAAGCGTACACACATTATTTGATATTCACAACAACATAAGAACAAAGCATACAACTTCCCTAAAGCAAAGATTAGGAGTGGATAAAACGAAGAACTCTTTTTAGTAGACAGCTGATAAGTAGAAGCCACAAGCAGGATTAATGACAAAACAGCTTTACAAAGGCTGCAATGCAGGGAGGGAAAATTTAAAGTGCAAGGAAATCTCACTCTGCATGGAAAGAGGGTGCCAAGGCTGGGTCAAGGCTGCGTGAATCACTGAGCTCAGCTGGGATTTAACTCTTAGGTCTTTAGGTTGTGCCGAGTTGCCCCCTTTACTTATTTATTTTATTTTATTATTATTATTATTGTTTTTTAAACTTTATTGGGAAACAGTGTGCTTTTTCCAGCACTCATCAGCTCCAAGTCAAGTAGTTGTCTTCAATCTAGTTGTGGAAGGCGCAGCTCCATGGCCCATGTGGGGATCAAACCAGCAACCTTGGTGTTATGAGCACTGCACTCTCACCACCTGACCTAACTGCCCAGCCTCTTTTAGAACAACCAAGAAATTTGACATTTTTTCTTGTTAATGATGTTGTTATTGTTGTATTTAGGAGTTTATCTAGAGGACTCACAAGCAAAATTAATCACCTATGCTAAAACTCTGAAGAATTATTAGACTTACTTGTATTTCTGATTTCTGTTAGCAGTTGACCCGTTAGTAAAGTTGCTGGTATATTTTGCATTTCGAATAGCCTACCTAAGAGTATGTGTGAACCACAGGGAAGTTCTTAGTGATAGAATGCTCTGCTCAGTGGATAAGACTGATATACTTTCTATGGTTGCATGTGGCACAAAAGCAATGAACAAGGTAGAATTTGCATTCTCCTCGAAGGTGAGCTGTTGAGGTGGTTTTAAGAGTCAGGAAAAGAGAAATACTCCTAACACTTTATTTTGGAGTACTATTCAGTGTCAAGTTTTCTATATTAAAAATAATAAAACAAAGCACATAGTTCTTTAAATTGTTTTGTACACCTGACATTTTGTATAATTTCTCTTTGCATGTGTGTTTGCCTTGTTTTCCCCACAGATTCCACTTTTCCCCTCTCACGGTTGAGCTTTGCTACCCACCTTCTTCAGTTCACATCAGAGAAGAGTTGCTTGTGGTTGTCGTGGGTCCTTTAATGCTGAATGCAATGATACTTCCTTTGGTTCTGATCAGATGGGGCTGTCAGCTACTGTTTGCCTACTGCCCAGATGTCTTGTCAAAGTTAATCATTACCATGGGACTATGGACTGTTCTAGACCCATTGGCAGTATTTATAGTGGATACAGTCTTGGGGGTAAGTCAAGTAAGATAATGGGAATATGAATCCTTGACATAGCATTTAGCTTTAGTACACAAATAAGTTGGCATGGGAAGTTTCAATAATCATCAACAATTCAATATTCATTTTAAATTGGAGTTTTTAAGTTATTCTTCATAATAAAAAATTATGGATGTCTAATATAATCAATTGAAGTGTAGTCTTGACTATCTTAAATTACAAAACTTTCAAAATAAGCAGGAAATAATGTTGGAGATTGAATCCAAGCTAGTTGGTATGTTTTCAAAATTACTACAAAGCAGTTTATTTTGTAACTTATTGTTGGTAACTATTTTTAATATTAAAGGTTTTCATAGTGACACATTACAAAAAAAGTAATCATACAGTAATTCCTTTAATTGGTTAGGTTATTTACTTGCTTTAGGATCAAATACTTTTCTGTATTAAAAATACTGGAGAAGAAGAATAAGAGCTTTTAAAACATTTCTAAGTAATAAATAAATTAAAAACAATTACTCCATAGGCATTTATTTTGACTTTTGGATACTTATGAAATAAAAAAACAGTGCATTTTCACCCCAAAACATAGTTTAACAATTTCATGATTATGAATGATATACTAGAGTACATGATGATGTATAAACAATGGTGATAATGATTCTAATATTTGAAGAACAGTTTGTATTTTCCAAGTAACTTCACCCAATTTAATTTGTTTATATATTTACAATAACACCGTAAGTTTTAAGTAAGTTGATGGGACAAGTCTTCTTCTGACTTTACAGCTGAGAGAACCTACACACACATAAACTGCATGATTTGTCCCAGGTTACATAGCCAGCATACCACAACTGGGACTAGATTGTAAATTCCAAGACTGGTGTTTTGTGTTTTCCATTATATTAAAATCTCTACTTCAAAGTTTGAATCAATATACGGTAATACCTCTGTTTGTGAGCATAATTTGTTCCAGAAGCAAACTACTCGTATTGCAAGATATCTCTCGTTTACCAAGTTAAAATGTATTATTAGGTTGCACCTAATAGAAATGTTTGCTCATCTTCTGGAACACTTGCAAATCAAGTTACCCACAATCCAAGGTTTTACTGTACTGCTTTGTGAAATCAAATGCATGCTCTTTCTGATGGCAATTATTTGATTACATCAAAATATTTACTAATAAATGTTGGGGCTATTTGAAGCAAAATCTATGTAAAAATTAATGTGAATTTATTGTCACATCCAAACCTCTTCTTGCTTTAAATTTGCAAGGCCTCAGATTTTTACTGGCATGCACCGGTTCTCAAACCTTAATCTGCATTAGAATCTGTTGTAAGTCTTGTTGAAGTAAATATTGCTGGACCTTGCCCCCAGAGTTTCTGGTTTGATAGGTCTGCAGTAAGACCCAAGAATTTGCAATTCTAACAAGTTCCCAGATGATATTGACATTGTTGGTCCAGGAACCACATTTTCCAAAACCACTGACATCATAGCTACATAGGAAAGATCTGGCAAGCATGCTGGGAAAATCTAGGAATGCCTGTATAGCTTGGAAGGGCCAAAGCTCCAGCAAGGTGAGGCTCAATGGGGAAGCTTTACTGGCATGCCAACTAACCACCATCCAAAACCTGACATTAGTTACTTTATCTAGTTTCATTGAAGTTTACAACAGTTTGAGATCAGATTACCAAACCAAAATGAAAGATATTAACAAATAATGAAATAATTCAAGCCAAAAACACTTTAATTTGGAGTCATCAAATTTTTAAGCAATTTCAATACGGAAAGGGAAAGGATATCTGAATTTTAATTAAATTTTTGTACTCTAGATCTGGCTATGAAACATAGCCCCAAGCAAGAGAGCAGATGGATACTATAAATAAATCAATATGATCAAATATTCATTTATAAAATTATCTTAATTATGCAATAATATTCCATAACTAGTATATTTCTCCTTTTAAGAAAAAATAGAAAAGTTTTACAATTGATATATACGAGTACATATGTGTTTAGACTATGTATGTTGTGCCAAGCAGATCATAGAGATGGGTTGTGCTGATGGACTCTACTTGTTAACTGTATTTCAAATGGATTCTTCCATTAATAATGTGCTTTTAGAACTAAAGACCAAGCTTCTACCAAACTACATTCACGAAGATGTTGGTGGGTGCTGGGGTAAGTGGCTAGGATCAGCAAGCCTGTTGCTGTTTTTATTTCCATCTCTCAGGCCACAGAGTTCCAGGGCAGCACATCTCCAACTGTAACGTGCTTTCAAGTCACCTGGGATGTTATTAAAATGCAAATTCTGATTCAGCAGATGGGGCCTGAGATTCTGTATTTTAACAGACTCCTAAGTGATGCTGAAGATGCTGTCCCATAGGCCAGACCACACATGACAAGGTTCTGGACACTTTACCCAGAAGGCCTCTCCCTTCCCTTTACTGCTTACTAGGCTGGGCTTGCACTTGCTCAGGGCTTCTGGGATGCTGTTAAAGAGACCAGGGTCCTTGATGCACTGAGTCCGCTAATGGCATTTTTAGGCTTTATGGGAGAATTCTGACTGCTTATTTCCGAGTGGAATCACCTCTGCTAGAAATGCTTACAAATTGCAGACACGTGCGATAGTTGACTCTGCAACCATGTAGATCATGTAACATTATTAAAGTGAATTAAAAGCAGTGCCCAGTGAGACTTCTGGTGTATCTAATTTCTAGTCCCACTGCTAGGAATAGAGGTGCAGCCATGGGTCAAGGAAAGCTTACCAGTACTTAGAAGGCTGACTAGTTTTCCTGTTCTAGCCTGTGAGTGTGCCCTGAAGCCTCAGTACCATCGAACACCTTGATGACTAGTCAGAAGAGGGAGCTTCATCACTCAGAAGTGGTTGTATTTTGTATTCCATCTCTAAGTTTTTTCACCCTGCAGATCAGCTTTCTTCTGATTCTGAGTTGACTGAGCTAGAAGTAGCTGGATTTCATCCACATTCCTACTTCTCAGATTAGCAAGGAGGCGACTGCCATCATGGTTTGTTGAGCAGGAGTAGAGGCATGCTGTCTGCATTCTGGTAGGATCATATCGCATGGCATCTCCCAGTTCCTCCCAGAGATCTGATGTGCCTATGGAGCAGGCGGGCTGCCAGTCTGATTTCTTGCACCACCACGTGTAAAGCCATTTGGGGTGGAAGGGCAGCTGTCCCTTATAATATTCCAAGATCTCCTCATAAGGGATCACTGCAGCCCTCCTGGAATGGCTTTCCTTATTCTAATCAGGTCCCCTAGAGAGATTAATAGCTGAATGGCCCACTCTATCAAAGGCAGCTGAGAAAATGAGCAGTCCTAATTTACTCGGGGGGCCTCTGATGTAATAGATAGGAAAGTAGCCTCCAGGATGGCAGTCTCAAAACCAGTGTAGAGGTCTGTACCTGATGGAAACTGACTTGGATTCTAATAGTTGCGTATAGCACTGAATCTTTCTCTACTTGGAAAGAAACACTGAAGGCTTGTTCCCAATCTGCACAATTATTTACGCTCCAGTTAGAATCCATCATGTCTCATTGCAGATGACATCTCCTTTTGCTGTCTTTAGAAAACCCTAAAGCTGCATATAATCCACAGAGCAGCGGCACTGGATTCCATACTTGGACACTCTGGTGAACTGGATCAAAATATGTGTTTTAACATGCTCTTCAGCATGCTGAGTTTTGAGAAGTACTGCTCTAAAGCAGTGGTTTGCAAAGAGGCCCCTGGAATGACTGCACCGGTTTCACCTGGACCTAAATAGAAATGCAAAATCTCAGGCCCCTGCACCAAACCTACTGAGTCAAAAACTCTGAAACAGGGCTCAGCTTCTGGGAAGAGGCTTTGTGTTTTAACAAGATGAGGATCACTTTCGTTTGATTCCGGTCAGCCAGCCAAAAGAGATGCTATCTGATTGTATTGATAGTTTTTGTTCTAAATTAACTTTTCTCTAAGCAATCTAAGAGGACATGTGGCAGGTGGAATGACTTGAGATTCAAGCACTGAGTGGCGGTCGATGCTGCTAATGACACTTGGCCAGTCTCTCAGCTTGCTCCCCGAGGTTGGCAGTGCACCCCCCACCCCCACTGATGATAGTATGTTCAATGGTTCCATTGAGTTCGTAATTTTCTTCTCTGCTTGAGCCCTAATCTAGATAAAAAGTAAGGGAAAAATTTGCTATTGAATGTTTTAACTGAGCAGCATGTATTTATTGGCTATGTACTCTGCACAGGATTTTAAAAGATGCAGAATAAATATGACATTGTAATATAGTCAGTGAGATAAGAATAACATGCAAGAACAAAGATCAAACAAAGACAGAATGCAAGAATTTTTATTCAACAAATTTTGAGAATCCATTAGAAGTGACTGTGGAGTAATAGAAAGAACACAGACTTGGTTGCTGTCCCAGTTCTGCCATTTGTCAGCTGTGTGGTGTCAGTCTTCAATTTCCTATATGCATCACAAAAAGGTAATAATACCTACAAATATTAACACCTGCCTTACTCTCTTCACTATGTTGTTGGAAGAATCAAATGAGAGATCAACTGGATATAAACTTTGAAAAATCTAAGACACCATACATACAAACTGAAAGGAACAAGGATGAGGATTATAATAAAGTGATGATACACTTTGTGGATGATACAAGCCATTGTCCCAGTGGTCCAGGCAGGAACTTACAATCTAGTTGGGGAATCAAAATATGCACAAAAAAAGAAGCAGTGTGGGCATTGAGTGATAAATGTCATTTGGGAGGCACCTGGCTCATTCCCTTATGTTTTTTGGGTCTTTGCTCAAATGATACCTTTTCAAAGACATATTTTCTGATTGCAATATTTAATAACACAACCCATCCCCCCTACACTTTTTTCTGCTTTCTATTTTTCTTCATAACATTGTCTAAAATACCCTATATGTTACTTAATCTTACTTATATGCTTGTCCTTTTACCCCAAACACACACACACACACACACACACACACACACACAGCTTAAATGTAAGCTCCAAGAAAGTAGAGCTTTTGTCTAATTTTATTCACTATCTTCAGAACTTAATGTCACATAATCACCATTCAATACAAAACATGTGGTTCAAATTAATGATTAGTATTTATCAATTAGATTATGTTATTGGCATCAAATATATATAATTATTTTTTTGTTTCATTGAATCCCATGTCTATTTCTTATCTTTAGAAAATAGCAGAAAGGTAAGATCTGGAATAGGAGAAATGCATGACAACCCTTGCCAATCTGCTGCCTAAAATCCTAGCAACAGGCTCACATTTTGCAAGGTAGACCAATGAACAAGTACAGAATATAAAAATAAAAGTTTTGGTTATGTGGTGAAAAACACAGTAGTTGAGAGAGGAACATCTTAATTCTAGTCACTGCTCAGTCACTAAAGGATATTTTGGTGTAGGGAAAATACAGATTAACCTCTCTAGGCTTCTGTTTCTACCTATACATATGTAATTTTTATTAGCTAGTTTTGAATATGCCCTTTTAAGCTATAATTATATAATTGTCAATTTACAAAGTAAAGAAATTCTTTCCTCTCTCTTACATTGGAGGAAAAATACCTTACTTTACATTTATATTGCATATTACTTCCACTTGACATCATGAGAATCAAAATTAAAGAACATTCATGTTTTATAAAACTCAAAGGTCAAAGATGTCACATGACAATGCTTTAGGTTTGTTTTTAAAGACCTCATTGCTTGTATTTATTTCTAATCCAACATAGAGTACTTTTTTTGTTGTTGTCTAAAATAAGAACTTATTGTAAAACTGACCTAATGTAAACTTTGGTTGTCAAGCTCATATTAAATAGCCTGTTACCTTTTTCTTATAAGTTTCTAAAATGAGCCATCTATTTTACGCATAACACAAATTAAATTCCTTTCAAATATGCTACAGAAAGAAAGGAATTTTTCCACCACCCTATTTAATTTCTTTGTATCTTGTGCTCATTAAATTCAGAAATTAATAGTACATAAATAAAACATGGCTTTTACTTTATGAATTGCTATTAGAGTGCACATATTTAAAAGCGTATAAGGAAAATGAGAAAATCTTAGTAAACCAACCATGCAAACCCAGTCTTTTTTCCTTTGTGCAGCTGAAGATCTGGTGATCTGTAGTACCTTGAAAATTAAACTTAAAAACAAATTATAGTACCTAATGGTCTTTGTGTATTTAAATGAATCTAACTTGATGACCAGTGTTTCTCTCTATGTATTTTTAAAATTTGTATTTTATTTTTTCAGCGGCTTACACATGATGAGGACCCTCCTGTAGCTGATGCAGCAAAGCTATACTGGGCATTTGTAAGAACCATGCAATCAGGAATTGCTGGCGTAATGCTGACTGTGCTAATTTACATCTTCCTGTTCATAATTTCTTCTCTGATTTTGTATTTGTATTGTCTCAGGTAAGGTGCTTCAATCTTTTTGCTCCTCAGGTTCAGCCTCCAGTCTTGGTGTTGTATGGTGTGGCTATGAGACCATGGTTAAAGCAGAAAAGTTAGAACCATGTTTACATGGCTAAGGTAGAAATCTCTTTGGTTGGTGTAGCAATTGCCATTAAGGCCAGCTAAGAAATTATTTGACTTCTGGGGAAATGTTTTTTCCATAATAGACAGCTTCTAATAGAGACAGCTTCTCTAAATTGTTCTTTTTCTCCTCTTTCCAACTCACTTTCTTCCACTCTTTCCATCCTTTGCCAAAATTACTAAAAGAAGAATCATCCTTCAGTTTGGATTCTGAATATCATAAAGTTTGACTTGCCAGATCATTAATTTGGTAAGTAAGGTAAGTGTGTGAAGAAAGACAAGAAAAGCAACAAATACAAGGCAGTATAAACAGTGCTAAGAAGACTTTTCACTCTGTTGGTGGTTTCCTTTGATGTAAAGAAGCTTTTTAATTTGATAAAGTCCCACTTGTGCAATTTTGTTTTGTTGTCTGTGCTTTTTAAATACTAATATGAAAAGCTATATGCACCACTATGTTCATTGCAGCATTATTTACAATAGCCAAGACATGGAAGCAACCTAAGAGCTTATCAATAGATGATTGGATAAAGATGTAGTACATATATACAATGAAATATTATTACTCAGCCATAAAAAAGAATGAAATCTAACTGTTTGTGACAACATGGATGAACCTAGAGAGTTTATGTTAAGTGAAATGTCAGAGAAAGACAAATAGCATATGATTTCATTTATATGTAGAATCTAAAGAACAAAACAAACAAACAAAAGAGAAACAGACTCACAGATACAGAAACAAACTGATGGTTGCCAGATGGGAGGGAGTTTGGGGGGTTGAATGAAAATGATTAAGGGGTTAAGAAGTACAAATTGGCAGTTACAAAATAGTCACAGGGATGTAAAGTACAGCATAAGAAATATAGACAATAATATTGTAGTAACTATGTATAGTGCCAGGTAGACACTAAACTTATCAGGGGGATCACTTTGTAAATTATATAAATATCAACCACTATGCTGTACACCTGAAACTAATATAAAATAGCATTGAATGATAACTATATTTGAAAAAATAATAATTAAAAAGCTGTTTTTATATCCATAAAATAATTGCTAAAACCAAAGTCACGAAGCTTTCCCTGTGATTTCTTATAGAAGTTTTAGAATTTCAGGTCTTTAAGTTTTAATCTATTTTGAGTTTATTTTTGTGTGTGGTGTAAGATAAGCATCCAATTTTATTCTTTTGCTTGTGGATACCCAGTTAACTTAGTGCCATTTGCTGAAGAGGCCATTCTTTTTCCATTGAGTATTCTTGGCATCCTTGTTGGAGATCAGTTGACTGTATATGCATGGAATTATATCTGGGCTCTCTAGTCTGTTCTATTGGTCTATATGTCTGTATTTATGCCAGTACCATATTGTTTTAATTACTGTAACTTTGTAATGTAACCCAGCAATTTGACTTCTGGGGATTTATACAAAAAAATTAAACTCAGGATCTCAAATAGATATTACTACTCCCATATTCATCACAGCACTATTCACAATAGCCAGGATGTAGAAACAACCAAACTGTCCATTAACAGATGAATGGATAAAGTAAATGTAATATATATACACACACACACACACACACACACACACACACACACACACACACACACACATTGGAATATTATTTAGCCTTAAAAAAGAAGGAAATCCTGCAATATGTGACAATGTGGATGAACCTTGAGGACATTAGACTAAGTGAAATAAGCCAGTCACAGAAGGACAAATACTGCATGATTCTACTTATATGACATATCTAAAATAGTCAAAGTCATAGAAGGCAAGAGTAGAATGGTTGGTATCAGGGGCTAGGGAGGGGGAAATAGGGTGTTGCTATCTAAAAAGCATAAAGTTTCAGTTATGCAAGATTACATTCTAGAGATCAGCTGTACAACACTGTGTCTATAATTAACAATATTATATTGTGCACTTAAAAATTGTTAAGAGGGTATATTTCATGTTAAATGCTCTCATTGTAATTAAAAAAAAAAAACAAAAAAATGAAAAAACAGTGTTTGGAAGAAGCCAACACAGGAATCTTTGGGAACACAGAGCAAAGGAACCAACACAAGTCTGGAGGACGATAGCGGCAGCAGACAAACACTTCATTTAAAATATAATACAAGTAATTTTTGAAGGTTTAATATAATTTAGCTAGAAGGAAAGCAGAGATAAGCATGTTTGCAGGCAAACGGAATATGTATAAAATTATATCATCATGAGAGTGTTTGATACATTTGGCGAATCAAAAATATTTTGATATGCCTGGAGTATAAGATATAGGGCAATGGTGGTTGGCTGAAATGAGATTAGAAATGTAGTCAAGAAC
Organism: Hipposideros armiger; assembly: GCF_001890085.2. Taxonomy (NCBI): domain Eukaryota; kingdom Metazoa; phylum Chordata; class Mammalia; order Chiroptera; family Hipposideridae; genus Hipposideros; species Hipposideros armiger. The sequence continues at coordinate 1,475,187 of NW_017731609.1, read as the reverse complement.
CAGATGATAAAAGTTTTAAATATTATGTTGTGAAGCTTGAATTTGCTCTAATCATAAAGTAAAAACATTGAAAGATTTTAAAGTTTTAATCTTAGTAAGATCACTCTGCTAGTAGAAGGGAAGGTGGATTTAATAGTGGCCAGGTTAGAAGCAGAAAAATCTAGTTAGGAAGACGTTTTAGTAGTTTAGGCAAGGAGTGTTAAGAGCCTTAACAAAGAGAACGACATAGGAAATGGAAAATTATGGCATATTTAAAAATTGTTAAAAGATACAATATAACTTTTGGGCATGTTGGAAGCTGAAGATGAAGGAAAGGATGACATGTAATACAACCTTAAGTTTTAGAGTTGGGCGATGAGTGGATGTCTGTAGCATTCTTAGAGATTACATAGAGAGTAAACATTTAAAGGACATAATGGGTTAAATTTTCATTCATCTTGACTTTGAGATATCTTTGATATTACCAACAGAAAATACATCATAAGAAGTTGGATAGATGAGTGTAGAGTTCAGGAAAACCCATATAGACTATGAATTTGTGTGGTTAAAGCCTTCAGTTTTATTGGTTTGTTGGGTACAGGCTAGATTGCAGTAGGCTGAGTGAAGGATGAGGCATAGAGTTGGGACTTTGACAAATTTTTTCACAAGGCTATGCTGTAAATTGAAAGTGGTTAGAAAAAGATATTTTAAAAAGGGTGGGTTTTAATGTGGGTGTGATTTGAATATATATATATATATATAT